>NC_136261.1:100193930-100228930 GCF_964187855.1 Myxine glutinosa
CGACGCATTCGGGTGGCCGAGTCAGGCGAATAAAGGATTAAAATGAGCCAGGTAAGAAAATGATGCAACCAGCCACATTGGGAGGTTGCACCTTTATAAGGATATGGAAGAATAAGGATAAGAATGGGTAATAGATATTGGTGTTAAGAATACTCCGGCGTGAGTACTGTGTTAAGAGAAGGGTATTACAGATCGGGGGGCGGCCCGATCTTCGACCCGCTGGAGGGACTAGCCCAAGGAAGGTAGGACGATGAGTATTTTAAGTTAAGCTACGCACTGGATGTGTGTATCTGATAAACCCCCCCCCCCCCCCCCCCCTCAAGGCCTTCTCTGTCCTGCCTCAGGATTTAAGGCATGCACATCCGGTGCAGTTTTTACCCAAAGGAAGGAGTTCTGACAATATGCTATAGGCAGGTCAAGTATTAGCTCTTTCTGGACAAAAGATGAGGTTAGATCTGGAGAAATAAAACAGAGAGGATTATAATGTACGAGGTGTGTGGAATCCAGCTGTGAACACGCGAGCCGAGACATGCAGGCAGGTTGCCGGGGCAACGGAGTAGCTGCCTCGCGGGGAACAGCGAGGTGGGACAGAATCGAGACAGGAATGCGGACCATGCTGTGCACAAGCAGGGGACGCATTCGTGTGTGTGAACAATGCGAGTGATGAGGTAGCTTGAAGTGATGTGTTGGAGTGAGCACATGTATGTTGTGTGCTGAGTGGAAGCAGTGCTGCATTGTCGAGCATGCTTCCAAGGAAGACTTTGGGATGCTAGAGTTGGAAGCGTTTTGTTTTGTATCTCAAGGGAGATATTGGTTATTTCTTATATGTGGAAATAGGAAATGTTTATGTGATTTTTGGAGAAGGATAAATTAAACTGGAATCAGAAAAGCGCAGGTATCAGTTTAGATTTTGAGATGCCATGTGGGACTCAGTCTGCTGGGGAAAATTGGCAGGGAATAATGAGTATGTTATGGAGAGCATGTGTAGACAGGGCTTTAAAACAAGTGTTCAATTACATCCCCACATTAACGGCTCTCCAGATGTAGCAAGGGAGAATGGGAGTAAAAGTCAAAAATGATAGGCTGTCAACCGACTGGGTGTTTATTCAACGGCCTGGCCGGGGCTTGTATTTGGCCGACTTGGGATGGCAGAATGCGTTGAATGAAGGCAAGAATGACATGTGATGCTGGCGTGTGCCATTTATGGGTGCTGAGTGTACATGACTGGTGGAGCGGGTGCGAGGATGCACGCTTGGATTAAAACATGTATTTAATTATCTGAGGATGTGTGCCGAGGTACAGTGTGGATCAATTAAGGGAGAGGGCACTTCGACTTTGTACATCCGTGGACTTTGCCATGCGTGTGAAAGCGCAAGTCAATGATAATAATGTCTTGTCCAGCACAATATTTTCGCAACTATGGAATGTGCTCGAATTCCATGTTGGTGCAATACGAGTGTGATTCCCGCCATGCATGCCGCGAGAGATACATTGTTTGTGATGGGACTGTGGCGAAAGGTTGGATAGCAATGTGTAGAATATAAGATGCGTCGGTACATTTGTGTTGATCGATGCGCCGAAAAAGAAGTTGGAGGCGCGTGATGGAGTTGCAGGTGCGGACCAAAGCGGTGTCCGCGGTGTTTACTGGGGGTCGAAAGTCACTCCCTCAGTGTCTGCAGACTTGTCGTTCGGCAGTGTCGAAAGACAGGTTCGATTGTCGGTCTGTCTGCTTGATTTTCGGGTCTCACTCTGAGTATATGGTATATACTCTGAGCATATGGTCGTTTTCTGTTTTGTGCTTTAATGGTGGTTGATTTGACTTCCCTGAAAGGGGGACAATAAATATTTGGTGTTAGCTGTTGTCATTTCGGATGTTTGCAGTTGTAATGTGGAGCCAGTCTGTCTGTCCGACTGGGTGTGTCTGACTGCGTCTGCAGATATGGATCAAGGAGAAGCAGTGTCTGCGGTGTCTGTTATGGTGTCGAATGTCATTCACTGTGTCTGCTGACATGTCGTGTGACTATGGTGACTATGATGGTGTGTCCTGGTGGGAAGAATCGTGGCAGCCTACAGATTTGAATGGAATGGCCTCTGTGAGACCATCCTGTTAGTACGTTGGGGGTTCGTCTGTCTGTCTGTCTGTGAATGGAAACTCAGAAAATTGAACTGGACTTCGACAGAAGGCAGGTGGGTGGTCACCTGCTGTGAATTGTGGTGGAACATTTGTGATGTCCCCTAATACGAGGGGACGAATTGGTTTGTAAATGTGTTGTGCAGGTACTTTCTCTGTAGGTAGCCAAATTCTACCTGGGGTAAGTCAAGGTGGAGGGGAGTTGTCTCTGATGCCTTGCTCCACGGGGCAGTACTATTGTTGTCAAGTCTCATGTAATCTTGGTTAACGTATATCTACGGACAAGAGCTGCACTTTATTTTAGTAAGTGACTGGGAAAGTTTGTTTTAAAAAGTGCCAGTGGAGTTGTTTAGAGTTATGGAGGTCACAGCTCGCTGGAACCTCTGTTTATGTTTGGCTGGCTTACACTGGCTAGTGTATGGGAAAAAGGGGGACTGAAAATGCTTTGAATTTGCAGCCTGGCGGACAAGAGCTGTGTTTGGGAAGGTTAGAATCCAGCATTTTGCAGCCCTGAGCAGAGGGGATTGCCCATTGGGCATGTTTAGGATTTAACAGAGTGGTGGAGGTCTGTGGAAATATGAATCCAATGTTTGATGTATACTGGTCGGTGTGCTCTGAGTTCGAAGGAAGATGATGCGATTATTTCAGATTTATCATAGTTAAGTTTGAGAAAGTTGATTTGAAGTGATTTACATCGGAATGCATCTCATGGAGGACTCCCGCTGTTCAAGGGAGGAAAGGTGTGAAATAGTGACGTCATCCTCGCTGGAAATGTGGTTGGGAATGGCAGGATTGACGCGAGAGTCACAGTGGGTGAAAAAATTGACCAACATGAGAATTAGGTCTATTTCAATAAATAGATCAGGTTATTTTCTTTTTATTATTTGTTTATTGGGCAGCTATTGGGCCAGAGGCTAAAACAGGTGTCTGCAACAGGTGCATGGGATGCTAAGAGAGGTATTAGAGGACATTGGATTAACTTTAAATTGAAATGAAAATTGAAAAGGTGGATTAGGAAAATGAGTTTGTTCAAATAATCATGGCATCTGTGGGATGCAACAATTTTGTGCCAGAATAGTGTATGGGGAACCGTCATCTGGGAAGCGTCGTTAAATGGCAGTAGGTTTAGACAGGTATTGAAAGGGTTCGTGCAATGTCATTTTGGGGCACCACTCGACACAAGAGTGGTAGAGAGCTGAAGTGAATTCTGCCAATATGGTGCAATAGGGTGACAACTGAGTTTTGTTTGGAAAACTATTTGTTTGCAATCTTGGTTCGTACATAAGCTGGCAAAGAGATTATGCCAGTCTGAGGGAGTTTGTGTCCTTTGGATGGGAGCTGGAGCCTTGTAGGGTTGGGGCTTGTGGCTCGCCATTGTCTGTCTGCCAGTTAAGGTGGGCAGAGGGAAGAGGGAGTGATACTGCTCTGGCCTCTTGCTTGGCAGAATTGAGTATTGCTGGTTTTACCCCTGTTCAAAATTGAGCTCTCGAGAGCTGATTAACATTAGGATGCATCTCTCAAGGGACCCCTGGGTGGTCTCGAGAGCTGAGGTGTGAAATATGATGATTTTGTCTTGTGGACACTTTGTGAGTGGCTAGACACGCGCCTGAAAGGGGAAATTGTATTCATAACTCATGTGGGTTGTGTCTGAAGGAAAGGTTTGGGAGGAAGTGTGAAGAAGGTCGTGGAAAGTGCAAAGATGATTAGATTGGAAAGTCGACTCAGATGGATTATTTGTCAATGACAGGTGACTGCAGGAATTGTTGAGGAAGTAGAGGAAAGGTTGTAAAATGTTAATGGAAAAGACAGGAAATAAAGGAAAGTGGTTAGTTATGGACTGTTGTTTTTGAGATAAGAAGGTGATACAAGGGGTTGGCTTGCACTGGGGGGACCAATGAATGTAAAGTTTAAAAACGTTGTGTTAGATTGCTACATGCAGAATGACCCCAATCGAGGAGGTGATTGGGGGCTGGTGAAGATTGGATCACGGCTCTGCAGACCAGGTGAACAAACTCCACCAGGTATGTGGGAATCACATCAATTGAATTATTGCTCAAAGGGAGGTGATAGAGCAAAATGAAGAAGATTGTCATGTGGACCGCAAGGCTAACCTCCGCTCTTGCAGGGAAATGGCTTTGGGAGGCTAGTTGTTGTTTTGGTAGACTCTAGGTTCTAAAACCTAAGGCAAAATGCATAGGAGGGTAAAGTTGGTGATTGCGGATGGAGATTAGCTAGAGAACTTGGAGACTATTTCGTTATTTTTCAGATAATTTTTCCAGTGGGTTTATACTGGTGTGAAATTCGCGTATCTAGGAAAGAAGGGAAAAAATGTCCAGGTATTGATAGGATAACAGTGAAATTTTGAAGGGGAGAATACCGATTATTTCCATTGACCAAATGGGGGGGAAATGGTTGGTAAATCATGTATTATTAGATGTAGGGAAGATGATTAAAAGGAAGGTATTTTCGGAAATTGGTGAAAGTAAATATGGCATTTGAATTTCCAGACACGACACAGGAAATGCGGCTATGAATAAGCCAACCATCTGAGAGATAAGGTAACTAAATGCCAATTGGTGGGACGGGGGGCTAGGAATTTGATCATGGTGTGTGTAAGAAAGTATTTTTCAGGATGGACGATGAAGAAACCGCCGTCGGAAGACCATGATCTTGACCACAGAGGCCGTCGACCTGAATGGGTCCTACAACAAGGCAGATGTGACCGGCGCTTCAGAAGATTGTATTGATTTTTGTGATGACTGTGATACTTGTGTTGAAAATCCCTTGTGGGAACTGGCTGATGCCTGTATTGATGTTTGTGATGGCTGTGATACTTGTGTGGTAAACCCCTTGCGTGTACTGGCTAACGCCTCTTATGTATTACAAGCTCACAGCTGTACACCCCCTTCCGACCCAACTATGGATCTGATTGCGATGCTGGGTCTGGCAGTCGAGGGACCCGACATGGATATCCTAGACCCGCAAGCCGACCAGGCGTCCATGGGAGACTTTGACATAAAGGAAGTCCCTCTCTTTGCTTCAAATGTTTCGGATCTCTTTGCTTCAAGTGATTCGGATTTTAACGCTCTGTACCCTGACCAGGAACATGAGACACAAGATACTGACAACATTATGTATTCCCCAGAACAGCAGCACATGAGAGATCTCATGGGCATGATCGTTGATTAACTTCGAAGATCTGCAAGGACCGCATCTGCAAAGGGTGGGGGGAGCAAGTTCCGCAGGGGAGGTTGTTGGCCCCCTGGCAGAGCAGAACCTCATCTGGACCAGACGCCTTCGTTGTGGATCCGAAACGTTAATGGGCTTTCATGTTCTGAGCCTTCATGTTCCAAACACGCACAACATGACACCTTTCAAACATGCATGCAAGGTACTTTATGTGTGTGGCATGCCCTTGGAGGACACACATACAACACTCAATAAAGCCCGATGTGGCCACATATAACACTATACTCTTTTGCTTTGCAAATAAAGCCGATGTGGCCTGGTCTCTGTGATACGTAGTCTCGTAGAGACCAAATGGGGGAATGTCGAGATCATGCCTTTTATTGTGCCTTATGTAATTGTGGTTTGCATTTAATAATGGTTGCTTTGTGAAAAGGATTAAGCTTACTATGTTCCCTTTTGTTTTGAACTATGTTTTATTGTCCAACTGTGCCAAAAAATGTAGAAAGATAGTGAAACTGCTTGCTCTGTTAGACCCCCTAGTGAAAACACGTCTGTCTGTCCTTGACCAAAAGCCAACATGGAAGATAAGTTTTGAGAATGTCACGGTGCTCTTTCTCCCTCCCGCATCTTGCCCTTTGCTCATGCCAAATAAGATAGGACAAGGGTGGGGGTACTGGTCAACGTTTCCCCCATTGTGTATTATACTGCTGAAACTTGCCAAAATTAGCAGAGATTTTTATCACACTCTGCAAGTATATAAGGAAGTTCTTTCTGTAAGGAACTCAGGAGTGTATGTGGCCATGCTGTTCGTCTGTGAATGGTATGACTCTTACACCCTCCACAGCGCTGTGATATTGGTTCATCATTAAATCTTGTTATCTCTTGAACTCAAGGTGTGGAACATGGTTCTATTCTCGACATATACATATATATATACATATATTGTGAGAAACCACCGGTGAAACCACCTGTTCTCACGACCGATTTGGTGCCCCGCCCACCGCGTGACGTGGCATCCTTGGAGCCTCACGCGATCGGGGGGGAATTCGGCACGTGATTGGTGGAGGGGTCGGAGAGCGCGGCCGCCATCTTGTGCAACGCACGCGGCTCGAAGGCTCCGAGTGGGAAAGATAAAAGGGTTTTCCTTGAAGCCTCCGGACAGCCGAGTTGGGCTGGTCGAATACCGTTCTGTATTTTACGAGCGAGTAACTCGAGAAGAGAACGAGTGATTCCCGGCTTCGTGTTGGAGCTACTGGCCGACCGTTCCTGGCGGCCTTGTGCGGTATTCCATCCTGGTATCCTCCGAGTCCCGGAGCCCGTCGATTGGAGCCACGAGTGATCTTACCTGCGTCCTGTTGGAGCGTCTGTTGCCGACAGTTCCTGCCGGCTGGTGCAGCATATTACCTTTTGTTACCTTTCATGGTTTTTGTGATCGAGCCAATAAATAATCGTGCCTTACCCCTAGAAGGCCGATTAAAACACAATTGTGTTTATTGCGTCTCTTTTGGTTCACTACGTGGATTACTTGAAGCCCGGACATTTACGTCCGTATTCCGTGCTGGGATACATTCCACAGACGGGATCGCGACAAATGGGTTGCTCGTCCTAGGATCATTCAAGTAAGAGCCATTCGATTGAGACGGGAATTCTGCAGTGGACGACATCTTCTGGCATCTGTTCATCGCCTTCTCACCAGCGGACGCCGTCTGGGAGGAACTTTCTCGCCGTAGGACGCTGTCTTGGGCAGAGAAGTGAATAGCCTCGGATCCCTCCAAACAACCGACAAAGAATAAGCGAATAGCCTCGGATCCCTCCAAACAACCGAAAAAAAAAAAAAAAAAACGTGAGTATTTGTACGTGGTATTTTTCTCATTGGCAATTTGATGTGCGGGTGATATTGCGTAGTTGTGTCGTATTTCCCCAACAGAGCGTTGTGTTTGAGCGTTGTGTTTGAGGTTGTGTTTTGTGCCTGGTCGTATGATAACTCGTAGCCAAGCTATGTCGACCAGGGAAGTGAGAGTTCAACCTGATCATGTTGACAGTCACGTGGGTGGCGAGGTGAGCGACGCAAGCAGCCTTGACCCGGGCACTCAACCCGAGATGTTAGGAAGCGATCCCATCATGACTAAATGCATGCGTTCGCCCTTCTGGACCGGGCTGACTCCGGTTCAACAACTTGACATGTATAACAGGGAGAATGACAGGGCAGAGGCAGAGCGTGCGGCAGCAGCAGAGAGAGAGCGTGCAGCAGCAGAGAGAGAGCATGCGGCAGCAGAGGGAGAGCGTGCGGCAGCAGCAGAGAGAGAGCGTGCAGCAGCAGAGGGAGAGCGTGCGGCAGCAGAGAGAGAGCATGCGGCAGCAGAGAGAGAGCGTGCGGCAGCAGCAGAGGGAGAGCGTGCGGCAGCAGAGAGAGAGCATGCGGCAGCAGAAGCTGAACGCGTCAGAGAGCATGAGTTGCGAATGTTGACTGAACGACTGCGGGCAGAGGGGTCTGCTGCAAGAGTCCCGGAAACTGTTCATGTTCGTTTGCCGGACTGGACGGGAGACACGAAGCCAGAAGCGTATCTGGAGATGGCGTAGAAGTTGTTGGCTGCCGGTGGCATTGATGAGAGCTTGTGGGTCGGCCATCTTGTGAGCCATCTATCTGAGAAGGCGAGGGAGGTATATGCGAGGATGGCAACCGAGGACGCAAACAGATACAGGGCATTGAAGGCCGAGATTTTGAACGCCTATGCGGTGTCCGCATGTATTTATAGGAGAAATTTTTTCAGCTGGACTCGTGAGTCCAGTCAAACCTATGAGGAACATTCGCGGGCCTTGTTGGAACAGCTGCAGAGATGGTTCAAGGGGAGCAAGGTTGAGTTACCTCAAGCGGTGGCGGAACTCCTGGTGCGTTACCGTATCGATCAACAGCTTCCGCCTGACTTAGCATTGTTTCTTGTCGACAAAGACACTGCTTCCTTGGCAGACTGCGTCAACCTTATTGATAAACATGTTTTGGCGTGCAAAATGCTGCAAGTCACGCAGTCGCGTCGTAAGACGGAGGAGTCTGCGATCAAGACCGCCCCCCGTCTGCCCGGCGGCTGGATCGAGGGGAGGGGTTCTCCGATGCCCTCCACTGGTGGCGGTCGCGAGCCGCAGACCAGGGCAGGGCCCTGGTGCGATTTCTGCAAACGCGTGGGGCACGGTGAAAACCGCTGCTTCTCTAATCCCGCTAGTCCGGCCTACCGAGGCAACCCTCCTGTTAAGTCGGAGGGAGATCAGTGGAGCTCATCCGCCGGGCCCTCGCACACGACGGTGGCATCGGTGACCGAGGTCACTGCCACCGAGGCTAATTCCATTCATCCACTGTACCAGGATTATTCAGGGACAGCCTTAGTGGGTGGCCCTGATTCGATGCTGAAGTTTGAGGCCCAATACCTTCGGGATACTGGGGCGACACGGTGTGTTCTCCGGGCGGGGGTAGTTCCGGCCTCTCAGATGCGTTATACCGGCGAGTATACCCTCCTTCGGGGCATTGACCGGGTTCTTGGCCGGTATCCCCTCGCCCTCCTCGAGGTCCGGAGTGACATTTTTAAGGGTCCAGTGACCTGTGTGGTGGTACCCTACTACCCGATACCCGGGGTCTCCTTGCTGATTGGCAATGATGCCATGGCCAGGGAGGAGTCATTGACTCTGACCTGTGGGGGGGTCACTAGATCCCAGAGTAAACAGGCGGAGAGAGTGGCGGAGTCAGACATATCTTCACTCTGGCCCGAGGAGCCTAGCGCCTCGACTCCAGTTCCCGACGGTGACGTTGCGTCAGCTGAAGTCCACCCGAGCCTCCCGTCCAGCCACCCTCAGGTGCCGTGCTCCTCAGGGACCGCTCCCGCCATGTCGCGATTCAGCAGGAACGCTAATGCTAAGGTATATGTGGGAAACCTGGGCAATGGAGCAGCGAAGGCCGAGCTAGGGAGGGTCTTCGAACATTACGGACCACTCCGCAACGTATGGGTGGGCTCGAAACCCACCTGGATTTGCAGTTGTTGAGTTTGAAGAGCCACGAGATGCTGAAGATTCGGTCAGAGCCCTTGATGGAAGGTTAATTTGCGGATCGCGTGTGTGCGTCGAGATGTCGAATGGCATGTCGCGGCGGCCTCGTTTCAGACGCCCTTTGGTCCGCAGGCCTTTCGACCCGAACGATCGATGTTACCAGTGCGGTGAAAGGGGTCATTACGCATATGACTGTTGTTCTCGACACCGGAGGAGTACCCGCCGCTCTAGGTCTCGGCCCGTTCCCTTCCTGTCAACGCTTTCCCCAACTTGAGTTTGGCCCCCTTGCCTCTCTATTGTGCTTGTGTGAAGTGTAACTCTTGTAGGGTAGATATTAATGTGGTGTATGGTGTTAACTATTGTGTGTGGAAAAAAAAACCAAACTGGTTCATTGTTAACCTGTTAATGCCTGTTAATGGCCTGTGCGTTAATAATTGCGTTATTGTTGCGCTATTGCGTTGCGTTGTATTGTGGCGTTGTTGCGTTATTGTTGTTAATAAGTGTTAATACTTGTTAATGGCGTTAATTGCCTGTTAGCGATTACCGCCATCATCTTGCCATGTGATTTGCACCTACTACAAATACTGGTTTTTAAAAAACGCCGTCTATTCGACGGGGTTTTTACTTAGGGGGGGAGGACTGTGAGAAACCACCGGTGAAACCACCTGTTCTCACGACCGATTTGGTGCCCCGCCCACCGCGTGACGTGGCATCCTTGGAGCCTCACGCGATCGGGGGGGAATTCGGCACGTGATTGGTGGAGGGGTCGGAGAGCGCGGCCGCCATCTTGTGCAACGCACGCGGCTCGAAGGCTCCGAGTGGGAAAGATAAAAGGGTTTTCCTTGAAGCCTCCAGACAGCCGAGTTGGGCTGGTCGAATACCGTTCTGTATTTTACGAGCGAGTAACTCGAGAAGAGAACGAGTGATTCCCGGCTTCGTGTTGGAGCTACTGGCCGACCGTTCCTGGCGGCCTTGTGCGGTATTCCATCCTGGTATCCTCCGAGTCCCGGAGCCCGTCGATTGGAGCCGCGAGTGATCTTACCTGCGTCCTGTTGGAGCGTCTGTTGCCGACAGTTCCTGCCGGCTGGTGCAGCATATTACCTTTTGTTACCTTTCATGGTTTTTGTGATCGAGCCAATAAATAATCGTGCCTTACCCCTAGAAGGCCGATTAAAACACAATTGTGTTTATTGCGTCTCTTTTGGTTCACTACGTGGATTACTTGAAGCCCGGACATTTACGTCCGTATTCCGTGCTGGGATACATTCCACAGACGGGATCGCGACAATATACATACATACATACACATACATATATACATACAGTATATACATATATATATATATATATATATATATATATATATATATATATATATATATATATATATATATATATATATATATATATATATATATATATATATATATATATATATATATATACACATATACACACAAACACACGTGAAAAAGTAAGTACACCCATGTAAAATTTTGACTTTTTCAACATATTTCAACATACAGCTATTTGATCTTCATTTCAACAATATATATATATATATATTAAACATTTGTAAGTGAACAAAGCAAAACGTATGCAATACCATCATGTCCAGCTTCTCCCAAATCAATGTCATGCACCTTGATCTCCCCAAGTGGATTGTTCACAGATTCCTGAACCCAGAATCCTGCTTCATGGGTAATGCCAGCCTACAAGGATGAAACCATTGGCCAGTAGTGAGAAGATATGAATAAAACAAAATACAGTAGTGACCCCTAATTCCGAACGCCCCTCATCTCGAACTACTCTAATTCCGAACCGTAAATTCGAGAAAATTTTGTCCCTAATTCCGAATGTATTTCTATAACCGAACCGCCAACATAGCGTTAGCGTCGTTCATATCCTTTGCCATTGTTGAAAAGTGGCACCCTAATAAAGCAGTGGTTAACAGGAGCATTAACTTGTTCAGTGACAATGTGATTGACCACTTCAGAAAAATTAAGAAAAGTCGCCAACACCAGGCAACTTTGGAGAGGTGGTTCTCTAAAGAAAGCAAGCCTAGTGAGCCCCAACCCTCTACAAGTGGTGATAAGAGACAAAGAGAGCAAACACCAGAAGCACAGTCATCTGATGTTAGCTTGGAAGGTGCCTCACCTTCCAAGCAATAAAACCCTCTCCCTCCTTCCTCCTCTCCAGCTTCCACATGCACCATCAGAACTCTCCACGAAGGTAAATGCAGTTATTTTCATGTTAGTACATTTATTTCTTGTTTTTATTATTATTATTTGATATTTAGGGCATTTACTCATCTTATTTTACCTTGAATCATGTGTATTTGCAGTTAACAGTGTCTTGATAATGGGTTTTTTGGGTCCAGGAACGGATTAATTCACTTTCCATTATTTCTTATGAGGAAAATAGTTTCTAATTCCGAACTTTTCCCAATCCGAACTGCTGCTGGAACGAATTAAATTCGGATTTAGAGGTCCCACTGTAAATATTGCAAGACCAAAATATTTTGTTGACAAATTGCTTACAAAGCAACTTACATTTTACGTGCATAATTTATACATGAGGAATGGAGCGAGGCCATTTGCAACTAAGCACGATTTGGTCAAAATTCTCAAAGAAGGAGGCGAGTTATTGCCAGCACTAACTTACAAATTCCTACCCTTGTCCAATCAGCAGCACAGCCACTCCTGACTAATGATGCAATCGGAATCAGTTGGCTGAATTTAGAATGCATTATATTTTGCAATAATGGTCAGAAAAATTGTGAGCAGCATTGTCAGGATCAGCAGAGCAAAATAGTCCTGATTCAATATTTGAGAATTTTTAGACAAAGAAGCAGAGACACCTACTTAGAGACACCTATCACCACCTAGACACCTACCTAAACAAAACACCTACTTTATTACCTCCACCACCAAAGGTGGATGGAGGTTATGTTTTCACCCCTGCCTGTCCGTTTGTGAACAAAATATCTCAAAAAAGTTGTGGACTGATTCGGACGAAATTTGGCAGTGGTGGCGTATGTGACAAGGACGAAATGATTAGATTGTGGTGAAGATCCGGATACGGCTAATATAATTTTTTAAGTGATCCTTCACCATTGGGAGATAGGGGCAAAAATGATACATAGCAGGATATCTCAAAAAGTTATGGACGGATTTGGACGACACTTTGTGGACAGGTTGTGTGTGTGACAGGGAAGAATCGATTCCATTTTGGTGAAGATCTGAATACGGATTAAGATATGATATTTTTATTTTTTTTGTGATTCTTCACCATTGGGAAATATGGCCTACCAGGCGGAGGTATGCTCTCTACTGAGTGCCGTACGAGTTGCAACCAAAAATCAATCCAGACACTTACTGTCATGTGATAGCCACCATCATCTTTTGCAGTGCCAAAGTTGTCAACGTAGGACACACCATCATCAATTTGTTGCTCATCGTCCAGAACTCCTCCCTCAAATCCTGAAGGGCTTCCATTACCAGAAAATTCACTTCGTCTGGAGCCTCTGCAAAAAGAACAGGTGCCCAGTCATGCAAGATACGAACCCAAGATCTTCATAAACCTTTCCTATAAAATTATCCATATACACCAACCAATATAGTTCTAAAACAAGTTTCCCTTTCAAAAAATCAATGAAATAAAAAAGAGTTGGTGAGATTATTTGTCACCCAAATGACTTTTCAAATTTGGAATAAATGTACAAATTCTTTTTTTATGAAAAGTGAGCCAAAACCTATTTCTCTTCCAAAGGCATTGGGAAACTCACCCCCACCCCACTAGAAAAATGTGACACTGGCTGGAAACTACATAGAAAAGGTCGAACATCTGTGCTGGGTATTGTTTCACAGTGAGGTGAAAAACTGGTCAACTATCCTTAATAAGGCTGAAATCCGCCAAAATAAACTCCCCATAACTGGTGACATATCACAAACGACAAACGTGTGTGATGGCCCGTTTGCCTCAGGTTTGGATCACATGCATCATGGGGTCTTTAGGCCATGAGCAGTGTCAGGATTGTAAACAATGCAGTGTTTGATACATTTTTGTCTAAAAAAGTGGAATTTTGTTTGAATTCAACGAGGAGAGTTGGGAAAGAGAGTGAGAGTTCACCTTACAATGGGTCGAATTTGATGAGCAAGGAAAACACCATTGTAACTTCTAGTGCAATTGTCCAGTGTAAAGGTATGTACTGTTATGGATTCGTCACTTCCGTTGTTGTGGTTCTCATCCACTGTAAACATTTTTGGTTGCATGTACTATTATTGTTATCGTTTAAGTGAATTGAAGATAATCGTTTTCAAAAGGTAAAAAAAATTAATGTTTTAAAAAGAAACCGGAAACCGGATCGGGAACCGGACGAAGAAGAGGAAGAAGAGGAAGAAGAGAAAAAGGAGGCGGAGCAAGTGAGGTCGGAGAAGGAGTCGAGCTGCTTGGAGGTCTGGAGCAAACGCTGGCGAACGGGGGTCACTAGCGAACTTTGGGGTTTCCTGGGAAAGGGATTCCTGCGACAGAGTTGTTATCGCTGTGACAGTTAAACCTGCGTGACAGGTTTTGCGGTTGATTCCGAAGAGAATCATTGGAGTGCCGTTAAGTCTCGAGAACGGACCGTTGGCCATTTTGTCTCGCGCCTGATTTCGCATCACTCCAGGTTTTTCACCTCGCTGCAACCATTTCAACGCATCCAGCCGTTAGCTTGGTTTGCATGTGTAATGTAGATTTCGAGTGGGAATTTGCGGTTCGCCATGTGGGGAGCCGTTGAACATCCATACCCGAAGGTGTAATTTCCCAGTCGCCTCTTGGGGGTACCTTTGCCCATCTTTGGCAGTGTGACTGTCAACCGAGCGGGATTCTGGTCTCGATACATCATTCTGCCGATCACTGGAGCGTGGATAGACTTTGGCTTGAAGCCGGGACAGATATTGGGAATGTTATTTTCGCTCACTTGGAGCACAGTGAGTTATATTGTACGAAACTGATGGTACCATCGTAGGAATGATATATTGGTTGTACAATTGATTAATATTGTTATTGTACTGTTATTCTTATGTGACCTTAATACAATACTTGTTTGTTGGAAACAATTGGTGTGGTTTCACCATTGATCTTTGACACACAGAATAACATATCTTTCTGCCGTGGCTCCTCTCGGGGCTCGGAGGTACAACGTGACGGGGTTTGGGGAGGAGCACATAACAGTACGTACGTAGATATGTACGTACAAGGAAGAAAATCTTTTCGTTTGGCCAGTGGCTGAGTTTGAGTTGAGTTCGTTTTAGTAAAATAGCCTCTTAGGTGATGGTTAATCTCTTTTCCCCGCTCATATCGTCTTGAGGGCATTGGGATCCCAATGGACGTACGCATTTTATGAAAAGTGAATAAGAAGCAAGGACTGTCATCATGATAGTCATGTCATTAACTCCTGCTTGTTATCCAAATGCATTCTATTGCACCTTCTATGGAGTCGTCATCAGATCAGTCAACCAAATGGTTGTTGGTTTCATATTAAATTTCCTCTTGTTGTCATTCTTATTCTGCTCCTGTCCCATATATACACTGCTATTGTCAAGTGAAAGACCAATAACTGAATTGTAGTCGCCAGGAGGAAGCCAGGTAGAACACACCACACACACAATTGTATAATATTGGTGCTCCCGGAACGTTTATATAATATAAAGGATTGCTGTAAATGATGTTAATTTCACAACATCCCATATTCAACTTTATTTAAATTGTAAACCACAACCCTTACCTAAAGTAAGAACCTTAACCTGAAAGCAATTGACTAGTTTCCCGACTGCACGGATCATCAGCTGGGCACCGTCCCTCCTCGAGGTTTCAATCCTTTCAGCGTAGAACCTCTCCGAACGGTGGAGCGACAACTTCGGTCACTGATCAACATCAGTAAATTACCTACATCAGTAGATCCACAACCTTGGTCATAGATCCACATCAGCAGATTACCCACATCAGTAGAACCACAACCTCGACCATTAATCCACATCAGCAGATTACCCACATGAGTAGAACCACAACCTCGGCCATTAATCCACATCAGCAGATTACCCACATTAGCAGATTACCCACATCAGTAGAACCACAACCTCGGCCAAGAATCCACATCAGTAAATTACCTCCATCAGTAGATCCACAACCTCGTTCATGGATCCACATCAGTAAATTACCGACATCAGTAGATCCACAGCCTCGGTCATGGATCCACATCAGAAAATTACCTACATCAGTAGATCCACAATCTCGGCCATGAATCCACATCAGCAGATTACCCACATTAGCATATTATCCACATCAGTAAATTACCCACATCAGTAAATTACCCACATCAGTAGAACCACAACCTCGGCCATGAATCAATATCAGCAGATTACCCACATTAGCAGATTATCCACATCAGTAAATTATCCACATCAGTAAATTACCCACATCAGTCGATCCACAACCTCGGCCATGAATCCACATCAGTAAATTACCAACATCAGTAGATCCACAGCCTCGACCATGAATCCACATCAGCAGATTACCCACATCAGTAAATTACCCACATCAGTTAGAACCACAACCTCGGCCATGAATCCACATCAGTAAATTACCTACATCAGTAGATCCACAACCTCGGCCATGAATCCACATCAGTAAATTACCTACATCAGTAGATCCACAGCCTCGGCCATGAATCCACATCAGCAGATTACCCACATTAGCAGATTATCCACATCAGTAAATTACCCACATCAGTAGATCCACAACCTCGGCCATGAATCCACATCAGCAGATTATCCACATCAGTAAATTACCTACATCAGTAGATCCACAGCCTCGGCCATGAATCCACATCAGCAGATTACCCACATTAGCAGATTATCCACATCAGTAAATTACCCACATCAGTAGAACCACAACCTCGGCCATGAATCCACATCAGTAAATTACCTACATCAGCAGATCCACAACCTCGGTCATGAATCCACATCAGTAAATTACCTACATCAGTAGATCCACAACCTCGGTCATGAATCCACATCAGTAAATTACCTACATCAGTAGATCCACAGCCTCGGCCATGAATCCACATCAGCAGATTACACACATTAGCAGATTATCCACATCAGTAAATTACCCACATCAGTAGAACCACAACCTCGGCCATGAATCCACATCAGCAGATTACCCACATCAGTAAATTACCCACATCAGTAGAACCACAATCTCGGCCATGAATCCACATCAGTAAATTACCTACAACAGTAGATCCACAACCTTGCCGTGAATCCACATCAGTAAATCGCCAACATCAGTAGATCCACAGCCTTGGCCATGAATCCACATCAGCAGATTACCCACATTAGCAGATTATCCACATCAGTAAATTACCCACATCAGTAGAACCACAACCTCGGCCATGAATCCACATCAGTAAATTACCTACATCAGCAGATCCACAACCTCGGTCATGAATCCACATCAGTAAATTACCTACATCAGCAGATCCACAACCTCGGTCATGAATCCACATCAGTAAATTACCTACATCAGCAGATCCACAACCTCGGTCATGAATCCACATCAGTAAATTATCCACATCAGTAGAACCACAACCTCGGCCATGAATCCACATCAGCAGATTACCCACATTAGCAGATTATCCACATCAGTAAATTACCCACATCAGTAGAACCACAACCTCGGCCATGAATCCACATCAGTAAATTACCTACATCAGCAGATCCACAACCTCGGTCATGAATCCACATCAGTAAATTACCTACATCAGCAGATCCACAACCTCGGTCATGAATCCACATCAGTAAATTATCCACATCAGTAGAACCACAACCTCGGCCATGAATCCACATCAGTAAATCACCTACAACAGTAGAACCACAACCTCGGTCATGAATCCACATCAGTAAATTACCTACATCAGTAGATCCACAACCTCGGTCATGAATCCACATCAGTAAATTATCCACATCAGTAGAACCACAACCTCGGCCATGAATCCACATCAGTAAATCACCTACAACAGTAGATCCACAACCTCGGCCGTGAATCCACATCAGTAAATCGCCAACGTCAGTAGGTCCACAACCTCAGCCATGAATCCACATCAGTAAATTACCTACATCAGTAGATCCACAACCTCGGTCATGAATCCACATCAGTAAATTATCCTGACATCAGTAGAACCACAACCTCGGCCATGAATCCACATCAGTAAATCACCTACAACAGTAGATCCACAACCTCGGCCGTGAATCCACATCAGTAAATCGCCAACGTCAGTAGGTCCACAACCTCAGCCATGAATCCACATCAGTAAATTACCAACGTCAGTCGATCCACGACCTCAGTTGAGTCCAGGCAGTCAGTCAACCCATCAATGCAACATCACTTATCCCAACTTTACTCGTGGAAGATTTAATTTAGTATCACATATTTATAACTGTCCTCACACATTCCATTATATGATAATACATTAAATCATGCACACCATCCCTTAAATATAACATGTCTACCAACCAGCACCAAACTGTAATTCAAATATTCAAACAGTTACTTATAACTGACGTTCTACATGCTGCCATCTCTGAGCAACCAAAAAATATTTCAAGATGCTGCATATTTATTTTTAATGATGTACTGTATTTATACGAATATCTCATCTTCTCATCTATCTTTCTATCTATATATATATAAAAGAAAGATTTTGTTTGTTTGTTTGGGCTGCACGCGCTCATCTCCTGAACTGTGAAAGATAGGAGGAAACCTCTGAAACAAAAAATGTCGGGACGGGCACCGGGAAGGTTACATAGGCTAGGTGAGGTGGCGAGGCCAGTCGAGGCCGCCTCTGCCAGGCTGGGCCAATTTCGCAATAAACCTTCTTCTTCTTCTTTCAAAATTCTCTTGAAGTACAACTTATGCACTTAATAGGAATATCTGATTGCAACACATGCTTTCAAAATTCTCTCTCGCGGGGCCCGACAGAAGAAACAAGGAATCGTTGAGCACCAACTGATACTGGGCTCGCGTCAGACCTGCGTACAGGAGATTAAATTCAATCAAAAAGAACCCAGGCAACGCCGGGTGCATTCAGCTAGTTAATATTTTTACTATTCGTATTGTGTTTTACCAATTCCATTTGGTGTCGTTTTATGATCTTAAAGAAATCTTATTTTAATCTCCCAACTATACCTTCCTGTGGTAGCATACGTCTATTGTTGTAATCTATGAATAAGTTCAGTGTGTTGTGTGGTTACTCAGTCCTAATTATTTCACCTGCAACCGTACCATAAAATGGCTTTTTAGGAATGTTGCTATCTAAGAAAAGCATTCATATGCACGCACAATGGATGTTGTAGGCATAATTAATGGAGGTGGATACTTTGAGACCTTGGAGGTCTCCGTTCCATCTCCTGAGAAAAACAAAAACAAAAACAAAAACAAAAACACACACACACACACACACACACACACACACACACACACACACACACACACACACACACACACACACACACACACACACACACACACACACACACACACACACACACACACACACACACACACACACACACACACACACACACACACACACACACACACACACACACACACACACACACACACACGTTTTTATTTATTCATTATACTGTGGTGCTGTGCACACACGACTCGATTGCCAGAGAGGTAGGCCACAACGCATTGGTACAAACAAGAGTCTTTATTCAAACCTCGCACTTCAGCACTGGGCGGGCTCGAGCTTAGAGCCCGCATATATGTCCTGAGGCCACGCCTTGTCCACGGGCGTGGCCGATCGGTCGAAAGACGGGGCATGCGCTTTCGTTCCCCGCCTGGACGCTCATGCCACCCACTGGTGCGCGGAATTATTGTCCCTTGTGTCCGCCACATGAGCCCCCCCAGAATTCCCGCGCACCTGAAGGGTGAGTTTGCAGGGAACCCCGATGACCTGGCCGAAACGCCCCCTGGCGATGGGTGCAGGGCTGGGGGGTAGCGGGACGGCGGGGCTGGGGATGCCGGGGGTCCGACCGCCGGGGGACGGCCTCGACGCGGAGGCAGAGCTGCTTGCGGGGGGTGGTCCAGATCGAGGTGGGCCGGCTTGAGGCAGTCCACGGAGATGCAATCCGGGGCACCGCCGATGTCGATGGTGAAATATTTGTCCCCCGTCTCCAGCACGCGGAAGGGCCCATCGTACGGGGGCCGTAGCGGTTCCCGGTGGGCGTCATGCCGGACGAAGAGGTACTCCGCCGTGCGAAGCTCCGGGGCGACGTGGGAAGACGGGCAACCGTGGTGTGGCGTCGGCACTGGGGCGAACCTCCGGGCGGTCTCCTAAAGAACGGAGCGCTGTGGAGCCAGGGATAAATTCGCCCGGTACCCGCAATGGTTGCCCGAAAACCAGCTCCGCCGAGGACGCACGCAGGTCGTCCTTGGGCGCCGTCCTGAGGCCGAGCAGGACCCAGGGGAGCCTGTCGGTGACGCTGCTGCTGTGCTGACCATGGCTCGGTGACCTTGGCCATCGCGAACACAAGGGGCTCGTGGTCGACGAAAGCCGTGAACGCGCGGCCCTCCAGCAGATAGCGGAAGTGTCGGACCGCCAGGTGGAGCCCGAGCAGCTCGCGGTCGAAGGTGCTGTAGCGGCGTTTGTGCGGGCGAAGCTGCCGGCTAAAAAAAGCCAGCGGTTGCCAAGCACCATGCACCCACTGCTCGTGCACCGCGCCCACCGCGTAGTCCGACGCGTCGGTGGTGAGGGCGATCGGCGCATCGGGCGCGGGGTGCGCCAGCATGGTGGCGTTGGCCAGGGCCAGCTTTGCGCCGGCAAACGCCGTGGCCATCGGCTCCGACCAGGCGATGTCACCTTTGCCCGGCTTGCCCCGGAGGGCCTCGTGCAGGGGGCGGAGGAGCTGGGCGACGTGGGGCACGAAGCGGTGGTAAAAAATTTCCATGCCCAGGAACTCCTGGAGCCCCTTGATCGTGCGGAGTCGCGGGAAATCCCTGACCGCCTCCACCTTGGCCGGTAAAGGGACGGCCCCATGCCTGGTGATGCAGTGCCCCAAGAAGTCGATGGTGGCGACGCCGAAACGGCACTTTGCGGGGTTGATGATTAGGCCATGCTGGCCCAAGCGTTCGAAAGCGTGCGGAGGTGGAGCAGGTGCTCCTCCCAAGATGCGCTCGCGACTTGGATGTCGTCCAGGTAGAGAAAGAGGAAACGTAAGTCACGCAAGACGCTGTCCATAAGCCGTTGGAACGCCTGTGCTGCATTCTTCAACCCGAAAGGCATTCGCAGGAACTCGAAGAGGCCGAAAGGGGCGATGACGGCCGTCTTCGGGACATCGCCCGGTTGTACGGGGACCTGGTGGTAGCCCTGGATGAGGTCCACCTTGGAAAACACGGTCGTGTTTGCCAACCGGGCGGAATAATCCTGGATATGCGGGACCGGGTAGCGGTCGGGGGTGGTGGCATCATTGAGCCGGCGGTAGTCCCCGCACAGCCACCATCCCCCACCGGGCTTCGGCACAATGAGCAGAGGAGAAGCCCAAGCGCTGTTGGAGCACCGTACGATCCCCAGCCGCTCCAGCGTGGCGAACTCCGCTTTCGCCATGGCGAGCTTCGTGGGTTCGAGTCGGCGTGCCCGGGCGTAGACCGGCGGCCTGACCGTGGGTATATGGTGATCCACCCCGTGTTTAACGGCCACCGCTGAGAAGGTGGGCTGCGTGAGGGCCGGGAAACTGGCTAGGAGGCGGGTAAAGTCGTCCGCTGCCGGAAGCGTGCAAACTAAACTCGCCGGGACGGAACCTTCCAGCAAGCCGCTCGGTGAGCCGCTCAGTGAGCCGCTCAGCGAACAAGCAAGCGAGCTGAAGGTTTCGGCCTGGACGAGACGTCTGCGCTTCACGTCGACCAACAGCCCATGCGCACATAGGAAGTCCGCGCCCAGCAGGGCCATTGGCATGCTGGCGGTCACGAACGACCATTGAAAGCGCTGCCCTCCGAACCCCAGTGAGAGGCAACGCTTCCCGAACGTGCGGATGGGTGTTCCGTCGGCGGCAAGCAAAGCGGGGCCCCAGCCCGCGGCTTGCTTGTCGGACGTGGAGGCGGGGAGGACGCTTACCTGCGCGCCTGTGTCGCAAAGGAAACGGCGCCCGGACAAGGTGTCCGTGATGAACAGGAGGCTGCTGGAATGGCCGACGCTCATGGCCCCAAATGAGCGCCTGTCATTTCCCGACCTGTCAAAAGAACACGGCGGGCGGCACGTTTTAGCCTTGCGGCCGAACCTGGCACGGTAGTAACACCAGGTCTGCGGCGGTGGCCCCCGCGGCGGCCGTGTCGGCGGCGGTGGTGGTGGCGGTGGCAGCGGTAGTGGGCCGGGCATAGCAGCGGCCACGAGGGAAGCAGGGGGCGCTGGAGCCTCCACACCGGGAGCCACTACGGCAGCACCGGACACCAACTGCGTGTCGCAGGCCGCGAAATACTTGTCGGCCTCTCCAGCCAGGGCGCGGGGTTCCGTGATTTCGGAACCGGCCAGCGCGAGGCGTACCTGTATCGGTAGCTGGCGGAGGAAAAGTGCGCGAAACAAGAAATCCGGGTGCTGGTCTCCAAGCAGCGACAGCATGTAATCCATCCGGACGGATGGTCGTGTTTCGCCGAGGGCGGGAAGGTCCAGGAGGCGGTCAGCCTGTTCGATCTCCGTGAGCCCGAACGTGGCGAGGAGGAGATGTTTGAGCGCCTCGTATTTGTTGTCGCCTGGGGGGCGCCGAAGGATGGACATGACTCGGGCGGCGACCACGTGGTAGTACCGGGTCTCGTCTGCCGTGATGCCTCGGAGCTGAAATTGAGCTTCGGCCTGCACAAACCAAACGTGGGCCTGTGCTTCCCAAAACTCCGGGAGTTTGACGGCGATGGTGTTGGGAGCCATGGCGCGTTCGGGGGTCAGCAACGGCTGAATCACGTCGGGGTCACCAGTGTGGTGCTGTGCACACACGACTCGATTGCCAGAGAGGTAGGCCACAACGCGTTGGTACAAACAAAGTGTCTTTATTAAGAGCTCGCACTTCAGCACTGGGCGGGCTCGAGCTTAGAGCCCGCATATATGTCCTGAGGCCACGCCTTGTCCCCGGGCGTGGCCGATCGGTCGAAAGGAGGTGCATGCACTTTCGTTCCCCGCCTGGATGCTCACGCCACCCACTGGTGCGCGGAATTATTGTCCCTTGTGCCCGCCACAATACAGTAAAAGCTATTCGTAACATATATTATAATGTGAAGGGTCATGAAGAAGAAGAAGAAGCAGACCAGTGCAGCCCTGCACACGACATGCAGCCGATGCTGATCCCTCTTCCATCATCCAGGTACCCAATCCTGATATGGATGTCACAACCATATTAGTCAAACCAGCACAGGGTCTCTGGAAGAGTTCATTTCAAAACCCGTCGTGCAAAAACGGTTAGGACAGTAGATTTAGCCGTCTTCATTGCTTCGGCGTAGATTTATGCACGTTCCTCATTGGCATGTACATCTTCAAGGGATGTGACTAGACCAACTGTTTCAGAGCCAAAGGAAAGAAGAAGCCTCCAGATATGGTCATCATAAAGTCACCACAATTCAGAGAACTTGGTCAGAACTTCAATCTCTCCTAAACATCTGCATCCGCTGCTCAAGCAGTTTGTTTGTGAACTTCACCGACAGAAATGTTTATCTGTTGATGAAGCTTGATATTGTCTATTTTGTGTAGGAGGAAATGAGGATCACTCTTTGCCTCCGATGAGTAATGATTTGTGACAGCATTGCCTCAAATCAAATCAAAGTGCAATCCACAAGCATCATCGATATGGTGCTCTACTTGTACAGTAAAACCTTGCTGTTCGTGAGGGTTAAGTTCCTGTAAAACGCCGCAAATGCTAAACAGTCTCTAACATGTAAATCAATGATATACGTTCCAGCCTCACACAATTTAAGTCCCAAAAAATCATTGAGAATTTAAAAAAAAAACAAGACATTTAAATAGAAAAATAAGAACAATTGAGTAAAACAATATTAAATAAGTAACATTTACCATCAATAAGAAGGCTTTCCTGCTCAGAGTACCTGTACAGCACAGTACAGTATATTGTATTGTATTGTGATAAATCTCCAAGGAACGAGCCACAATTCCTTCACATCAATTAAGATTTGATCTTGCTTTAGTGAAGACAGGACCACGCAGTCTTTCATAACGTGTTTTGTTGTGTTTGGACATGGCCTGACGGAGGTTGCAAGTGAGGTCGGAGGCATCCAACGATGAAAATGAACACTGGGTTCTTATTCTTCACCACAATATTTTTCTTCTTTCAAATCAACATGATAACAATCCTTTTCCTTCAGAAAGATTATTTTGTTCCTTTATATTAAAACGCGGCGTTACGCGCGCTGCTTGTGAGCAAGGAGGAAGCGGACAAGCGGTAACATGTAAACGTCTTTATTGTAAGACTACACTGTAACACTCGAAATGCTCCGGGCTGGTCGCCCGGTGTATATCATGAGGCCACGCCTACCCCTCGGGCGTGGCCACCGCCCACTTGGTGCGTGGAATGATGTCACCACGCCAGTGGGCTTTTGTGTCCGCCACACGCGCCCCCCCAGAATTCCCGCGCACCTGGAGGGCCAGTTTGCGGGGCAGACGAATGACCCGGCCGAAGCGCCCCCTGGCGATCGGCGGCGTCCGGGGTGCAGGGATGCCAGGTGGGATGCCCCTGGCTGCCCCTGGGATGGGTGCAGGACCGGGGGGCGGCGTGGCGGCGGGGCTGGGCGGTACCGGGGGTCCGCCCGCAGGAGGGCGGCCCCGACGTGGGGGTCGGGCCACTGGCGGTGGATGGTCCACATCGAGGTGGGCCGGCTTGAGGCGGTCTACCGAAACGCGGTCAGGAGTACCGCCGATGTCCAGGGTGAAGTGCTTCGCCCCGGTCTCCAGCACGCGGAAAGGCCCGTCGTACGGGGGCCGCAGTGGTGTCCGATAGGCATCGTGGCGGACGAAGACGTACTCCGCCGTGCGAAGCTCCGGGGCGACGTGCGTCGGTGGGTGCCCGTGGCATGCCGTTGGCACCGGGGCGAACCTCTGGGCGGTCTCTTGCAGAGCGGAGCGCTGCTGTGCCGCGGACCATGGTGCTGTGGAGTCGGGGAGGAACTCGCCCGGCACCCGCAGCGGTTGCCCGAAGACCAACTCCGCCGCGGATGCGCGCAGGTCCTCCTTGGGCGCCGTCCGGAGGCCCAGCAGGACCCAGGGGAGCCTGTCGACCCAGCCGCCGTCGTGGAGGGTGGCCCGGAGCGCGGCCTTCAATGAGCGGTGAAATCGCTCACACAGGCCGTTAGCCTGGGGGTGGTAGGCCGTGGTTCGGTGCAGCCGGACCCCGAGCCCCTGCGCAACCGCCCCCCAGAGCTCCGAGGTGAACTGGGGGCCGCGGTCGGATGAGATGTCTGAGGGGGCGCCGAACCAGGCGACCCAGGTGGCGATGAAAGCCTGCGCGACATCGGCCGCCGTTGTCGACGCCAAGGGCATGGCCTCCGGCCACCGGGTGGTGCGGTCCACCATGGTGAGGACGTAGGTGAAACCCCGCGAGGGGGGCAGAGGTCCCACCAGGTCCACGTGGACGTGGTCAAACCGGCATTCCGGCACCGTGAACGGGGCCAACGGGGCCTGGGTGTGCCGGTGCACCTTGGCGCGCTGGCACGCGAGGCACGTCCTGGCCCAGCCGCGGACGGCCTTCCGGAGGCCATGCCAGACGAACTTGTCGGCGATCAGCCTTTGGGAGGCCCTCGCGCCCGGGTGGGACAGGCCGTGGATGGCGTCAAACACCTGGCGCTGCCAGCCCGCGGGCACGATGGGGCGAGGACGCCCGAGGGAGACGTCGCACAAGAGGGCCACGCCCGCGCCGTCGAACGGCACCTCGGTGACGCGGAGGCCCGTGACGGCGGTCCGCAAGGCCTGGACGTCGGGGTCAGCGGCCTGATCCGCTGCCATCCGGGCATAGTCGATGCCGAGGTGGACTGCGTGGGCGACGGCCCGGGAAAGGCAATCCGCCACCGGGTTGTCCTTCCCCGCGACGTGCCAGATGTCCGTCGTGTACTCGGACACGGCCGAGAGGTGACGCTGCTGCCGGGCCGACCACGGCTCGGTGACCTTGCCCATCGCGAAGATCAGCGGCTTGTGGTCGACGAAGGCAGTGAACGCCCGGCCCTCGAGCAGATGGCGGAAGTGCCTGACCGCCAAGTGAAGTCCGAGCAACTCGCGGTCGAAGGTACTGTAACGGCGTTCAGGCGGGCGAAGCTGCCGGCTAAAGAACGCCAGCGGTTGCCAAGCTCCATGCACCCATTGCTCGTGCACCGTGCCCACCGCGTAGTCCGAGGCATCGGTGGTGAGGGCGATCGGTGCATCGGGCGCCGGGTGCGCGAGCATGGTGGCGTTAGCCAAGGCGAGCTTCGCGCCCGTGAACGCCGTGTCCATCTGCTCGGTCCAGGTAACGTCGCCTTTGCCCGGCTTACCTCGGAGAGCTTCGTGCAGGGGGCGCAGGAGCTGGGCGATACGGGGCAGGAACCGATGGAAAAAGTTCACCATGCCCAGGAACTCCTGCAGCCCTCTGATCGTGCGGGGGCGCGGAAACCCCTTCACCGCCTCCACCTTGGCCGGCAGGGGGACGGCTCCGTGCCTGGTGACACGGTGCCCCAGAAAATCGATTGTGGCGGCGCCGAACCGGCACTTTGCGGGGTTCACAATCAGGCCATGCTGGCCCAGGCGTTCGAAGAGCGTGCGGAGGTGGTGTAGGTGCTCTTCGCGGGACGCGCTGGCGACGCGGATATCATCCAGGTAGACGTAGACAAAATCCAAGTCGCGCAGGACGCTGTCCATCAGTCGCTGGAACGCCTGAGCCGCATTCTTCAGACCGAAGGGCATGCGCAGGAACTCGAAGAGTCCGAATGGCGTGATGACCGCCGTCTTCGGGACGTCCTCCGGCCTGACGGGGACCTGATGGTAGCCGCGTATGAGGTCCACCTTCGAGAAGAAGGACCTGCCCGCCAAACGGGCGGAAAAGTCCTGAATGTGGGGGACGGGGTAGCGGTCGGGAGTCGTGGCGTCATTGAGACGGCGATAGTCCCCGCACGGTCGCCATCCCCCGCCGGGCTTCGGCACGATGTGCAGCGGCGACGCCCAAGTGCTCTCTGAGCGCCGAACGATGCCGAGTCGCTCCAGGGTAGCGAACTCCGCTTTTGCCACCGCCAGCTTCGTCGGCTCGAGGCGGCGTGCCCGGGCGTAGACCGGTGGGGATGTGATGGGCCACCCCGTGCTTGACGGCCCCCGCCGAGAAGGTGGGCCGCGTGAGGGCCGGGAAGCCGGCGAGGAGGCGGGTGAATGCGTCCGCTGCCGGAAGCGTACAGACCAACGTGGCCGGAACCGAATCGTTCGGCAAGCCGCTTGGCAAGCCGCTCGTTGAGCTGGGCAACGCACAAGCGAGCGAGCTGAACGTCTCGGCCTGGACAAGCCGTCTGCGCTTGACGTCGACCAGGAGCCCATTAGCGCACAGGAAGTCCGCGCCAAGCAGTGCCATGGGCACGTCGGCGGTGACGAACGTCCATTGGAAAACCTGCCCTCCAAACCGCAGAGAGAGGCAGCGTTTTCCGCACGTACGGATGGGCGTCCCGTTCGCGGCAAGCAGCGCGGGGCCCCCACGCGCGGCGTGCTTGTCTGACGTGCCGGCGGGAATGACACTCACCTGCGCTCCCGTGTCGCACAGGTAACGGCGCCCGGAGAAGGTGTCCGTTATGAACAGCAGGCTGCTCGAACGGCCGGCGCTCATCGCCACTATTGAGCGCCGGCCCGGGCGTTTCCCGACCCGTTGAAGGAGCACGGCGGATGACACCGCCAAGCTTCGTGGCCGAACTTGGCGTGGAACCAGCACCAGGTGGTGGAGCTGGAAGAGCGCGGCTGGCTCCGCCAGGCCGGTGGAGTTGGCAGGTTTCCCCGCGGTGGCGGTTTTCCCCGCGGCGGTGGGCGGGGCGTGGCGGCGTTCACGAGGTGCGTATCAGCATGCTGCTGAACATCAGCGCGCTGTAGAAGCTGATGCTGTGGAACATGCTGCTGAACATCAGCGCGCTGTAGAAGCTGATGCTGTGGAACATGCTGCTGAACATCAGCGTCGAGGGCCGTGACGGCCACGCCGACGCTCGCCCGCGTGTCCGAAGCGGCGTAGTACCTGTCCGCCTTGGCGGCCAATGCTCGGGGTTCCGTTAGCTCGGTCCCGGCCAACGCGAGGCGAACCTGCGCTGGAAGTTGGCGCCGGAAAAGCGCCCGGAATAGCGAACCGGGGGCTTCGTCGCCCAACAGTGACAGCATATGGTCCATTCGGACCGACGGGCGCGTCTCACCGAGCTCGGGGAGATCCAGGAGGCGGTCGGCCCGTGCGTCGTCCGTGAGGCCGAACGTGGCTAGGAGTAGCCGCTTGAGTGCCTTGTACTTGTGGCCGTCCGGTGGGTGGCGAAGGACGGACACAACTCGAGCGGCCGTGCCGGGCCCGAGGGAGGCGACGACATGGCAGTAGCGCAGGTCGTCGTTGGTGAGGCGCCGAAGCTGAAATTGGGCTTCGGCTTGAACGAACCAGACTTCGGCCTGGGCCTCCCAAAATTCGGGAAGTTTAATCGCCATTGCCTTGTCGTTGGCCATTGCAATGGCGTCGTGTTCAGAAGGATCGCTACGGCAGATCCAACGTCGAGGGTCACCAGTAAAGCGCGGCGTTACGCGCGCTGCTTGTGAGCAAGGAGGAAGCGGACAAGCGGTAACATGTAAACGTCTTTATTGTAAGACTACACTGTAACACTCGAAATGCTCCGGGCTGGTCGCCCGGTGTATGTCATGAGGCCACGCCTACCCCTCGGGCGTGGCCACCGCCCACTTGGTGCGTGGAATGATGTCACCACGCCAGTGGGCTTTTGTGTCCGCCACAATATACTGTTTAAGATGGGCGGAATATATTTTTCAGCATTGCCACATGATGCGGGGAGATGCAGAATGCAAGGATTCAAATTTTTATGTTTTTCGGCAATACGAAATGTTAAATCAAGGAAAATACAATTAACCAAAAATGTAAAATGTCTAACAACTTTTGAAAACCGAATGAGTTTAAGGTGTGAGGGGTTAATTACCTTCGCCACCAAAGGTGGATGGAGGTTATGTTTTCACTGTCTGTTTGTCTGTCCTTCCGTTTGTGAACAAAATATCTCAATAAGTTGTGGACGGATTCGGACGAAATTTGGCAGAGATGTAGCGTATGTGACATGGACTAAATGATTAGATTTTGGTGAGGATACGGATTCGGATTCGGCTACCACAATTTTTAAGTGATTCTTCACCTGGCGTTGGCTTAGCGGTCAGGGTGCCGGCTTGGGATCCTAGGATCCTGGGTTCGAATCCCGGTCGATCGCTGAATTAACGCCAGGGGGGTTGACTCAGCCTGTCATCCTTCTGAGGTCAGCAAATTGAGTACCAGCTTGCTGGGATGAATGATCACGGTGTGTACCCCGATTTAGAATAGGTACACCGTATCCCTGCGCATCGTAAGAGCGTGACCAAGGGTTGGTGTCAGGAAGGGCATCCGGCCATAAAAACATTGCCTCAAACAGGGAACCATGATTGTCATGGGGCCCACAAGGCTAAATCCCGCTCTAGCGGGGAAAAATGGCCTTAAAAAACGATCTTCACCATTGGGAGATAGGGCCTACACTATACATAGCAGGATATCTATAAAAGTTGTGGACGGATTTGGACGAAACATGGTGGACCGGTTTGGTGTCTGCCAATAACAAATAGATTCGATTATGGTGAAGATCTGAATATGGATTCGGATATGAGGATTATTTATTCTTGGTGATTCTTCACCATTGGGAGATAGGGCCAAAAATGATACATAGCAGGATATCTCAAAAAGCTATGGACGGATTTGGACGAAATTTGTTGGACAGGTTGTGTGTGTGTGACAAGGAAGAATCGAAGAATGTTTCTACATTATATAAATTCTGTATTGTGATTTTCTGGTCTACTCTGAGATACAAAGCGTAAACTGTTCACCAGGCGGAGGCATGCTCTGAGTGCCGTTCTAGTTTTTTTTCTGCTGATTTGCAGGAGTTACAGTGCAGAGGGAGAGAAAAGGTATCTAAAACCTTTTATCTCCTCTCCAAGAAGATCTGTCACTCAAGCTTTTGGGTCTCACTATCTGCCATGATCTTTCCTGGGAAAACCACATTTCAAATCTGGCCTCCAAAGCCAGTCGCCGACTGGGCATCCTCCATCGTGCGAAGTCCTTCCTTGGCACACCTGAGCTCCTCACCACATACAAGGCTTTCATCTGCAGCTCAATGGAATACTGCTCTCCCCTCTGGGCTGGTGCTCCTGCCTCACACCTAGCTCGTCTTCACGCTGTTGAAACAAAAGCATTCAGAATCATTGGAATCTCCCGCGATGAAGCTAACTCCAAGGGCCTCTCACTCACTCACCGCAGGCAGGTTGGTGGTCTTTCCGTCTTCTACCGACTCCTCTCTGGCCTTGCCCTCCCAGCTCTCTCTGGGCTCTGGCCCGCAAATATTCCTACAGGTCACACAAGATCTGCCTGCAACCCTCTTATGGTCAAACTGCCAAAATCAAGACTCTCTGCTCACCTTCACTCCTTCATTCCTCTTTTCTCCCGCCTCTGGAACAAACTCCCTCACTCTCTTCAATCCCACTCCACCCTCCAGGTCTTTAAAACAGCTGTTCACCACCATCTCTTATCTTCCCCCATCCAAAACCTTGATCTTTTCTACCCCCGCGAATTTCACCCCAATTCCACTTTTTTGAAATACCAACTCCTGTCCTGAAAGTCCTTGGTGTCCTTGTGTTTTATACTTCTCCCTCCCCCCCCCCCCTTCCCACGCCTCCTCCCCCCAAGCCCTCTCCCTTCCACACATCTCCCTGCTCTCAAATGTTGTGTTTGTGTGCTTCCCCTTCTCTCCCCATCTTGTCTTCCGCTCCCTCTTTTTATATATTTTGTTTGTCTGGTTGATTTGTTTGTGAAGTAAATGTTAGCTCTTTCACGAGCCTCGATTCAGTATACAAAAAAAAAAAAAAAAAAGGCAAGCGCAGATAGGTGAAATCGCAAACGGTGAGATTCGACTGTAGTTGTGATTTGTCTCAGATATATACATAGCTTGTGGATTACGACTGGATATTAGCTACTCAGAATCTTAAGAGAAATTTGGTGCAGGCTGTCATTATTATATCAGGTATTGGAATATTGCTAAGAAGTATATATTTAATCCACTTTTCATAACCATGGCATATCATTGTGAAGTATATTCGATATTTGACTTTACCTGTGTGTGGAAAATGCATTTCTGCTCCTCCTGTGGTAACAGCGATCAACTAGAACGCCACTCAATAGAGCACATACTCCCACCGTGGGTGGCCACTGCTGGGACCTATCTTCCAATGGTAAAAAAATCCTTCAAAAAATTCCTGGATCTGGAATACTATCCTGAGCTTCACCAAAAACTAATCAATTCTTCCTTATCCAAAGGGCAATCATCCCACCAACTTTCATCCAAATCCGTTCAGAACTTGTACACACACACACACACACACACACACACACACACACACACACACACACACACACACACACACACACACACACACACACACACACACACACACACACACACACACACACACACACACACACACGGCGGGAATAAAAAGCGGCTATTGCTGTGGCACTTAGTTTTGTTCATATTTCATTTAATATTTGTTTTCCGTTGCAATATATTGGTAACATATGGTTAAAAGTTCAATCTCACTTTGTTTTGCCCTTGGACAAACTCACACGTGGAAACACCACAAAATCAGACCTTGGATCAAGTGCATATCATATGGTGTGTCCTGGAGAAAAGTACATTGAAATGGGGACCGCAACATTGTATTTACACAAGTCTCAAACATCAGGGAACAACTGCCGTGTTGGCGAAAAATGTGAAATTTTGTCCCGTGTGGAAACCCTGGTCTTTGAGGTTCGAAGAAGGGCCTGATCGGAAATTGACCCTTTTAACCACTATTGAAATGAAATATCCCATGTGGAACTGAATCATTGTATTCAACACATCTGAAACAACAGAGGAACAACTGCTGTGGTGGGTAAACATGTGTAATTTCGTCTCGTGTGGAAGCCCTGGTCTTTGAAGTTTGAAGAATGGCCCAATCGGAAATTGTCCCTTTTGACCACTTTCACAATAAAATATTGCGTGTGGAACTCCACCATTGAATTCAGCATGTCTGAAGCATTAGGAATTGCCCAATTCCACTTATTTCCCAGAATGTTCTGACGGAAGTCAATTTCTTGACATTGAGCTAACAGCTCACGGCCTATTTTGTCTCTAAGTGCCCTTTTTCTATCTTTGAATAAATGCACAAACTCCTTTAAATGAGCATGAAACAGGATAACAAATTTTTGTTCATGTTCTTTACCTTTTGCAGCTTCATATTTCGTATAAAAAAAAACATGGAAGTCGAACATGGTTGCCGCACTTATACAAGCTCCACATACACTGAGTAGTTCTACTACACTCAAGAGTAGTTCATTTATTAATGACTGTGGGAAACTCCAAGCAAATCACATGACAAGGAACTGAAATGAAGCAATAGATGATGCTGACAGAAGGAAGGATTGCTGAATACAACCTGAATTTTCTCCAAATAAAATGCAGAAAATTGTGTGCTGGTGTGTGAGGTAATTAATAAGAGATGAAATTAATGTTAAAATACATCATTAACATACACACATTCCAATGGTACGTAATTAATAAACACTCACATTCAAATGGTACATCATTAATAGATGTATTCACATTCTAATAGTATGTAATTAATGTGTGTAACAGATTTGATCACATTCATGTGACCAGTTTAGCATGCTACCAACCTCCAGAATTTTTCGAGCAGAAGCGTCAAAATCTCACTAAAATACCACAGAGGGGTGCTTGAACTGTATGCCAAATTTCATTGTGATCGGTTTAGTAGTTCTGGCCAATAAGATAGTTTTATGTTTGTAAGAAAATTTAAGAGGGCCACCAATAAAGGGCATAATTAAAATTTAAAAAAATCCTGTTATGATCAAGAGTCCAGATGTGTTCTGTAAACATATGCAAATAGTCATAGCCAGCTGTAACAGTTTTTTCAAAAGCCACTGTGCAGAAATCGTGGCAGGTCTCCGACATTGACTCATGCCTTCATATTAGAGTTAAACATCACCTTTCTTCAAAGGGGTTCAAAGTTTGATCCACTAAATTAAATGATTAATGAAATATATTTTTTGCCAGGTCAGTGTTTTGGGACGGCCACCAGCATGATGCAACCCAGTGCTACCTGCCACATGGTTGGGCTGTCAGCAACTAAACAGACACCCCTCACTAGCTTTACTAGTTGGGAGGGTGACTGACACCCTGCCAGGAGCGAAAGCAACACCTGGAAAAGGGCGGATGAGCTCCCGTAGGGAGCTAATGGCCATCCAGTAAGGAGATGGGATTGTGTCTCCTGAATACCACCCATTCTGTTTGGACCGGTTTGAGTCATACCAAAGAATCTTTAAATGGTACGTGCTGCTTCCTTACTTGAAAAGAATAGAGCACGGACAACCCCCCATCAGTTGGCATCAATTGGGAGGACTTCCTCCTGAGGGAATATCCCACCAAGCACGGTGAGAAAAGCTGCGCCATTGTTGTGATGTCGCTGGAACCTGGAGTGTGTCTGTGTCTGTGCTCTATTACAAGCCTTAGCCCATGTATAATAAATAAATAATTTTTTTTTAAAAATGCTGGGACTGTAAAAAGTCAAATTGGGTGACATCTAGTTCTTCAAGTACATTCAATTGTAGACCACAGCCTTATATAGAGTAAAGAAGGAGAGCTGGGCTGATAACAGTGGGTTTTCATGGGACACGCGAACGGTTCACGAAGGATGCGAATGTCGAAAAAAATGGCAAAGTCCAACATTCGTATTTTAGGCTCCAAAAGTTCGCCAAACATGCACGGGGGTTCGGAAGCGTCGTCAATTGTTCGCAGGAGTCGTTTTTTGTTCAGCGGGTATTTCAAACATTTTTGAAATAGGTGCTCGTAACATTTCAAATTTCACAATGCTCGTAGCATTCACATTTCAAATATCATTTCAAACATTTTTGAAATACCCGCCGAACAAAAAACGACTCCTGCGAACAATTGATGCTTCCGAACCCCCGCGCATGTTTGGCGAACTTTTGGAGCCTAAAATACGAATGTTGGACTTTGCCATTTTTTCGACATTCGCATCCTTCGCGAACCGTTCGCGTGTCCCGTGAAAACCCACCTTAAGAAAGGGGTCTTTCACTCCCAACTTTCAGGAGCAAGAAGTTAATTTTTTTCCTGTTTAAAACTCATTTAAATGAGTTTGTAACATTTATTCAGAGATGGAAAAGGCCACTTTGAGGTAACGCACCATGATACATGCGTTTCAAACCTGAGGTCGTGATATAATATGAGGCAGGTGCACAGCTACAATCACCAAACAGGCCATCACAAACATTTGGTGTGACAGTGGGCAGTTCTGTCTTTCACAGACCAATATTAAAAGGCAGGAATTAGCTAGTTACCAACCTGTGGTGGCTGCCATATGCATTGTAAGGAGCCGTCTCTCTCCAAGCAGAAAAGCCAGGTCCATTAGGATACACCACTTGCTGCCTGCAGAGAGACATTCGATCAAAGGGCATCCATAAAATCTGACAGCCCCAACCATCAAGTGAAATAGAAAAAGGAGTTATTTTTCTAGATAATTTGTGAAAACGTCAAAAAATGGAAGAAGGCACTTGCAAGACATGCTGCACATGAAAATATCATTTTTCCAAGGAATAATGTGGACACCAAAAGCGCAGATACAAAGAAATATACAAAACCTGAAGGGAAACCGAGCACAGCTCCGGCCAGTGCCACGACGCACTGGCGCATTTGAACGATGTAAGTGGAAGCCAAAATGGTTTGGTGAAACCTGAGGAGTAGATTGCTGTGCTCCACCCCGTGTGGGGTATCGTCCATCAGATTGCAAACGATGAGGCTGCACCAATGATCCTCGAGATAAAGATACAGGAGAAACTGCTTCCCTTGAATGACCTTGATGAAAAACTCGCTTACGAAAAGTTGTATCCAACTCTGTGAACAAAATAAGTGATAAAGACAGGTAAGGTGTATGCTCAAAATATTTTCTTACTAATTTCCAACGATGGAACAGTATATTACTCCATGCAAGTTTGATTTACATTTACAAGGAAACTTAGACATCAAAACAAGGAAATACAAAGATGGCACATTTAACCCATAATTTATGTCTCATATCCACAGCCCAATACACACATCTATTGCAGGAAGTGATAAACATACACTTCCCAGGAAGAACAAGGTTTCCTTACCAGCTTCGATCAAAACTAAAGCTTTTCATAAGAATTGAAAAGCAACCACATGGCTGATCTACCAGGGGTAGTACAAATTGCTAAAGGATTGCACAAGGAACAGTGTACGAGCACCT
>NC_136261.1:100236430-100276430 GCF_964187855.1 Myxine glutinosa
TTTCCCAGGAAAGATCATGGCAGATAGTGAGACCCAAAAGCTTGAGTGACAGAACTTCTTGGAGAGGATTATTCAGAAAGTAGATGGGAGGGTTGTCAAGTCGGTCTTTTCAGAGAGACATCGTAAGAGTGTGAGATTTGTCAGGATTGAAAGACATGTTCCACTTGTTTGCCCAGTCTGTGATTTTGTCCAGGTCTGCAGAGAGTGAGGAGGCTGCAGACTGCCGATCTGAGGGCTGAGGAATGGAGCGGCAGAGAGTGGAGTCATCAGCAAAGACATAAAGAGGATTTTCAAGAGAGTCAGAGAGATCATTGATGAAGACCAGAAAAAGCACAGGGCCCAGAACACTGCCTTGGGGAACTCCAGCCTGAACAGGAAGAGGAGATGAGAGAAACCCATTCAGGGCCACACGTTGACTATGACTAGAGAGGAAGTCCGCCAGCCATGCGTGGAGATTTCCATGGATACCAAAGGAGGAGAGTTTGGTGAGCAGAGCGGGGTGCCAGACCGTATCGAAGGCACGTGATATGTCGAGGGAGACAGCTCTAATTTCCTGTTTGGCATTGAGGACCTCCATCCATTGTTGAGACAGCAGAAGCAGCATGTCCAGAGTAGAGTGACCTGGTCTGAAACCAAATTGATGATCAGAGATCAAGCCATTGGAGAAGAGGAAAGATTTCATATCCGAAGCAATGATGGATTCCATGACTTTGCTGATAATTGGGAGAAGGCTGATTGGTCTGTAGTTGCTAGGATCTGTTTTTGCACCTTTTTTGTGCAAAGCGGTGATGTTGGCCGATTTCCAAGCAGATGGCAGTTGACCTTGAGCAAAAGAGAGGGTGAAGAGAACAGAGAGGGAGTGAAAGAGCAGAAGAACAGGATTTTAGGACCCGTGGGCTGATGCCGTCAGGTCCAGTTGCAGAATCAGAGTCGAGGGTTGACAGAAACTTTTCCACCTTGTCAGGAGGAAAGGACACCGAGTCCAGGAGCAGCTGGGTATGACTGGGTACGGTAGGTACAGAGAGGGATGGGTTTGGGACACAAGATTTAGAGGCAAACACAGAGTTGAGGCATTCAGCTTTTTCATGTGCGGAGTCAGCTGTGTAGCCGTTTGAGGTAAGGGAGGGGATGGAGGGGGAACAAACACCAGAAACAGATTTGACCAGACGCCACCAGGATTTGGAATAGGGAGACAGATAAGAGTTCGGTCTTGAGAACGGAGAGATATTGTTTCCTGGCTCTCCTGAGGGTGGACACACACTTGTTTCGGGCTTTGTGAAAGGAAATGAGATTTCTTTCCGTTGGATTTGCTTTCCAGGAGATGAAGGCAAGTTGTTTCTGGGCAACAGCCTCACCGCAAGATTCCGTGTACCATGGACGGGAGGAAGGGTATGACAACTGAAGACGAGATGGGATAAATCTGTGCATGAGAGAGAGCAATTTACTTTGGAAGAATTCCCAGGATGAGTTGATGTCAGAGGTGGTGGAGATGGCAGACCAGTCCAGATGATTGATGGCTGCTTGAAGACCGTGCCAGTTGGCCTGAGTGAAATGACAGATTCGTTGACACTGAGCAGGCTCCCTGCGAATGGTCAGAGAGATGTCCACTTTAACAAGCACATGATCAGATGAGCCGATTGGAGCAGAAGAAGAGCAGCAGACATTTTCAGGGAAGTTAGTCATAACCAAGTCCATAAGAGAAGATGCTCCGTTGACTGAGATCCGGGTCGGGAAATTGACAGATTGTGTCAGTCCCAGTGAGTCGCAGAAGTCCTTTGCTGAGGAGCCATGGCTGGTGAGAGGTACCCACACCCAGCCAACTGGCATGGTGACAATTGAAATCACCACATATGAGGAAGAGAGAGTTGGGATGAGTAGATAGAAGTTGGTCCATATTATCAGACAGCGAGATGTAGATGGAGTCATCACTGTTTGGTGGACGGTACAACACACATATGAACAAGAGGTGGGAGAGAAGGGGAAGCCAAAGCCAGAGGTATTCCTGGGGGTGCGGTGGAGAGAGTGCAGTGCGAGTGAGGAAGAGTTTTTGATAAAGATAGCAACCCCACCTCCAGGACGAGGCTCAGGTCTATCATACCGGAGGAGGGAGTAACCCGGGAGAGATACTAAGGAATCAGAGACATCATGAAGGAGGAAAGTTTCTGTTAAGCAGATCAGGTCTCGTTTGTCAGAAGAAACCTGTATGGAGAGATCATTTAAGTTTGAACGAAGGCCCCGGATGTTTGAGGTCCATACCGTTAATGGAGAGGAAGGGGGAGCATCGGATACAGAACAGGGGGGAGGAGGGGTAGGGTAAGATGTGGAAGAGGTGGAAGAGGTAGGGAGAGGTAGGGAGAGCTGTTGAAGGTGTGTCAGAGATTTCAGAATAGCTCGGAGAAAGGGAAGGATGGGGCGGACAAAAAGTTTGATGGTGATTGGGTGAGGCACAATGAGGTGTTATTTGAGGAGGGGGAAGAGCGAGGCAGAAGGTTGGGGGAGATGGAGGTGAGAGTTGGAAGGGGGAAGAAGCGGGGAGGATGCTTTGAGGAGGGGGAATGAGGGGGGAAATCGAGAAGAAATGAGGGTGGGGAGATTTGAAGGGGGAGGGGCGAGGGGGGAGTTTAGGAGGGAAGGGACAAGGGGAGGGATTTGAAAGGGATGGGATATGGGGGCGATTTGGAGGGGAGGGGTGAGGGGGGAGTCTAGGAGGGGAGGGGCAAGGGGGAGTCTTGGAGGGGAGGGGTGTGGGGGGAGTTTAGGAGGGAAGGGGCAAGGGGGAAGATTTGAAAGGGATGGGTGATGGGGAAGATTTGGAGGGGAGGGGTGAGATTTGATTTTAGAAAGTGTACGATTAATGGGAAATGAACATTTATTGCAAAATAAGTTTCTTGTGACCTTCGAGTCAAAAATACGTGTAAGGAAGCTGGAGGGAGGATTGAGTGCAGGAGAGTTTGGGGAATGTAGAAAAGAGGCACTGTAAGAGATGGAATTTTTTTTGGGGATGAATAGATTTGGTGAGCAAGTCGAAAGCATCCTTTTAAAGAAGAAGAAGAAAAAGGTGTTATAATATACGACGGAATACAGAACTTGAGGGGAAAGTGTAAACATTTTATAAAGTTTAACAGTGAAAACTATCTGGGGAAATGGGGGAGAAACACGTGGTCGAAGAACGAACGAACAAGAACGAATAACGAATGAGAACAACAAATAAGAACAGAGAAGGAAATGTTTTTTTTGTTTTTTTTTTAGTGGAGATTTTAAACAAGGAAGTAGGCTATGGGGTGAAAAGACTGGGAAAACAGAGAACGAAAGTTATTGGAGCACAAACGACGGACCGCTGAGAGAAAAACAAAGCCTCAAGGTTGGACACTGTACAAGGCCTCAAAAGACACGACACGAATTAACACGATTTTCTATACAGGAATGAAAGATTTGCACCGAAAATCTTCCTCGGAACACACTATACGTACAACACCATAAAATAAATAGTTATAACGAAAATACAAATGGGAACAATTATTTAACTTCGATTTCGATGGAGCGTGGAGAGTTGCGAATAAACGAAACCTCGCCAGCAAGACCGGAAGCGCGGAAGCCCGGAAGGGGAGGGGCGAGGGGCGAGTTTTGGAGGGAAGGGACAAGGGGAATAATAAAATTATTTCAGCTTTTTTGTTTTGTTCCACTGCAAACCAAAGAAATACATCTGTGGATACCAAAATATTTTAAATTTCAACAATTTTCTGGAAGAAATGGTGCATTATTTGAAAAAAGTGCAAGGGTGCCAATATTTTTAGCCACAACTAACTGTACAAGGTGAAAAATCAAAAACTGAATAAAACATAGAAATGATGGGCCAATGTTCCTTTGAACATTTTTACCTGCACCAGCCAAGGTGGCTGGATGTTACGTTTTCACCGTTGGCCATTTGTCTGTCTGTTTGGTTGTGAACAGGATATCTCAAAAAGTTATGGATGGATTCGGACTAAATGTGGTGGAGAGGTTGTTTGTGACAAGAACGAATTGCATCAATTTTCATAAAGATCCGAATATGGATACGGATAGAAGGATTTTTTTAAATTTTCAAGCAATTCTTCACAATTGAGTGATAGGGCCAAAAACTACATATAGCATCATATTTCACGGATTTTGACAAAACCTGGTGGATGAATTGGTTAAATGACGAGTTTTTAAGATTTTGTTACAGGTTCCAATCCAGATCTGGCCTATCAGTGGGATACACAAAAAACTCTTCAGCCTGGCGGAGGTATGCTCTCTACCGAGTGCCGTTCTAGTTGTACATGCAGGCTCCTCTTTTGAAGGAGATCATGGGGGTATTTAATATCCACCAAGGAATGCAGATGCAGCATTGTTATCGATACTTTCAACTCCACTCTACCAACATCGCCCACAAACAAATAAATAAAATTATAGTGTGCTGCTTCACTGGATGACCATAAGAAGTCCGTTTGTTAGCAGCAGTCCAAAGTGTAAAACCCAAACTTAAAATAATATCTACAAACGAGTGTTAAAAAGTCACACCAAGTCAATTTAATTGAACCCTGATGGTACCCTCGTAGAAGTCACAACTCTAAAGTTAAAGACGATGGTGGAAAATAAACTCGACCATTGCATAATTAAGAGCCAAGGACAGTGACAGAAGGTAAAGGGGCATTCTTCTTAAAATATTAAACACTAAATTTAAATAAATAAATATAATAAACCCCATTTATCACGAAATCCAACAAGAATCTGCCGATTATGTCATATCAAAAGATCATGACAAAGGGCAGGTGAAAAAAATCATACCACTAGTCCGACAATATTGTCCAGGATACTTCGCATAGTACGATGTCTTGCGGCGTGGAAAATTCCATGTTGGCAATGGTGTCACTTGACTCATTGGCTTGAGATCTTTCATCTCCACCTGGTGCCTAAATCAGAGGAGAAAGAACCTTTTCCAAAGAAAAAATTACCAGGTTAAGATAATTAACCTTTAACAGATATTTTTCAATGCTTATGAGAGAATTTGGGGTTCATGACAATAAATATTGCCAAATAATCACATTCATGAGACATTTAATACGTGTGCTCCTCTCAAAATATTAAATGATAGGAGGGCAATGGCTGTAATGTAAAAACGTTTAGCTTTTTTTATTTATTTATTTATTTATAAACAAGAAAGAACCAGACATTGCCCTTAAGAAATCACATGTGCATCACAAATTAAATGTTGGAGGAATAAATAATAATGTTTTATTGCACCACTGCATGGTTGGTCACAAACATGTGGCAGTACAAGTTGTGTTGAACGGATTTCACAAAATTGTACTGCAGAAAAAACAGACAAAAAAAGCAACCCACTTCTCAGCAAGTTCTTCAATGAAAACTGTAACTGGACCCTCCTCCGAAGTCAACTCCTGCACATGAGCATTGTAATATTGTCCTCCAACTTCAACACGGACCTGTAAAGCAACTCACCAGAGCACACTTCCAAAACCACATCCCGCTCACCAAACCGAGCAACGTGCTGCTCACTCTATCAAAACTTCAAACCACATCATGCTCACTCAGGCAATAAAAACATACCTCCAACAACACATCCCGATCACACTTCTCAAAGCACATTGTTCACTCACCCAAAATATCTCCAACATCACATCATGCTCATTCAATTCGTACCCTATGTCACCTTGCACTATCATGAGGCTCGATCTTCTTCTCTTCCTCTTCACTTTAAAAGGGGTGAGGTCCAATGGTACCAAGCTTCCGCCCTGCCTTGACCACGATACTCCTTCACTTCCCTCTGTCCTCAGCCAACTCTCTCCAATCACCAATCACCCCCACCTTACTGATATCTCTCTTCACACAATCCTCCAATCGCAACCTCAGTCGACCTCTTTTCCTCCTACCTTGTTCCCTCAACCTATCTGCTCTCTTTGCCATTCTCTCTTCCCCCATCTGCACCAAATGTCCAGCCCATCTCAGCCAGTATTTCATTAATCTCCCCGTCAAGCTCACCTGCACACCAATATCCTCCCTCAGTTCATCCATCCTCCTACTATCCACCCTCTTCACTTCCACAATCCTCCTCACCCAGTTGTTCTCACAAACCTGCAGCCTCTGTTTCCAGACCATAAAGGTAAGCCTGCATTACATCGACATCAGAATCTTTCCTTTCAATTTTCTAGATATCCTTTGGTAGTTACTCCCTCCACACATTCGCACTCCGACTCACCATCCCCGGTCACTATGGTCTCCCCCCCCCCCCCCCCCGCCCCCCCAGACACTCAAACTGATTTCCCTGTCTGATCTCCTTCCCCTCTAACCTGATATTAAATTATTTCCTCTGCTGCTCAACCCACATCACCTCCATCTTCTCCACTCATTTTCAGCCCGATGCTTCTCAAATGCTAACTTCCATTCATGCTGTACTTGCTGCATCTCCCACCCACTCTCAACCCCAACAGCCAGATCGTCCACATCCAATATCCTCCCCAGAATACTCATGTTTACCTTCCTGCTTACCAGCTCCATTACCACGATAACCAGAAGTGGGCTGAGAACCACTGGCCAACAAGTAAAAATCAATAATGTTTTGATGGGCTTCTAATAGATTTTTGGATGCGGATTCAAAATCTGTTTACTTTTTTTCTAGCACGTATACTTTTCATGATAACCGTCAATATATTTATGGTGTGTGGAGTTTAATTAGTTTTATGGAGTATATTTCTTTTTTTCTGGCACTTTATGGTGGTTTATCTAATATTTGACTTTTTCTGCTCTTTCCGGGTAATTACAGAAACTAATTGGATGAGTTTTTCCAGCAATAATGCCTAGAAAGTGCAAAAACTCACCAGGCAACTTTCGTTACGTATGTGGCTCATTTACATCTAAGCCACAAAGATGGGCTATCATGAAGCAACTCAAGAAAATCTATCGCTTATATATAGGCTTATACTTTGGATGCCAACTCGGAGACCAAGAAAAGACGTGGGCACCACATAACATCTGCACATCATACTCGAATGGACTAAAAGATTGGCTGAAGGGAAGAAAAATTAAATGTCGTTTGCTGTACCGATGGTATGGCGTGAACCAAGAGAATCATTACAGTGATTGCTACTTTTGTTTGGTTGATATTGCTGGATTCTCTAAGAAAACGAAACAAAATAATCTACCCAAACCTAGACTCAGCAAGAAGACCCAGCCCTCAAAACGACATAATTCCTGTTCCAATACCCCCATGGACGGAATCGCTTTGGTGGCTGACAATTTGGAATGCGATGATGGTGCAGATGGTGGAAACGATGATTTGGCTGATCCAGATTACTCTCCTGATGTTGAAACAGCTGGACCAAGGTTGTTTACCCAAGAGGAGCTCAATGATCTCATGAGATCTAGCCCTTTCCAAAGAGAAAGCAGAACTTCTTGCCTCAAGACTCTAAGAGAAAGGACTACTTGACGACAGCATCAAAGCATCTTACTATTGCAGCAGAAATAAAGTTCTGGAGAGAATGTTCACAGTTGATGGTCCCCTTTGCTATTGCAATGATATGGATGGTCTGTTTAGTACCCGATCTCAAGTACACGTCATCTGAATGGCATATATTCATCGATTCATCCAAAAGAAGCCTGAAAGCTGTCCTACTACACAACAGGAATCGGAAACCATGCATTCCCATTGCACACTTGCAGGAAACTCATGAAAACATGGACATACTTCTGGATGCAGTCAAGTACAAGAGTTACAATTGGAGCATCTGTGGGGATCCTAAAGTATATTTATGCTGATGGTATATTTAAGTATATTTATCAGGCATGCTGATGGGATTACAAGGAGGATTCACAAAGTACTGTTGCTTTTTATGTTTATGGGACAGCAGAGCAACAGACCATCATTACAGCAGAAGAGAATGGGGTGAAAGAGTCGCACATGAGCCAGTAGCAGCATCCAGCATGTACCACTGGTAGACCACAGAAAGATTCTTCTTCCTCCCCTGCAGATAAAGCTGGGATTGATAAAGGCATTTGTCAAACAAGTGGGAAAAATGACTCAAAAGGCTTTAGATACATAGCAGAAAAATTTCCCAAGATCACGACAGCCAAACTGAAAGGAGGAATTTTTCTTGGACCCCAAATTAGACAACTGATGAAACACCAGACTTTTGAAAATGGTCTTAATGAACTAGAGCTCAAGGCCTGGAGATCCTTCACCTGGCTGTGCCAAAAAAAATTGGGGAACAACAAGTCACCAGCTTATGAAGATGGAGTAGAGAACTTGATCATTGCTTATCCCGACCTAGGTTGTCGAATGTCGAATGCCATTTAAGCTCCATTTTTTTTTCTTTTTTTCTTTTTCTTTAACACACACACCTAGATTTTTTTTTTTCCCCTGATAACCTTGGTGCCATAAGTGATGAACAAGGGAAACGTTTTCATCAAGATATCCAAGCAATGGAAAACCGGTACCAAGGTTTCTGGAATTAAAGTATGGTGGCTAACTACTGTTGGATGTTCTGTCGCGACAACACTGAACGGATCCACAAAATAAAGTCTCGTGCACAGTGTTTCTAATCAGATTCTTGATGCGTTGCCCTGTAAAAAGGTGATGTTTTTGGAAATAAATACCTTAGTTTAATGTTTTATTTTTGCAGGATTCATAGTGTAATCCACTCGATGCATGGTCAACAGATTTAAACTTTTTTCACACAAAAGACCTTGACTAACTTTTGGCTAAAATGGGCTTTTGGCTAAGACGGTGGGTGGGTATCATATCTCGAAAACTATACGTGACAGAGAAAAAGGAAAATCATTTTCGGAAAGAGCACAAAAAAACACTTCAGAAAAGTTTATTGAAGTCTCTGATTAAACAAAAACTTAAAATTTGCTGACCAGTGTTGACCAGCTTCCCTGTCAAACCGATGTTCACATTGAACTCCTCTGACATCCCAGGACCAAGCAAAACTCTTCCCTTCGTTCCCTTTTACATCCTTTCCACCATTTAACTTCTACTTCCAGCACTCCCATCCATCTTGCCATCACCATCTCTCTCGGGACGGTATTGTAGGCTTTCTCCAGGTCCACAATTCCCAATGCCATTTCACCTTGCACCTCCAACCTCTTCGCCACCAGCTGACTCAGCACAAATATCCCATCTGTCTTTCCCCAATCCTTTCAAAACCCCTGCTGCTCTTCTCTGATCTGCATATTCACATTCTCCTTTATCCACCCATCCAGAACCCTCTTCAGCATCTTTACGACACAACTTAGGGGCATAATGCCTGTCCTTTCCCAGATCTTGAACATCTCCCATAACCTTTCATAAGTGGTACAATTATCCCTGTCCTCCAATCCTCCAGGAGTGAACAACCAAACGAGCAACAACATCCAGCTCACTCCACCAAACCAGCAACAAAAACCTATCATGTTCACTCAACCAAACCTGTTACAACACATCAAGCTCACTCAACCAAGACAGCTCCAACACCACATACTGCTCAACCAACCAAAACACTTCCCAATACACAGGCTGCTCACTTTATCAAAACAATACCAAACCGTAGTCTGCTCTCACTAAAATTCAGATTCAAACAAAACTAAAACAGCACCCTGCTCACCTGGCACTTATCACCAACACGGTACTGGTAAGCACCAGCCGCTTGTGGATCCAGCCTCTGTCGATCTGCCACTGGAGGAGAATAATACTCATTAACAAGAGGGGTGTGGAATCATGATTGACTGATACATATTGAAGCCATGTGTTTAGAGAAACACATATTTCAGGAAAGAACAAAACTACATCCAGATGAACTTTTCACAATTTGTTAATCACGTGCTTTAAAGCTTTGTTTGGAAAGATTTGTTACATTGCATGTGGGATTTAAAAAACAACAACAACAACAAAAAAAAAAAACTCGATGTACACCACCCCAATGCCAAATAAATATCATATCCTCCAATGGCTGGGGCGCCTTGGGCACCCAGTGATGCTGCCGTGCAGCACATCGAGATGAAATTGGGAGGGAGAGGTGCACAACAATTGATTGATTAATTCGTAATTCAAACAAATAAATAATCACAAAATAATTAATTTCTTAATTAATTGGCTAATAGCATACTTAAACCACCAGTTTCATCCAAATTTGTAACTTTTTGAAAATTAAATGATCAATTAATCAAAAAATTAAATAATTAATTGATTAATAAATCAAAAATACCATTTTTAGCCGAATCACTTGGCCACTGTCGTGTCCAAATAAATATCAGCTTCCTAACTTAAAAGGAGCCTGAGATATTGCCCAGATGAAAAATAAAATAAATAAGTGATTAATAACGAAAATAATTAAATATTAATCGTAAAATAATTAATTTCTTCATCAATTGGTTAATAGGCAATAGCATACCTGAACCACTACAGTTTCATCTGAATGTAGAACTTTTTGAAATTTTTTGATTAATCCAATAATTAAATAATTAATCGATTAATTGATTGTTCAATAAATCAAGAAATCAAAAATACCCATTACAGCCAAATAACTTGGTCACTGTCATATCCAAATAACAGCTCAATATCGGCACGCATCGTCGCCGGACCCCTTTGGTGCCCGGCGATTGTCATTTAGCTCCTGGAGATGTAATAGGAAAGGAACGGTGGGTGCACAACATTTTGCTGAACATGCAATTGCAAACATTAAAAACGAGTTTGCTTTTAAGCAAATGTAAAACAGTTAAATGTAATCCATTTTTGACATCAAATCAATTTGCACTATGTTCAATGTAGTACAATACGTGTAGTTATTCAGGTTATTTCAGCAAATGCGAGTTTTGAAGAGCAAAAGGTTAAAAACAATTTTCCATTTGAATAATACTCAGAAAGGCTCAATTATAGTACAATATGTAGTTCGAAAGCAGAACATGCAATCGTTAAAAAAATAATAATAATAATAATGATAATATTCAAATATTTACCTGGTTACAATAATTTTAAAACAAAACTTAAAGCTCAATGCAGCATAATCCAAATCAGCATAATCAGCGATTCTCATGATTATAACAAATAAGTTAACATTTATTGTGTTAAATTACCAGTAATACCTGCTTCCTTTTCAAATATGCAAATATGAGTGCAAAGGAAGCAAAATATGAGTATAGCGTCAGGGAATCACTTGCACGATGCCACGTCAGTTGTCATTTCACAATCCTCAATACCCCATCCCCTCCCCTCCCCCTTTCCTCAACAACAGCTCACTCCGCACGAAAGGTGTGTGGCAGCTTATGTTTGGCAGCTTATCCTCCCCTCCCCACATCCCCTTCGCAAAATGGGTAGAACAGCATACAATAGTTTTATCTTTATTGCAAGGAAGACTGCTGCAATGCTTAATCTCAACTTCATCAGAATACATTTTTTAATTTGTCCTCCAATGATAGTCTGTGATGAAAGAATTGTTTTCTGTATTTGTCTCGGCCGGGCCATATTTAAATAATGACATGCGTGCTGGGTTATGCTGTTGATAAACGTTGGGGAAGAGCTTCGTGCCACGCAATCTCAACGAAGCCTGGACAACGTAGTTTCCCTTTTGATAAAAAAAATTTTGATCGCTATGAGAAAATAAACAATTAGGGAAGAAGTAAAAGTCAAGTAACGACAGTCCTGACCTTTTTGATCCTCCAACCACACGTCGTATTCCACATTACGGTAGATTTCAGAATCCAAAGACTTCAGAACCTTGAAAGGGAATGGCATCCTCGGCATGATTTCTGAGTGGACCTGCCAATGAGTAGGAATCGCACATGTACGATTGACAAACAGCTTGTGATTCAGCACAACCAAATATTGAGTTCAGGTATCATAACCTAATTTTATCTTTGACCTCAAATTGATATGGATGACTTGAACAATCCTAGTTTCCTAGTCGTACTTCAAAATACTTCTTAGCATCCCAGAAATCTGAAGTTCAGAGCCTCGTCTGATGAGGCAAATAATTAGTCTAAGGAATGAACATTTATTGGTTACTTGTTAAAATAAAAGTTCTCCATTATATACCCACCATGCTCCCCACCCTTTAAATCTAGTTCCACACATGAAATGTAGGTTAGAAGTTGTCAGCTAAAGAGAAACATCAAATGTAAATTTCACAAATTTGCTTTGACAGATTCTTTAAAGGGGCCTGCCTATCAGTTGGCCTGTCTGCCATACCCAACTATAGAGCTCAAGATGCTGGAATTCCAGATCGTCACAATTGATGCGAACATATGAATGAGATGTCCTGTTGGCATTGTCATGTGACATGCACAAGTTTCTCCAAGAGTCGAATACGATAATAAAAAAATAAAAAAATAAAAACTTTCACCCATTCAAATTCACATGATAGAGTTGATACGAATTGAAGATAATTGTTTATTCTCTTCCGAATTGACAGAAAGCATAGCATGCCAGATATCATGCAAGCCAACGAAGATGTCATGAGAAAGTGATTGGAAAAAAATAATAATAATAAGCAAAACTAGTTTCTCATTCCAAAATAATAAATAAATATTTGAATGACTTACAACAGTAAGCAGATGGTCACGAGCACGATAAATCATTCACAGTACACCACCACGGAGCATCAGAACCAAATTTGTCGCTTGACAAGCACACTGTACAAATCAAGTACAATACATTACCAAACTATAACCATGCAATAATGCATCACTGTATTGCCTTTGTTGGTAAACTTGCAGTAAAATAAAGTGTGGAGAATAAGGGACAGTGCTGAAATAAATACGTGATTGTGAAAGGCAAAAATACTTGGGTTATTATAGGGAGTATGCTCTTTGTTTAACATTTGCTGCACAAAAATGCTCATTGTAAAGTGCTCGATGTATGCAAGCAATGGTCTCCACCAAAGACTGCTAAGGGATTTTAATTGGCTCAGAGAACATGAGCTACAAATGGGCGATATGGAAAAAGGGCCTGCTCCCTACATTATGTTTACTAGGGCGTGCCCGTACTATATATATATATCTAAAATTATATCCCCCCCCTCTATTTACATGAAATGGTTTGGTCCATTCGCAAAGCCAAAGCGAACGGCTTGCGAGTACGGTAGAACCCCCCCCCCCCCCTCTATTTACATGAAATGGTTTGGTCCATTCGCAAAGCCAAAGCGAACGGCTTGCGAGTACGGTGACCATACCTTGGGAACCACTTGTCCGATTAATTTCAAACCTTGAAAAGGCACATCCTCGGGTCCCCAGCAATATACCTGGCAAGTTTCAAGTATATCGGACCCGTGGTTGTCGAGAAACAGCGGTCACAGACAAACACACAGACATACACACATACACACACACACACAGAGATTACTGGAATTATAGATAGATGAAACTGGCCACAGGAGGTGGTGCAAGTGTTCAACGTTTTGGAGAATGATGGTAACAAGAAAGTGCTGTTTGAAATAAGTGTTTGAAGGTCGAATTGCTGATTGCCATCCAAGCATGGATGTGCGACGAGTTGAGGATGGAGGAATTTGGTCTTGTAGGGAAAGGAATTGCTGCAGTTTGTCTGATCAGCAGGCTCCAGAACAAGCACAAAGAGCTCTGGAAAGAGAGTACAAGAGGCTCGAAGGCAAAACAAATTTAAAAAAGAAAAGCAAAAAGAGACCGAAAGGCTTGGGGTTCAAAGAAGATTAGAGGCTCGATGTGAGAAGTAAAAGGGAAAGATTAGAAGCTAATTAGGAGTCTAAGGGTGAGAAATCCAATTATCTATATAATAATACCGTAAGGACTCGACTTTGTTATCCCTTATACGCCGCACCCAGTGACCCGATGCCCACGGCACTAATGCATTTACGGTCTACGAACCGCGCTCTTTGTTTATCACGTACAGCCAGACTCGAAAAATCTGAAGTCGACTTTGGGGCCCAAAAGCATCCGATTAACGGCCGATACGATGCCATCTTTCGACGCCATCGTATTGGCGTCAGCTGGGCGAAGGCGATGCGAGCCGTCCGCTGATTGGACAGTCGAGTGGTGTCATTAAATAATGGGCCGTGCTTACTGATATTGATATGAAACTTGCAAATGGGCATGTATTGCAAAGCAATTTTCCTTCTTATATTGTCCAAGTCTAAAATACACACCCACACACACACATAAATCAGCTGATCGTCAAATCTGCATTCCCTACAACCAGTGATTACAGGTTTAAAAAATGATTTTTTGATGTATTGACAACGATGTAAATAGGAAAGCATTAATTTAATTATTTCCTTCATATTCTGTAAAAGCGGCCTCGACGGTATAGTGTGCGATTGCCCAAAGCAGGTTCTTATTTTGACAATCGTTAGTCGTACAATAAATACTTACGGAATATTAAATGAAAAAAAATGTTTTTCTTGAATATTTTAAAGCATTTTCTTTTTCATTCCACATGGTGCGTTTCTTCCCTCCCTCTGTGGACAACCAAGTGCCGGCTTCCGGTGGTAGTATAATCCTCTGTAGCAGTGTAGGGTTTTATGAGCCAATGATTATGGTGCGGCGCATGTCGAGTCACAGCAGGATTTTATGAAACGCCATTTGAAGTTGTGAAAAAGGTCAGAGTACCTGCTAACATGTCAAGCTACAGCAGGGCGGCGCAGGTCAGTTATAGTTAATCAACGGATCAATGAGAATGTCCTTTACTGTACGTACTGTACTTTACCACATCGGTTAGAAACGCTGCCGCAGGAGATCTCCGATGGTCTTTACTTTAGCTTCTGTTTTGGATTCGGTTCCCGCCTCCTGATACCTCGCAGGTGTGACGTCGCATCAGAGGACGTTAAGCCAGCTGTCTCATCTGATTGGACAGTCAAAGGCGACAGCAAGCCGTCCACCGAGTGGACAATCCAGAGCATGCATTTGTGCCGGTGTCGGCGATCGTTGTTCATATACGCACTCTTCGTTCTCATCTTTCTTCCTAACTCTTACTCGGACAAGCAAATCCCCTATGCCATCCATAATGGTACACTCTATCCATACACCACATCCTCCCTTCCGTGGATGTTCCACGGGTTTCGGCTAGTAGATAAGAATATTAATAACTTCAAAGGCCACAACTCTAAACCTTCTTCCCTTTGTTGAGGGGAAAGATTAACTGGACAGCTACCTACGGAGGTTTTAGCACTTTGGTACTTGTAGTGGGTGGTGTGGGCCTGGATGGGCTACCTCATTCAGTACTCTGTTAACCGGCAAAGGGCTCAATGTGCATTCCAGTCTGGATGTCGATTATGACCGGTTAAAAGTGTTTATTAAGTGGTATAATTTAACTGAGGATGGGGAGAGCATCACATTCAGGAGTGCCATGCCAGAGACCTGGGTGAGTGCCAAGCAACTCGTGGACAAACTAGAACGCCACTCGGTAGAGCGCATACCTCCACCATGCTGAACAGTTTACGTTTTGTTTCCCATTGATAGGCCGGATATGGATCCGAAACTGACCCAAAAATCAAATTGACTTGTTCTTGTCACCCACCCAACTCATTCACATAGTTTTGTGAAAAGTCGTCCACAACTTTGAGACATCGTGCTACATATCGTTTTGGCCCCATCTCTCGCGTCAGTAAGGGCATCCGGCCATAAAAATATTGCCTCAAAACAGGGAACCATGATTGTCATGGGACCCGCAAGGCTAACCCCCGCTCCGGCGGGGAAAATGGCCTTAAAACGATCATTCATTTTTTTCATTCTCAATGGTGAAGAATCACTTTAAAAGTTCTCGTATGTAGAAGACTGCATAGTAGATCATCAGATGGGCACCGTTCTTCCTCGAAGTTTCGATCCTTTCAGCCCAGAACCTCTCCAAACAGCGGATCCACAAGCTCGGTCATGGACCCACATCAGTGGATTACCCACATCAATGGATCAACAACCTCAATTGTGACCAGGCAGTGTCAACCCATCAATGCAACATTACTAATCAAACTCTACTCGTAGACAATTTAATGTATTATCACAGTTATACCTCCCATCACACATTTCATTACATGATAATACATTAAATCATGCACAACATACATTAAATATACAATGTGCATCAACCAGCACGAACACCACACTTACCTCTGGATCAAACTGTTTTTCAAATATTCAAACTGTTATTTACAAAAAGCTTCTTTTTTTTTTTTTTTTTTCTTTTTTTTAACATGCTGCCAGGTATCCCAGCAACCAAAGAAAATGGTTATAGTAGTCACTACAGTTATCACTGTAGTGACTAAGTGTGGAAGATAAATGGAGGTGTGTGAATGGTGTGTGTATGTGTATGTGTGTATGTGTGTATATGTGTGTGTGTGTGTGTGCGTGTGTGTGTGTGTGTGTATGTGCGTGTATGTGCGTGTATGTGCGTGTGTGTATGTGCATGTGTGTGTGTATGTATGTGTGTGTATGTATTGTTACGGACCGCGGATAAGATGTTGGTTTGCCGAGCGGATGGCACCGCGGCCGAACAGTTACCCCGACTAACCCGATTCCTGAACGTTGGCCGGATCGCGCCACAGATATTCAATGGGGAAAAGACTAAAGCGAAGGATGTGAAGAAGAAGGAAGACAAAGGGTAAGGAATACCAATATAATTTATTTACTATTTACAACCAAAAGTAACCAAGGAAGAAGGCAAGATAAGAAAATAATTTACAGAAGAATTCAGAGACAGTGCAACGCTAGCTTACCTACAGTCTTAATTAACCCAGGGACAAGACACACAGAACAAACTCACGTACACAAAAGGATGGAAAGGCAGGAGGTGGATGGCTGGAGGGAGAGGAAGGTCCAACGGATACTGCAGCACGATTGGTGCGTTTAGCAGCCCTGCTCAAAACTGCCGTCCAGGCCCCAAGCTGCTGTTGTTGCTGCTGTGGCTGCGTGGACGTCGCGTGCTCTTTTCAGGACTCGTCTCTCTCGTCTTGTCAAAGCTCATCTGCTTCTGTAAAAGCTCATCTGGTCCAACCACTTCTGTAAAAGCTCATCTGGTCCAACCACTTCTGTAAAAGCTCATCTGGTCCAACCACTCAACAACAACGTCCTTGCTTCTTGCGCGCGCACTTTTATAGCGCCTCAGGCGATCAAGCCGCCGGCCTTCAGGACACGCCCCCCGGTGAGCTCGCTTCGGCCCTGATTGGTGGGCACAGGCCCTCTGACTCCACCCTTGATGACGATGGGCGGGCACGCCCTTCTTCCCCGAGCTGAGCACATGCTTAAATGGTGGTTTTGGGGCGAAATCAGCAACTCACCGCTGTAACAAACCTGGCAAACTGCCCAGTGCAGTTGGCAATGGAGACTTGGAGGGGATGTAGCTGGAAATGGAGATTTTGGGAATGGGAATGAAAGGGGATCTATCTTGTTTCACTTGGTGCAATGGAGTGTCATCTTAATGGAAGACAAGGCCTTACCCTAATACACATAATAAAGATATAACTATCAACAAAGGGGGAAATCTATGATTGGCTGACGTGATTGTTTATGACCTAATTATGGGACGCCCTTTGACCTTTATACATAACTGGAGTAAGGAGGGTCCAGAATAAAGCACTAATAATAAAAAAACAATAAAAAAACACAATCCTCATATCCATAACAGTATGTATGTATGTGTGGTGTGGTGTGGTGTGGTGTGGTGTGGGTGTTTTGCACGATTGTGTTTTTGCTTGAGTGATGCATGTTGTAAGGGTAGGTGTTCGGTTGGTTAGGTGTGGGTTTTTTTGTGTGTGAGGGGCTGTGGATTCTGGGAGTGGAGGTGGTTTTGTTGTTGTAGTCTGTTCTCACTGGCTGGAGTGGGGGTGTGTCCGCATCCAGGTGTTGCTGCTGCATGTGGAGGTATGTTCACCTGCTGGCGCACCTTAGCTGACCTTATAGAGGTTGAAGGGCCGAAACGGGATGATGCTGAGGACCCGGTCAGTGAGACACACTTGTGACAAGGTGTGCTTTGAAATTATGTATATACAGACATGGCAAAAATATTGGCACCCTTTTACTTTTTTTCAAATAACACACAATTTTCTCTGAAAACAAGTTGAAATTTACAAAAGCATTTCGTCTCCACAATTCTTTATTTCACTGTTAATATTACAGAACCTTTGTTTTTGATTCAGAACTTAACATATCCTTTTAAAACAGAAAACAAAAAGAAATGGCATTGACCCAACTGCTGTTTTCAGATCTCCCCACAGGTGTTCAATGAGATTTACATCTAGACTCATTGCTGGCCACTTCAGAACAGTCCAGCGTTTTGTCTTGAACCATTCCTGGGTGCTTTTTGAAGTGTGTTTGGGGTCATCGTCCTGCTGCAAGACCCATGACCGTTGACGGAGACCCAGCTTTCTGACACTGGGTTGAACATTGCGCTCCAAATGCCTTGATAATCTCCCGATTTCATGACGCCATGCACACATTCAAGGCACCCAGTGCCAAAGGTAGCACAGCAACCCCAGAACGTCACAGAAGGATTTTTGCTTGTTCAGGTGTGTTTTGACAAACTCCAGTCTGGCTTTCTTATGTCTCTCAGCAGTGAAGTCCTCCTGGGTCTCCTACCATGGAACCCCCTTTGAGTTGGCGACGGATGGTGCGAGTTGAAACCTGTCGTACCTTGTGTTTGAAGGTCAGCTTGAATCTGTTTGGCAGTTGATCGAGGTACTTTCTCCACCATTCGAACAATCCATCGCTGCAATCTTCGACCAAGCTTTCTCTTGCAGCCACGTCCAGGGAGGTTGGCTACAGTGCCATGGGCCTTAAACTTCCTGATAACATTGTGTACGGTGGACACAGGAACATGAAGGTCGCTGGAGATGGACCTGTAACCTTGTGATTGTCCATGCTTGGCTACAATCTTGTGTCTGACCTCCTCCACAATTCTCTGGTTTTCTTTCTTTTCTCCATGCTCATTGCGGTACACAGACACAAAACAGCAGAATGACTCCTTTTCTCCGTTTGAACCCGGTTTAATGGGCGATTTTTATATTGCAGGCACCTACAACTCACCATAGGTGAGTTCAATTCCAAAGGAAAGGAGAATCACCTGCTTGAAATCTAGTTATTTCTATCAACTTCTGAAAGTTGCCAATAATATTGTCCGAGCCATTTTAGGACATCTGTGTGGAATAAGCTAGGATTTAGTAATTATTTCTGCTTTTTTGTTTTGTTCCACTGCAAACCAAAGAAATATATGTGGATACCAAAAGATTTTTTAATTTCAACAATTTTCTGGAAGAAATGATGCATTATTTGCCAATATTTTTGGCAACGACTTTTTTTATTCTTTATAATAATGTATTTATATAAATGTTTTAATAATATTTTTACTATTCATATTGTAATTCACTAATTATATCTGTCGTTTTATGATCGTAAAGGAAACTTGTTTTAATCTGCTAACTCTAACTGTAGGTAGCTCCCTATGTCAGCATGCATCCACCAAGCTGTTTTAATCTGTTGACAAGTTCTGTACTGTGTGTGGTTGCTCTCAAGGTCCTAATTATTTCACCTGCAACTGTACCGTAGAATAGTTTTTTAGGAATGTTGCTATCTCGGAGAGGTGTTCATACAATGTGGAATGGAAAAGCATCTCGTTAATCAAATAATTTGGTGTGAAATTTATTATGGATATCGAAAAATATTATATTGTAATTATATTGTTGCGGTTTTAGAACCCACACTTGTGTAAATAAATAACTCTTGTAACTATGACATTAAAGGTTAAAGGTTGCACCCTTAGTTAGTCCACAAGCAACACGTAGGCCACCATAGGAACTAGGTTATTTCATTATTATGTGTTTTAGTTAAGGCCGTGTTTCCAATAGTTGAATCTGCGTTGCATCAATCAAATAAGGTGTAGGCCCTTTCGTCCATTTTGCCAACCTCTCTCCCAATTCTGTTACATGCCTTGGTTAGCGCTCGCTCAACGCCACCATTAACCATGCGGTCAGGCTCGAGGAAAAGGGGGTGGGACGCCAAGAACAAGGTGTGGCCTGTCAACTAGCCGTCAAAGGCGTGGCCGGTAAGCCCCCACCCGCCAACCAGGTCTGAGGCAAGATCACCGACGGGCGTGGCCTTTGAGGAGCGCGGAGTGATCTTGGCACGTGTTATAAAAGCGTGAGCGCAAAGCCCTTTTACGGACTTCTTTCGGAGGACTGCACGGAGACGTCTGATCATAAAGGACTCATTCAACGGTGCTCATGAAAAGGGACTATTGGGAAAGGCGCTTTATTGAAGGACTGCTTTCTATGGTACTGCGCAGAAGAACCCCCTGTAACGGGACTGATACAGGAGCGCACATTGCGAAAGGACTCACTCGCTGACGCTGTAAGAGAACCTTGGAGAGTGTGCGTTTGACACAGCCATACAATTATTACGTATGCTGAAGGACCCCAGCCTCCCCCCCCCCCCCCCCCCACATGTAGTCTGGCCGCGTTCCAACTACACGCGGAGCTGCCTGCCGGGTCTCGCCCGTGGGACCGGAGCCTGGACCATGCACCCTACCAGCTACAATCCCCGTGTGAGTGCGTATGTTTGTCTGGGGTCATAAGTTAAGACTGTGTAGTTAAAGCCTGCCCTGTGTCCTGCTTCTTCTTCTTCTTCTTCTTCCTGTACATTCTTTCCTTTCCTCTTCTTTCTTTTTGGTTTGTAAATAAATTACCTTGTTCTTTCTTGGTTTTCCCTAATCCGATTGCCTCCGTCCCTTCTATCAATCGAGTACCTGTGGCACGATTAGGAACCGCTCAGAATCTGGTTTAGTCATTGTTAACGGCTCGGATCGCGGATTGCCAACCGCTCGGCATTTTCCATCTTATCCGTGGTTCGAGTGGGAGTTATTTCCCTGCTTTACGGTCGGGTTAGTAAGTAGGTATTTGGGACTACCTTGACCAATGACCCTAGCTAATACCGACCGGAAGGAGCGTTATAACTTCTAAGGACTCGCGACGGCCAGCTAAAAAGAAAAGGGGATTAACCCCCCCCTTGATAAGGGGAGCGCTGACCCCCGAGATCCGTAACATTATTATGGATATTGTATTATTTTAATTCTAAGAAAAGAAACTGAAGTGGAAGTTTGATTTTCCTTTTATTAAGTAGAGTTATTTTAGAGTCACACCTTGACATTTGTGGGGGATACATTCCTGGAGAATGCTGCAAATGTCGAATCCGTGAATGCCTGGCATTATTTGAATGGGGGTAAAATATATATATATATATATATATAGATATATATTTATTTTATTTTTTTTATTTTTTTTACTACATGGTCTAGGCTCATGGAAGAGCTAAGACAGAACAAATCAGGACAATAAAAAATGGGAACAGCAGGAGAAAGGGGAAATACCAACAGCAAGGCTGAGGGAGAAAACAGATGGAGACAGACCAACAAGGGCTGCAGGTAACAATGAGGGGTATGGGAAGGGTGGACAAAGGGTGGACAAGATGGATACATAATTAAACTAGAAATGCAAAGCCCGTCTGCATCCGATTGAATAATGACTTCTTCTTCTTCCATATGCTCAGCATGATGAAAATAGTTTTTAAAAAATTGAATGAAAATTGATGATTTTATGCAGCCTTGACCTTAGACTTGTCAAAAATTACGGGTTGGAACAGTTCATTCGACGGTGCAGCCTTGAGTGTGCCAAAGTCTGAAGCCTAGGCCTAGTGTCAGGTGTGCTTATAATCATCTTTATCTATTATCTATCCACCACTTTATCTAATTTAAAAAACGCTTCTATCCACCACCCTTGAGGCTCGGTTTACAAGTCACAATCTACAATTCCAATAGAAGAACCAATTACTCTTATGAAAAATGTTTTTCGAGTTTGTTTTATCCTCAAAAATAGACAGTAGTGAACACACATTTGTGTTGAAAGATTGGCCTTTAAAACCTACCCCGACGAAGGGGGACACATGTGTACAAACACACAAACTGACTTTTATATGCTAGATTCCTCTCCATCTAATTGTAAGCCTGGTGTTGTCTTAATGGTTAAGGTGGCTTGCTTAAGATATCAGGGTCCTGAGTTGAAGCCCCCCATCAGGCCATTGATTAACACCAGGTGGGTTGACTCAGCCCGTCATCCTTTTGAGGTTGGCAAAATGAGTACCAGCTTCCTGGGAAGAATGAGCCATTCGAGTATCCTGCGTTGGAGTGGCGACCCATCCAGGATTGTGCCCACTAGGCAAGCAAAGTACTTTGGCAGCCATACATTCTTCAGATGGAAAAGGAGTCGTCTTCTTCTCCATCTACAGACTTGGCATTTAATATGGAATTTTTTTTTTTTCTTGACTTGGGTTTACTTTCTGAACTCAGTATATCAATCTGGTGAGTTTCTTTTACCCTTCGGTGATGTCTTTGTTGAAAGCACCATGTCACTGATTGTCTTTCGCAGCAAGAAGTCAATAACAGGATTATATCACAGGTGGCGTGGCAAAATGTACGGACAGGTGCATTTGATGATTGGCTTCACATTCGGGTATACAAGGGTTGTTGCATTCTGTATTAGTGGAAAACAACTGCTGCACGTCTCCAAAAGTTATTGCCGCTTCCTCTGGAGATGGTCCGTCAACTCGACAATGCTGTTTGTCATGGAGTGGTGGCTTTACGAAATTACGGCATGAAACAGCGTGCTATTGCTCGGCAGTATGGTATCACTCAAGGTCAGGTGTCAAAGATCCTGAAACGAAATGCTCAGAGGGGTGTCCCTCCTCCAATACCGAGGCCAGGACGTCCCCGCAGAACCACAAGGAGGGATGATCGCCAGCTGCGCCGGTTAATCCGCAATGGCCGTACCAAGTCAGCTAATCGGCTTAGGGCTTAGTGGCAGCAACTGACAAATGTGCCTGTATCCAGAAGGCTAGTCAACGAACGACTGGTTCAAGCAGGCTATTGTGCCAGGCGTCCCCTGAGAAAGCCACGCCTGACCAGACAACACCACCAGCACCGATTGCAGTGGGCCAGAGAGCACCGTCAATGGCAGCCAGGACACTGGAATCATGTGATCTTCAGTGACGAGTCTAGATTTCTGGTCTATCGTCAAGATGGCCGCGTCCGAGTGTGCAGACAAGTGCATGAAGCCTACAACAAAGATTGTATAGTGCCAAGAGTCCAAGCTGGAGGTGGTGGGGTGACCGTTTGGGCTGCTTTTCATGCAGGGGGCAAAACTGACCTGGTTGTTCTGAATGGAAACCTGAACCAGTTCAAGTACAGGGCCATTCTGGAAGAAACATTGCATCCATTTATTCGTGCAGCCTTTTGAGGAAACTTTGTCTTCCAAGATGACAATGCACGGCCTCATCGTGCTCGCATGATCCAACACTTTCTTGCTGACCGTGGTGTAGAGCATATGGAGTGGCCTGCCATGTCCCCGGATATGAATCCGATAGAGAACTTGTGGGCAGAATTAACGCGTCAAATCGACCACTTGGACCAGCAGCCGACCTCTGTGCATGAATTGCAGCAGGCTATTGTCACTGCATGGCAAGCGATTCCTGTCCAAACGTTGGCAAATCTCGTGAACAGCATGCCTCAACGTGTACGTACTCTCCTGAATGCTCGTGGCTGTTACACGAAGTACTGAACTGTAATTTTATTGTCCGTAATCCCAGTCGTAATTTAACTTTTGTTTTAAAAATTTTTGGCTAATGTGCAAAATAAAGAGATACTTCTGGAAAATGTACAGAAGTTTAACACAGTACTGTCCATAAATCGAGTTCGATTTCAGTTTGCATCACTTTCAAGGATCAATTTATTTGTTTCGAAATGTCAAATGTGGTTTTTGTTTATTTTAAAGGTCACATGAACAAAATCTAGAATAATTTCAACATAATTCCAATGAACTTTAGGTTCTAAGACATCTTGAAAAGTAAGTTCACCCCCACAAAAAAAATATTCCATATTAAATGCCAAGTCTGTATATATTGCACAGTGTACTTGTACTATAGTTGAAGATTTTCCCCTAATTGTATTTCCCCCAAAGTGTACACAACCGTTGGTGGTTCTCTTTGTTGGATTGGTTCTGAAAGTTTACTCCACACTTCCTTTTGTTAAGGTATTTTCGCTATATTAATCATTTTCACCCCTTAATTAGCAAACTTAATTTTGATGATGTCATTGTCTTTTCTACAATTAACTTCTTTCGGTTTCTCTTTGTACATTTTATCATCAATCATGCCCAGAAATCTTTCCATGTGTTGGATTGAGAGTTCCTCTTGAACATCCTCTTCCATTAATCTGTTAACGATTTGCCAAAACTTCTTTCAGTTGTTGCTTTTTTTAAAGTAGTGATCTTAATTCTACTGCTGCTAAGTAATGTACAGACATTTGATTTGCTACGATCGAACCAACAATTTATGATTTGTTGTGGTGTGTCTAACTGGAAGTTTACATCCATAATTATGTATCCTGTGTCTGAGAGTCTCGTGGTAAGGTGTTAAAACCAGAGGCAATTATGTTTTGTCCATTATGTTGCATGTATGTATTATAAATTCTTTCATTAAATCCATAACGGTAAACAGTTCTTCATTCTTTAATCCAGAAAAGTTCTCTACGCTTGCATAATTGTTTCATCTTCCATCCCATTCTTTTTTTGGCCATTTCCACCTATCTTATCTACAAACTGAACATTGAAGCTTGCATTTTACAATATCCATGAGTAAAGTGACATGTGTGATAATGGACAACTAGTAGTTTTATCTGGGTTTTAATGCCGCTCCTGTATTCATTCTTACATGAAATCTCTGCATTGTTTCACCAACATATTGCATCACACAAGTCAAGAAGTAAACTATATTTGAGGTTTTACATGTAATTCATTATTTTAACTTTGAAGATCTAGACATTACTGTACAATTAAATATATTTTTGCGGCCATTGGAAGACAAGTTAAATGCAATTGCAAATCCCACATTTACACACTTTAGATTCGGATAAGTGTACCTCCTACAGCCAAGACATCCGAGTTAACGACAGCATTACCTTGCGAAAAAAAAACTCGCAGACAGACACACAGACAGACACACAAAATAAGAACTTGTTTTTCTCTTAATTGATGAATTGACGTTGTTCCTTAATCATCTGGGCATGATTGATGATAAAATGTACAAAGAGAAACCTAAAGAAAAATAAGAACACTTACCTTGTTTTTCTCCAATTTAACTTTGAACTTGTCCTGACTGCAAGTCTCCATATCTCCAGATCCCCATTCAGTTTTGCTGGGAAATACAGTTTAAACATCGATAAGTAAGAATTATCAGAAGATGGCTATCTTTCTTGTAAAGTACAAACTTGAAAACAGACATCAAACTGCTTAAACAACCACCAAGTGAGTGTACTCAGAAATACACCGATATGATGCAATCATGAGAACAAAATGATGCAATCCTGCGGAATTCGATTTTAAGCCAACAGTCGCATCTAGAACCATGAAGACCCAAAATGAGCCATATCTTTCAAATGGTAAGCCAAGTTCCGAAAACAAGTTGAGCGAAATGTTTCCTGTTATTTCATTCAGATCTTTTTGACTTGCAATTCCTCAGGTCTTCTGTATATTAACTTTCCAGTAGAACATTAGGTTAAACATTATTATATAATTAACGAGTCAGTAGACAAAGTTCTCAACATTATGTATGGTGCTAACATCAATCAATTGTTGCCATTACTAGTGATGAGGTGCCATATCATCAACCTGAAAACCAGCACCTTGTATCCATTGGAAAAAGAAGCTATATAAATACACCTAGAGTGAAGTCGATGGCGAGCCATTGCAAATCTCCACGCTTCCCGCCTAAAGCAAATTTGAAAGAATGCATGCAGAAGGTTCCACAAAGAATAATCCAATATCAAATAGACTTCAAAAAAAATCCATTTTTACCACTGTGACCCCAAGTCCCCACCACCTGGTTCATGAATCTGGGGTGAAAACCAAAAAAAAAAAAAAAAAAAAAAATCCATACATATTTCATGTGTCCCATCAATGTTGATTGCATATACAAAGTTTAATTTAATGATGTTTAAAATGTGTCCGTAACTGCATTTTTTGGTATCAGCTTTTAACGCCACCTCAGAGGGCAGGTCCTGAAAAAAAAGGAATGATTTTGTACCTCTTCTTCAGCTGAGAACTTCAGGATAGACATTGCTGATAAAAGTTCCTTTTCTCTCTGAAGTTCTTGGCAAACATTTTTATATTGTCACTACTGCCAACGCGACACCATGTCATTATTCAATACATCCATTCATTCATTTAATGATCATTAAACATTATTCTTACGCTCATTAAACATTAAACGTTCATTAAACTATTACGAAAATAAAAACGAAAAACATCACGAAATTACGTTCACACCGTCACATCAAACACGACCGTGAACACAAACATCGTCACAAACGTTACGTTACGCAATTCAAACCGTGAACACTTGGAATATTGGAGAGCCCATTGCCCAAACGATTTGTCTACAAATACTGTTTAGATTTTGATGATTTGCGTGTGATATGATTCAACGGATGTTTATATAAATCGTTTAAAATAAAAAAAAGCCTTCAATTTCTGATATTTTGCCTTTTCATTTGGGCCTCCCAATTAAAGCCCCGCCCGTAGGGTAGGTACCATTGCTAGTTTTAGTAATACGCACACTTATTCGACAAAAAACAATATTACAAACTTGTGTTATGTTCCGAGGGATCAGACATTGTCTTTTTTTTGCCCACGTTGAAAACCATCGTTTGTTCTCATTTGATGGTGAACAAAAGTGCCAATCAGGAAAAAAACATCGTTCTGCTGCATTTACCATTGGACCCGAGATACGAGGGTGGGGAGCGACGGCGGGGAGTGGGGTCTGGGAGGTGTGGGGGGTGTGGGGAAGATGGGTGTGGCAGACAGATAGTGTGGGGGAGGGACTGGGGAGTGGGGTTGAGGATCTGAGAGGGGCTTGGGAGAGGGTGAAGTGTGTCTGAGAAGGGTGTGTTCCCCCTCCCCAGGTGGGGAAATTTTGCAATCTAATATTAACCCAGGATTGGTACTTTCATCTTGTTAAATTAACCAAGGTACCAATATGAACTGAGTATTGCTACTTTGTCTGTGAAATAAACGAAGGTACCAATATGAACGCAAGATCAGTTACTTTCATTGTGTAACATGAACCAATGTACCTATATAAAATGAGGATGTTGTACGAAATCTTTGCAGTTAAGAAATGTGTTTTTTTGGAGCTCTTTCAATCAGGGCAAGAATAAAAGGCACCCTTTCATTTTTTTTTTTTTTTTTTTTTTTTTTGCCAAACATGGTATTTTACCATGGACTTCCAGCTCGTTATTATTATAATTACGAAAACGACATTATTAAGAAACATAGGCTAATTATTTGTGGCTTGTCAGCAGTTATCAGAATACGCTTCTGAAATACACCGGTTCGCATAGTCATGAATAACACACAACCACAAAGGCCTAGCCTAGTGCTAGACATAACATAACACTGTAATGATGTCTTCGATGTAACTCTGTCTTACTACACCGCTATCCTACTAAAATAGTCATTCCACAGCCTAGTGTTTGGCATGGGTAATGTTGTTCAACTGCCGTCAGATAAACGACCTGCCGGGCTGGATGCTGGATGCCGGAATGGCATGCATGTCTATAGAGGCTAGGCCGAGCGCTACATGCAACGCCGCCCCAGTGAAAAGAGTATAGCAGACAGAGGGATAGACACATCTGGCTACTTTCATATATAGATGAAAGAGCTTAAAGCTACATTGCTGCATACTGGGCCGTAAACCCAAAAATTATCCATTGGGGTAGAAGAGTAATACTGCAGTGAAGTACAAGGTACAACAAACAACAAAACATGCATTTTAAAGCCATTTTCCCTGCTGGAGCGGGGGTTAGCCTTAGAGGTAGAGTATTTCGAGGTATTTAGACGTAGGACAAGGTAGGGCATCAATATTCAACATAGGCATAAGCCTGTGGTCGCCTCCTCAAATTATGCAACACCGGAACCATGACCACAGCTTTCGACACAACCAGTCTTTCCAACGCTACCACTTTAAGTTCAGCGATTTTGCACCCTGACCAGTCTTGGATGTTATCAACCCAACACATCTTTGGTCGGCCTAATGAACGATGACAAGGAACCACCCACAACCGCTGCTGCCAACACACCATGCAGATTCACATGGCCCATTGGCCCAGCCATGCTGCCTTGCATTCCATCACATTGCTACTGATATGACACCATCTTTTGTCGATAATCTCTATTAGACTTTCGTCTGGAACATGGTCGTGCTACCTCATGTTAAGCAGGTATTGCCAGGTGTTTCGGCCGAAGCCATCTAACCGCCTGATGTTGGTTGCCTTTAATTGCAAGGTGGTGGCACCATACAGTACTCAACATGATTAGTGCCTGTGCAGTGTGCACGCTGTACCTTTGTTTCTAAGCTGGCATGAATAAAACACAGGTATCTACACTGCTGAAGGATGGATTTACCCATACCTATCCATATTCGCACCTCCATGCTGTCATCTACAGTATGGTTGATCAACACGCCCAGATACTTGAAAAATGTAACGCAGGGTATTGGTATCAGGCGGTATGTGATAGTGTTGTCATCTATTGTTGGCTGGACAACCATGTAAAGGTAATGTAGGGCAGAGAGCTACAAATATAGAGGACAATACTTCTACCAGCACGAGCATTGCATCTGTCCAAGCAGTACAAGGAATACCCAAGGAGGGGGATGAGCAAGTCTGTTATATGGACTGTGAAAGTATGGCATCTGTTTGGCTGAAAACAAATGCGATTAAAGCAGTGACTTGTAAGGAGAGATTCATGAGATTGGAACGTTGGCATCAAATGTGAGTGGACCAGTGTAGGTTAATGAGTAGCTGGAGATGTTGCAGTGGAGACCTCTGCACAGTAAACGAGGGTAGGGGTACGAGCTGAAGAATTAGGAGCAGGTCAGAGACGATGAGGAAAGAAAATCAGATTACAGAAGAATCGAGCAATCCTCTATTTTTAGACATCGATTCTTCTGGCAAATTGGCTTACGACAACAGCTTAATTCACTTCGCTGCTGACATACAAGGATGAGCCTTTGCAAGTTAGTATTTTTGTTGCTCAATTATAATACTATTTCTGCAGGATGAGAACTATTGCAGTACAGAAACAAAAGTATTTTACAACAATGATACAAATTTCAAAGCAATTATAAAACACAAGTGCTCTTTGCAAAGCCTAGGCTTGTTACAGACCTCAAAACCTCATTTGCAGTTTCATCAAATGTCAGGACCGAAGACTCCTTCACCTTGTTCTTGCGTACACAGGTCCGAAATAATTCGACCGCAGAAGTGAGTTCCTCCATTGGAATTTTAAAGACGGAGTGGTAAAGCATCTCATATATCAGTGCTGCAAAGGCGAACACAAACGCACAAAGATGACATTACTGTAGTTGTGTAGCTTGTGTTTTATATTGCTACCAATGTTATTAGATGGCACCACCAAATCTATTTTGCTCAGAGAAACAACACTCGCCACTCACTCATAGAAACGCAATGACCTTCATCAGGACCACTACTTTAAACTAGAACGGCACTCGGTAGGGCACATAACTTGACCAGGCTGAACAGTTCTAATCAAAATCGAATCGGCTTGTTCTCGTCACCTAACCAACTCATCCACCAAGTCTTCTCATAACCCATCCACAACTTCGAGATATCATGCTGTATATTGTTTTGGCCCTATTTCTCAATGGGGATGAATCACTAAAAAAAAAAAAAAAATTAAGTATCCGAATCTTCACCAAAATCTAATCAATTTGTCCATGTTACACACCCAAACTGTCCACAAAGTTTCGTCTGAATCAGTGGATTTTTTTTTGAGATACCCTGTTCACAAACAAACAAGGGTAAATACAACCTCGATTCACCTTCGGTTATGAGATCCAAAGTCCATCCAACATCCAACAGACCTAGGCTAAAGCTTATTTGGGAACCAATGTGACTTCCTGCTAAACTACGACTTCAACAAAACTCACATTGACAGAATGCTGAAAATTCCTGGAAGGATTTAGTGTATACATTGTCGTAATGGTTTCCTTGAGAAAACAGCAGGTTAATCTGAAAAACAATAAGAAAATAAATAAGGCAGAAAAGTGCAAAAGAGAAAGGTAGTTAAAGAAGAAGAGGGTCGATACATTTTGCAACTTAGAATATTGACATGGGAAATCTCCTATGATCATGGTTGAAGTGACTGAAACCAATTCACAAAGGAGAGATTTTAATACTGTACTTTAACGTATGCATATTATCATTAACCACATGTGCTATAAAAGGATTCCACAATATGATACAACCCACATTTATTTCAGGGGAATAACATGCAGCAGCTTGATTGTACTTCCATTATTTCTGCAAAATGGTTCTAAAATTTAAAGTATTTAAAGCTCGAGAGCCTTTACGTGCTTCACAGCACACAAGGCCATAAGAGGACGTGTACTTTTCCATTAACCAAGAGAATAATAGCTGCTGAGACAAATAGTACAATGGGATTTTAACCATCACACGTTATCTGCTCAGATCAAAATGCAAATTAAAGTGACTGACACACTGACACACTGACACACTGACACACACACACTGACACACACACACTGACACACACACACTGACACACACACACACACACACACACACACACACACACACACACACACACACACACACACACACACACACACACACACACACACACACACACACACACACACACACACACACACACACACACACACACACACACACACACACACACACACACACACACACACAATTCTACTGTTTAATGTGTGAAATGAACACAAGATGTGAACCAAATATATATATATTGTTGCGGATATGTTTATCGCTCGGTACGAGCCACACTCCAGGGGAAAGGTGACCCTCTGGAGTGTGGCTCGTACCGAGCGATAAAGTTATTGGAGCATGGAATGAAGGTATTGGAAAGGGTGTTGGAGAGGAGGATAAGGAAGAAAGTGAAGATCGACGAAATGCAGTTTGGATTTATGCCAGGAAGAGGAACGACAGATGCGCTTTTCATTGTGAGGCAGTTGCAGGAGAAGTACATGGAGAAGAGGAAGAAGTTGTTTTTTGGGTTTGTTGATCTGGAGAAAGCATTCGATAGGGTTCCACGCAAAGTATTGACATGGGCATTGAGGAAGTTAGGAGTGGAGGAATGGTTGATCAGAGTAGTGATGGCAATGTACAAAAGAGCGCGCACAGCTGTAAGGACGAAGGACGGGAACAGTGGTGAGTTTGAGGTGAAGGTGGGAGTGCATCAGGGGTCGGTACTAAGTCCACTACTATTTGTAGCTGTGATGGAGGTGCTGGCTCAGAACGTAAAGGAGGGTTTACCGTGGGAGTTGTTGTATGCAGATGATCTGGTGTTGATTGCGGAAAGTATGGATGGACTGAAGGAAAAGATGAACAAGTGGAAGGAATGTATGGAGACAAAAGGTCTGAAGGTGAATATCGGAAAGACGAAGGTGATGGCAAGTGGTAAAGCATGTGGTGAGGTGGAAAGAACTGGGAAGTGGCCGTGTGCTGTGTGCAGGAAGGGTGTCGGAGTGAACTCCATTCAATGTACAATGTGCGCTGAGTGGGTTCATCAAAAATGTAGTGGTCTGAGAGGGTCATTTACCAGTGTAGCAGCTACATTCAAATGTAAGGTGTGCACAGAGGGAGCTGCAGATGGAGGAAATGTTGAGTTGGATCTTGGAGACGGCGTGAAGCTGGAAGGTGTGAAAACATTTTGCTACCTCGGAGACATGCTGAATGGAGAAGGTGGATCAGACTCGGCAACGGTTGCTCGAGTGAGATGTGCATGGAAGAAGTTTCGGGAACTGAGTGTCGTGCTGATGAGGAGGAGAGTGTCGCTGAAGCTGAAGGGAAAGGTGTATGCTGCATGTGTGAGAAGTGTTATGATTTATGGGAGCGAGACATGGGTAATGAACGTAGAGCAGCAACGAAGGCTGGAAAGGGTGGAAATGCGAATGGTTCGATGGATGTGCGGAGTATCGTTGAGAGAGAGGAAGACAAATGATGAATTGCGAAACATGATGGTAATATTGCCTGTGATTGATGCTGTGAAGAGGAACAGGCTGAGATGGTTTGGTCATGTGTTGAGGAAGGATGAAAGTGACTGGTTGAGAAGAGTGATGGAAATTGATGTAGAAGGAAGTAGAGGACGGGGAAGACCGAGAAAGACTTGGCTAAAGATGGTAGAAGAAGAAATGCGGGCAAGGGGGTTAACAAGGAGAGATGCAGAAAATAGGGCAAAATGGAGAAGATTGTCATGGGGACCGCAAGGCTAACCCCCGCTCTAGCAGGGAAAATGGCCTTAAAATGCATGTTGTGTTGCGGATATGAGGATTGTGTTTTTTTATTGTGTTGTATTATATAGTAAATTGTTGTGAAATATTGCTTTATTCTGGACCCTCCTTACTCCAGTTATGTATAAAGGTCAAAGGGCGTCCCATAATTAGGTCATAAACAATCATGTCAGCCAATCATAGATTTCCCCCTGGTTGATAGTTATATCTTTATTATGTGTATTAGGGTAAGGCCTTGTCTTCCATCAAGATGACACTCCATTGCACCAAGCGAAATAGAGTAGCTTCCTTTCACATTCCCCTTTCATCATTGCCAAGCCTCAATTGCCAATTACATCCCCTCCAAGCCTCCATTGCCAACTGCACGGGGCACAGGTTTGTTACAGCGGTGGGTTGCTGATTTCACCCCAATAGCCGCCATTAAGCATGTGCTCAGCTCGGGGTCAGAGGGCCTGTGCCCACCAATCAGGGCCGAGGTGAGCTGACCGATGGGCGTGTCCTAAAGGCCGGCGGCTTGATCGCCGGAGGCGCTATAAAAGCGCGCGCGCAAGGTACTGCCGGAGGATATCCAGGGAAGCACAAAGCCTGCTATTCGTCGCCTTGCTCGCCAAAGTTGGATCCAAAAAAGGAGTTAACAGCAAGAAGCCTGGAGGAGTTGGACAGGGAGACGTGCGAGTTGTTGAGTTGAGTGGTTGGACCAGACGAGTCAGACGAGTCCTGGAGAAAGCACGCGACGTCCACGCAGCAACACAGCAGCTTCAACAACAGCAGCTTCAGTAACCGCAGCTTGGGGCCTGGACGGCAGTTTTGAGCGGGGCCGCGAAGGAACGGCGGCTGCCAAACGCGCCGATCGTGCTGCAGCATCCTTGGACCTTCCTTTCCCTCCAGCCATCCACCTCCTGCCTTTCCATCCTTCTTGTGTACGTGAGTTTGTTTCATTTGTTCTGTCCTTGGGTTAATTAAGACTAAGTAAGCTAGGAATTTGCACTGTGTCTCTAATATCTTCTGTATATTATTTTATTATCTTTCCTTCTCCTTGGTTATTTTTGGGTGTAAATAGAAATAAATTATATTGGTATTTCCAACCTTTTTGTTTTCTTCTTCTTCTTCTTCACATCCGTGTCGCCTTTGTCTTTTCCCTATTGAATATCTGTGGCGCGATTCGGCCAACGTTCGGGAATCGGGTTAGTCGAGGTAACTTAGGGCTGCGGGGCCATCCGCTCGGCAAACCAACATCTTATCCACGGTCCGTAACAATTGGTGTCAGGAGTGTCGGATTCGGACCTGGGACTAAATTTATTTAGCCCAAATTTTGGAACACCAATTGTACTATTGGCAGTAACTATTGGTGTCGGGAGTGGGGTCGGACCCGAAGCGCGCTTAACGCGCTCAAAATTACAAGCTACCGAAATTTATTTTAAAGAAAAACCCGAATTTTGAAATCGCGCCATGGCTAGTCAAGGCGATCGGATGCCGGTGGGGGAACTAGGAGGGGTTAGGGGTAACCCAGGATCAGAGGGAAGAAATGGAGGAGGGCAATGAGGAGGGGGTTGAGGTTTCAGGCGTGCAAAATAGCGCTCTCGCGCACGAGGTTACGGGCGCGCAAAATGGCGCCTTTGCGCACGCGGTTACAGCAGCACCAAATTTAGCGGCGCCCGTGACCGTAGCAGCACCGGTGGATTCGAACCTTTTTTTGCTACAAATGGGGGCCCTTATGGACAAAATGGGTGAGCGAATGAGGGCTGATAGTGAGCGAATAAGGGATGAAGCGAGGGCTGATAGTGAGCGATTAGAGGGCCAAATGGGGGCAATGAGGGACGAAGCGAGGGCTGATAGTGAGCGATTAGAGGGCCAAATGGGGGCAATGAGGGACGAAGTGAGGAGTACCGTTGAGGGGTTAGACAAGAAATTTGAGGGGTTAGACAAGAAATTTGAGGGGTTAGACAATGGGATAGAAGGGGTGAAACATGGGGTTAGAGGGGTTAGAAAACAAGATGGAAAACAAATTGCGGGAAATAGGGGAGCAATCCGCCCGAGAAATTAAACAAATGGGAGAGCAGATAGAGGAGGTGAAAATCGGGGTAGAAACCAAATTGGATGCTCAGAGGGATGAATTGGGACAGATGAGGGTGGCATCTACAAAAGAGAGGGAGGAGATGAAGGAGGAGATGAAGGAGGAGATGAAGGAGGAGATGAAGGAGGAGATACGACGAGGTGTAAGCGAGGAGGTCTCGGGGGTACGCGAGGAGGTAAAGCGAGGTGAAAAGCGTATGGAGAAAGAGGTGAGGAATAATACGGCTAGGTTACAGGGGGCATAGAGGACCTGACGCAGGAGGTGGAACAGCTGACGGTGGGACAGACGGAGTTAGTGGAGCAGGTACAAAAGAACACTGCGGTACTAGGAGGGTTAAAAGCGACACAAAAAGACATCAAGGACGACTTGATAGCGACGAAGAGGCAATGTCAGATGGTACGTGAGGGACTGACAACGAGGTTGGACGAGGTGACAGAAGTAATGGAGACGAAGGACCGGGAGGTGAGGACGCACATAGAGACGGTCAAGGTAGCCTTAGAGGACGAGATAGAGACGACGCACCGGGAAATAAAAGAGGCGAAGCAAAAGTTAAAGGAGGTGGAAGAGGGGGTGAGTGAAATTAAGAAGAGACGGACAGAAACTAAGAGAGAAATACAGGAGGAGGTGATGGAATATGTACAAGGTCGGTGCTCAAATCGTGATGATGTGCTCGCTAACCAAATAAAGAGTTTGCAGGTGGCGAAGGAGGTGCGGAGACGAGGTGCCAAGGTGAGTGGCGATATATTCGGAAATGCATATGATGTGAGGGGAGCTTCAATCGGCTTGGGGGTTGTTGTGGACCCGGGTGTTCGTGAGAGGCCATTGGTGAAGTGTGCGACAGGTACGGTGTGCGAAGGAGGAGGTGTGCGAGAATGTCCGACACTGGGGTGTGAGAGGAAAAAGTGCGCGCCGAGGAGTGAGTGTGCTGTCGAGAGTGAGTCGGTCGTAGCGCGTGTGCGAGGGGGCACATGGAAGCGCGTAGTGAGGAGTGTTACAGTGGATGTAACGAGAGAGTGTACACTTATGGTGAGTGTTACGGAGGGAGTAACGAGAGAGTGTGCGCAAGAGGATGCGCGAGAAAGTTGTGTAACGGACGGGTGCATGGGGAAAGAGTGCGCTGTCAAGAGCAAGGGTGAATGCACGCCTGCGGTGAGTGTTACAGAGGATGTAACGGGAGAGTGTGCGCAAGAGGATGCGTGAGAAAGGTGTGTAACGGACGGGTGCATGAGGAAAGTGCGCTGTCAAAAGTAAGGGTGAGTGCGCGACCGAGTGTGGAGGTGAGAGTAGTAAGAGTGACACAGAGCGTGAGTTGGTTGTGGCAGGTGAGAGAGGATGTACACCTGGAATGGAAGGATGCGCACCTGGAATGGTAGAGCGCGTATGGGAATGCACACTGGAACTGGTAGTGAGGCACGTGGTTGGGTGTGCAAGTGAGAGCACACCTGTGGTTGTCACGGAGGAGGTGACCGAGGAGGGGTGCGAAGAGGTGTGTTGAAGAGGTGTGTTGGTGAGGTGTGCGAACGACGAGTGTGTGCAAAGGTGTGCGGTGGTCAGGTGTGTGACCAAGTCTGTGAGCGAAAGAACGAGTGCAATAACGAAGTATGCGGGGTGTACGGGCGGCGTTGGAGCACCGACCTCGGTGAGGGTGAAAGGGGTAGCGTATGCGTTTGAGCATGCAGGTGAAGCATCGACGGTAACCGGGTTAGCGGTTAGAGCGACTTATAGCCGAATCGGACCCTCGGTGCGCGCCGGGCAGCTTCGCGTGCCGCGAGGACCAGCGGGGATCCGAACCACGGCGGTTTCGAAAGAACCGCCGTACGCGATCCACGCTTTGAACGGCCGCGTCCGTGCTCCACTAGGCGGAGCGGGAGCCCGATAGGAAGGGTCGTCGTGGCGACCCCTTTTTGTTGAGGCGTTCCGGCAGGTCGAGATCGGGCCATTGGATGGCTCCGTGCCGAGGTGGTGCGTGGGATCTCGGCCCGGGTAAACACCAGTCCCTGCACCGAATGCCGGACGTATCCAACCGCCGGCACCAAGCAACCCGCATTCATGGCTCGGCTGTGCGAAGCCGGGCTGTAGAAGTGAATTGGCGCACCGAGAGGATCTAGTGAGTAGACGTAATGATGAGGATAGTGTTTTGGCCCCGAAATTAGAAAAACAAAATTTGATTGGCAAAGGATTGGCAGTAATGATTGGCAGATGATGAGTAGTGATTGGCAAATTTTTGATTTGTTGAATTTGGACGAGCAAAATTTATAGTGAGAGATACCCGATGTGGTGGGATGGCAACTCTGCCATCTCTCACAGCGGGGGCAAAGGAGCACAAGACTTATGGGGTTTATGGCAGTGTAAGCTCGCCGAGGGAGGGTTTGGATAATGTGTAGGGACCTAGAAGATGACCTTAGGTAACGTTAAGGTTAGGTAGTGACAATGATACCTGTAGTGGGGACGCAGGTAGATTAGAGTGGATGATAATGACGTGGTATGTGCTTAGTTTAAAGGGAAGACGGGGAGCACTAAGTTAGCAGGGCAACAGGTAGATTAGATGATGCCGTGTGAGTGTTGGAGGTGTATTCAGAAGTGTATTGTGAAAAGTGTGTGAGGAACAGGTGTGATTGCACAGGTGTGCAACTGGACAGGAGTATGGAGCAGTGTACGAGTGAGTGATGGTGATGTGTTGTATTGACCGAATGGTCCAGGAAGGAAGGAGGGTGCAGGTGGCACCTGGTGTGATTGCACAGGTGTGCAACGACAGGTGAATGGAGAACAGGTGTATGGAATAAATGGTCTGGAGTATATGGAGTATTGGAATGGATGGTCGTGGAGTGAGTATGGTGGAAACTATGGAGTGGAGTGGATGGTGCGAAGGTGTGAATGGGGGAAGTATGGACCCCCATCACGAATACCCGGGGCGGGTAGTGTAAGTGTTAGGTAGAGGGTATGGGTAAATTGGGGTTGGATATTGGCATCTGTGGTGCAGGTGAAAGAATGATATTTGGATGGGGTGCATTAGAGTTGTGGAAATGGCTGGGCGTGTAGCCTGTTAGTGTGTGTAGTTGGTTTGGGCACTCCACCACTGTGAGGATGTCGGCCAGGTGAGGCCGCAGGTGGGCTCTGGGAGCCGGTAGAGTTGTTGTGGATGGGGCCCGAGGATCCGGAGGACGGACCCGGGTAGCCCAGTGCCAGAGGGCACCGAGGGGTGACAGAGCCAGGAGGGGCCTTCCCCAATTAGATAGGTTAGGGTGAAGAGCTAGGTAAGCTCGGGTGGCAACTGCAGTGGTGGAGGTGTGCAGGTGGGTAGACCTGCTGGGAGAGCTACACGCCCCAGTCCTGAAATTGTGCAAGGGCACAGGGAGTTGAATCGGGGGAGTGAGACCCCAAATTGAGAAGCACCACAGTTTGGTCAATGGGAATTGGTTTTTAGAACCCATAGTGTAAGATGGCCAATGGATTTGCAGGGAAAGACCCCAGGTAGTGTAAAGTGTGTTAATGTCATTTAGAAAGTAGTTAGGATGAAGATCTCCTCGCACCATCTACATCCACTCACCTGAGGTGACGTAACTCCACACCACGCCATGTTATATTATTTTTGATGCAAATGTTTGGAATGTGAGACGCATCATGACATGGGTGTGACATTGTGCTGATGTTCCATCTCTTCCTCCTTATGAGGATTGATGATGAATTGGTGATAGCAAATTTTGAAGTAGAGGGAGTGAAGACGAATTTGGTATAGGGGGAAGATGACAGTAGTGACGAATTTGTAAATGTGTAGATTTTGTAAATATGGGGTAAGGGCAAGGGTAGTGTAGGTGACGGGGGGGGGTGACATACGGTAGGGACGAGCTTTCTCACTTCGCTCTCCGTATGCACTTCACCTTGCATTGCCTTATTGATGTGTACCCTTGAGACCTTACCCCTCGCTCATCTGTCTTTTCCCCCCTTTGTCTCCCACATGAGGACCTGAGCGCCACTGGGCACCGAGGGGAGTGTGCGTGAGTCCGCCATTGTGCGCCCGGAACTCCCAGAACCAGCTGTCTGCATCGATGCACCACATTATGGACCACATGTCTGTGGCCGAGCACCACTTATGGACCCCATGGGTTGGGGCATGGCCCCTCTGCTGGGACTGGCCATGAAGGCCGAAATTTTGCTGGCGGACCTTAGCCACAGGGCACCGATGCCCCACAGGTGAACCATACATAGTCGGCCCCTGTGGGCCATAAATAAATAAAAATGGACACGTTGGGTGCATTTCATTTTATTTCCACCAATAGGCCGCCAGTAAGAAAATGAAAGAAAGACAACATCAGGAAGAGAGTAATAGCCAGCAGAGGGAGCCGAAAAGCAAGAGACCACCTGCAGGGTTAGGGGTTGTCAATTAATTTTATTCATGAACAATGATGACTGTGCACCGATTGGTGCTTGAGGGTGTGTTGGTGCGTTTTGGGTGCTTTCATGGTGCGTCGATGCAGAGCAGACCGTCTCCCCCCCCCCCCCCCCAGAAAGAACAATCACAGGTCCTGGGTTAGTTTTGTAAATAAAGTAACGTCATTGTAAATAATGCTCCCCACCATCAGTGTATAGTTTGAAGACCATTCCGCATTTCGGTTAGCTGTGGGCATGAGTCTGTTAGGTAGGGTGCAATGGAACAGCGGGACATATTTATTTATGTTTTAAAACTGTCGCACTCAGGGTCAGGTTAAAAGTAGAGGGAACTACACCTACGTGTCACACTAAGTTAAAGTTATAGGCCCGGGACGTGCCTAAGAGGAGGAGGGTGCAGTGTTGCGGATATGAGGATTGTGTTTTTTTATTGTGTTGTATTGTATTGTAAATTGTTGTGAAATATTGCTTTATTCTGGACCCTCCTTACTCCAGTTATGTATAAAGGTCAAAGGGCGTCCCATAATTAGGTCATAAACAATCACGTCAGCCAATCATAGATTTCCCCCTGGTTGATAGTTATATCTTTATTATGTGTATTAGGGTAAGGCCTTGTCTTCCATTAAGATGACACTCCATTGCACCAAGCGAAATAGAGTAGATTCCTTTCACATTCCCCTTTCATCATTGCCAATTACATCCCCTCCAAGCCTCCATTGCCAACTGCACGGGGCACAGGTTTGTTACAGCGGTGGGTTGCTGATTTCACCCCAATAGCCGCCTTTAAGCATGTGCTCAGCTCGGGGTCAGAGGGCCTGTGCCCACCACTCAGGGCCGAGGCGAGCTGACCGATGGGCGTGTCCTAAAGGCCGGCGGCTTGATCGCCGGAGGCGCTATAAAAGCGCGCGCGCAAGGTACTGCCGGAGGATATCCAGGGAAGCACAAAGCCTGCTATTCGTTGCCTTGCTCGCCAAAGTTGGATCAAAAAAAGGAGTTAACAGCAAGAAGCCTGGAGGAGTTGGACAAGGAGACGTGCGAGTTGTTGAGTTGAGTGGTTGGACCAGACGAGTCAGACGAGTCCTGGAGAAAGCACGCGACGTCCACGCAGCAACACAGCAGCTTCAACAACAGCAGCTTCAGTAACCGCAGCTTGGGGCCTGGACGGCAGTTTTGAGC
>NC_136261.1:100281430-100513930 GCF_964187855.1 Myxine glutinosa
TCCTGGCTCTCCTGAGGGTGGACACACACTTGTTTCGGGCTTTGTGAAAGGAAATGAGATTTCCTTCCGTTGGATTTGCTTTCCAGGAGACGAAAGCAAGTTGTTTCTGGGCAATAGCCTCACCACAAGATTCCGTGTACCATGGACGGGAGGAAGGGTATGACAACTGAAGACGAGATGGGATAAATCTGTGCATGAGAGAGAGCAGTTTACTTTGGAAGAATTCCCAGGATGAGTTGATGTCAGAGGCGGTAGAGATGGGAGACCAGTCCAGATGATTGATGGCTGCTTGAAGACCATGCCAGTTGGCCTGAGTGAAATGCCAGACTCGTCGACGCTGAGGAGGCTCTCTGAGAATGGTCAGAGAGATGTCCACTTTAACAAGCACATGATCAGATGAGCCGATTGGAGCAGAAGAGCAGCAGACATTTTCAGGGAACCGTTGAAGTTAGTCATAACCAAGTCCAGAAGAGAAGATGCTCCGTTGATTGAGATCCGGGTCGGGAAATTGACAGATTGTGTCAGTCCCAGTGAGTCACAGAAGTCCTTTGCTGAAGAGCCATGGCTGGTGAGAGAGGTACCCACACCCAGCCAACTGGCATGGTGACAATTGAAATCACCACATATGAGGAAGAGAGAGTTGGGATGGGTAGATAGAAGTTGGTCCATGTTATCAGACAGCGAGATGTAGATGGAGTCATCACTGTTTGGTGGACGGTACAACACACATATGAACAAAAGGTGGGAGCGAAGGGGAAGCCGTAGCCAAAGGTATTCCTGGGGGTGAGGTGGAGAGAGGGCAGTGCAGGGCGAGTGAGGGAGAGTTTTTTTATAAAGATAGCAACCCCCCCTTCCAGGACGAGGCTCAGGTCTATCATACCGGAGGAGGGAGTAACCCGGGAGAGATACTAAGGAATCAGAGACATCATGAAGGAGGAAAGTTTCTGTTAAGTTAAGCAGATCACGTCTGGTTTGTCAGAAGCACCCTGTATGGAGAGGTCAGTCAAGTTTGAGCGAAGGCCCCAGATGTTTGAGGTCCATACTGTTAAAGAAGAGGAAGGGGGAGCATCGGATACAGAACAGAGGGGGGGAGCGGTAGGGTATGATGTGGAAGAGGAGGAAGAGGTAGGGAGAGCTGTTGAAGGTGTGTCAGAGATTTCAGAGCAGCTTGGAGAAAGGGAAGAATGGGGCGGACAAAAGGTTTGATGGTGATTGGGTGAGGCGCAGTGAGGTGTTGTTTGAGGAGGGGGAAGAGTGAGGCAGAAGCTTGAGGGAGATGAAGGTGAGAGTTGGAAGGGGGAAGAAGCGGGGAGGACGCTTTGAGGAGGAGGGGTGAGAGGGGAGTCTAGGAGGGGAGGAGTGAGGGAGGGTCTCAGAAGGGAGGAGTGTGGGGGGAGTTTAGGAGGGAAGGGGCCAGGGGGGAGATTTGAAAGGGATGGGTGATGGGGAAGATTTGGAGGGGAGGGGCAAGGGGGAAGATTTGAAAGGGATGGGTGATGGGGAAGATTTGGAGGGGAGGGGCAAGGGGGAAGATTTGAAAGGGATGGGTGATGGGGAAGATTTGGAGGGGAGGGGTGAGATTGGATTTTGAGAAATGTACGATTAATGGGAAACGAACGTTTCTTGCAAAATGAGTTTCTTGCGACCTTCGAGTCAAAAATACGTTTGAGGACGCTGAAGGATGGGTGGAGTTCTGGAGAGTTTAGGGAATGAATGAAAGAGGCACTGTAGCTGTAAGAGATGGAATTTTTTTTTGGAATGAATAGATTTGGTGAGCAAGTTGAAAGCATCCTTTTATCGAACAAGAAGAAAAAGGTGTTATAGTATATGACAGAATACCATTGTTCAGGGGACAGATGAAACATTTTTTAATGACGTGAACACGTGATCACGAACAACGTGGTCAAAGAACGAACGAAGAAATAAGAACGAAACGGATAAGAACAGAGAAGGGAATATATATATTTATTTTTTTGTATTTTTTTTTGAGTTGGGATGAAAACAGACAGAGACCGAACGTGAAAAATAGAGACCGAAAGGAATTGCGAGCGCAATCGAAGAAACCGCTGAGACAGAAACAAAGCCTCAAGCCAAGGGCAGACACAGTAGCGTCCTACTACTAGTCCTACACTTGGCGTCAGAATATGCGACACGAACTGTACCGACGATTCTGTACACAGGCATTCTGTACACAGGTACACACACAGGTATTCTGTACACAGGTATGAAAAACAAACACCAAGAATACTATTAAAGACACACCAATAGTTACATACACACCGTAAAAAGATAAAGTTTCGACCTGTGGTAAAGCCGGTATTACGACAAAAACACAATTGTGAAAAGTTACTTATTCACTTCGAAAGCGTGCACGCATGCACAGCTTTGAAGAGACGTGACGTCACGTGACTTCGAGACGAGAAGAGACGTGAAGAGATTTAAAACGTTAGACAAGTGGTCGATGTTCGGGGAAGTTAGGGGGAGAAGAGAAAAATCTAAGAAATAAGCAATACAGCGAAGGAAAGAACTTAAATTCACAAAACACCTATGAACACCTATGGGCCGAGATAAACTAGGCCGCGCACGCGGTGGGACAGAAAAGGGTTAAATTATACAAACGTTTGCAGGAATTGCGAATCAACACAACTGGAAAACACCCTGCAACACATGCACAATAAAAAACGAGTAGAAATTGACGAATACACGAATGGAAAAAATACTTTAACTTTTGCTGCCGTCCAGAGGTCGAACACGCTTCCTTGCTCCAGGGACCGGAAACGGAAGGTTCAGACATACATGGCGGCGGCCATCTTGGATTTTGACGTGGAGACCCAATTTTCAATAGCTTTCTTCCTTATGCCGAGATACACCCACACACCAGATTAGAAGTTGGTACTTCGCTTATTTTTCAAGATATTCATCTCACAAGGTTCAGACATACATGGCATCAGACATACATGGCGGCGGCCATCTTGGATTTTGACGTGGGTTGCACCCACACACCAAATTCGAATGCGGTCCTTCGCTTACGCACGCACGGAGGGGAAAACCATAGTCCCCCTTTCGCTCCGCTGTGCGACGGGGGACAATAAATGCGAAAGCATGAGGTTTAGACGTATCTGACGGGCAATGCCAAAGTGCTGTTTGATACACGTTTAAAAATAAATCAATATTCGAGGAAGTGGAGCCTGTGACTGAGGGAGGAAAGCGGGTTTGCGGCCTTGTTTGCGATTGCGGGATTCAGAAGGCAGGTGTCGTCTGGGCTGTGATGGACACAAGGACATTGGTACTGCTTGAGGGTGAAGCTCGTCATGAAATCAGAAACATTTCAAAACAACCTTCTTCAGACATCCAAGGATTCTTTGAGCAATGACCATGTGAAGCAGGAACCGTGTGATTCACCACCCATGGAGCCAAGCAAAGGTGCTCAGCTGCTCGAAGGACCATCCCCATGAAGGTGAATCTATGGTATCTACAAGGGAGACTGCACCTACATTTATGAACTGCACAGACGCCTACCTGCAGGACTCACCAAGTGAAACCAACCAGAGGACTTTTCACAAACAAGAGAAACTGAATGAAGAAATGTTTGCACAGAATAATTTTCACAAGACTCACAAAGGAAAGAAAGAATTTCCATGTTTTAAACGTTTCCCAGTGTGTACCCTGGATAGAATAGGTACACCGTATCCCTGCATGTCGTAAGAGACGACTAAGAGGGTTGGCGTCAGGAAGGGCATCCGGCCATAAAATCATTGCCTCAAAAAAGAGAACCATGACAATTACAAGTACATATGGGCAGGGTACAGCCCGAAGTGGAGATCGGTTCCTGAGGTTTGGAACATGGAATGTAGGGACAATGACAGGGAGTTCAGGAGAAGTGGTGGAAGTATTGGTCAGAAGAAGAGTGGACATATGTTGTGTGAAAGAGACGAGATGGAAGGGAAGTGGTGTGAGAATGGTGAAGGGTAGGCAGGGACAGAAATACAACTTTGTGTGGCAAGGGTGCCTGGAGGGTGTGAATGGTGTTGGTGTACTGTTTTCTGAGGAGTTTGTAGACAGTGTGGTGAGTGTGACTAGAGTGAGTGATAGGTTGATGATGGTGAAAATGATGATTGGAAAGCTCTTGGTGAACGTCATCTCGGGATATGCTCCGCAGGTTGGTCGAAGCGATGAAGACAAGAACAAGTTCTGGTGTGCGATAGAGAAGCTGATGGAAAACGTGAAAGATGAGGAAGTTGTTGTGGTGGGAGGAGACCTAAATGGACATGTGGGAAGGAGTATGGATGGTTTTGAGGGAGTTCATGGGGGTTACGGATATGGTGTGAGAAATGGAGAAGGTGAAAGGATTTTGGAGTTTGCTGATGGAGCTGATTTGTTGATTTGTAATACTCAGTTCCAGAAAGAGGATAATAAGCTTGTTACATACACGTCAGGTGGGTCGACGACAACCATTGACTACCTGATGGTGCGTAGGCGAGATAGGGGGCACCTCCGGGACACAAAGGTGATCCTGGGGGAGGAGGCTGTTTCACAGCACCACTTGGTTGTCTGCGACATAAGGGTGAAAGGTGCGAGGAGAGCTCGGCGGGTGAAGTACCAACTGAGAATGAAGGTGTGGAGGTTGAAAGAGGTGACTAAGGGAGGCATTAAAAGAGAGGCTGAGTAGGGTCGAGGATGATGTGGTTGAGCTTGAAAGTGGTTGGATGTCAATGAAAGCTAGTCTGTTGGGAGCCGTTGGTGAGGTATGTGGATGGACAAAAGGACCACTGAGGCACTCGGAAACATGGTGGTGGGATGATGAAGTTGGAAAGAGGATTGACGAGAAGAGGAAGAAGTTCAAGGAGTGGCAGAAGGCGAAGGGTACGGGAGCAGAAACAGCAGAGAATGAAAGTTATAAGGCAGCCAGGAAGGCTGCAAAGAAAGAGGTGGCAAAGGCGCAGGAGGCATGTCGGAAAATGTTCGGAGAACGCTTGGATTCGGAAGAGGGTCAGAAAGCAGTATTCAGGATTGCAAAGCAGATAGCGAAAGAGAGATGTGATGTGATGGGGGTGAGTTGCTTGTAGGATGAAGTGGGACAAATCGTTGTCGACCCAGATGGAATTAAAGGAAGATGGAAAAGATATATGGAAATGCTGTTGAATACAGAGAATGAATGGGATGGCAACATAGAGAGTAACCCAGTTTTAGGACCGGCAGAGAAGATAACTGAGAAGGAAGTTGAGGAAGCGATAAAAGCAATAAAGAGTGGAAAAGCGGGAGGGCCGACGGGAGTTGTGGGAGAGATGTTGAAGGCAGCAGGAAGTTGGGGTGTGAAGAGAATGACAGAGATCTGTAATCTGGTGGTGAAAGAAGGCCGCATCCAGTGGATTGGGAACTGAGTAACCTCGTCCCTCTATACAAGGGAAAAGGTGACCCTCTGGAGTGTGGCTCGTACAGAGCGATAAAGTTATTGGAGCATGGAATGAAGGTATTGGAAAGGGTGTTGGAGAGGAGGATAAGGAAGAAAGTGAAGATTGACGAAATGCAGTTTGGATGTATGCCAGGAAGAGGAACGACAGACGCGCTTTTCATCGTGAGGCAGTTCCAGGAGAAGTATATGGAGAAGAGGAAGAAGTTGTTTCTTGGGTTTGTTGATCTGGAGAAAGCATTCGATAGGGTTCCACGCAAAGTATTGACATGGGCATTGAGGAAGTTAGGAGTGGAGGAATGGTTGATCAGAGTAGTGATGGCAATGTACAAAAGAGCACGCAAAGCTGTAAGGACGAAGGACGGGAACAGTGGCGAGTTTGAGGTGAAGGTGGGAGTGCATCAGGGGTCGGTACTAAGTCCACTACTATTTGTAGCTGTGATGGAGGTGCTGGCTCGGAACATAAAGGAGGGTTTACCGTGGGAGTTGTTGTATGCAGATGATCTGGTGTTGATTGCGGAAAGTATGGATGGACTGAAGGAAAAGATGAACAAGTGGAAGGAATGTATGGAGACAAAAGGTCTGAAGGTGAATATCGGAAAGACTAAGGTAATGGCAAGTGGTAAAGCATGTGGTGAGGTGGAAAGAACTGGAAAGTGGCCCTGTGCTGTGTGTAGGAAGGGTGTCGGAGTGAACTCCATTCAATGTACAATGTGCACTGAGTGGGTTCATCAAAAATGTAGTGGTCTGAGAGGGTCATTAACCAGTGTGGCAGCTACATTCAAATGTAAGGTGTGCACAGAGGGAGCTGCAGATGGAGGAAATTTTGAGTTGGATCTTGGAGACGGCGTGAAGCTGGAAGGTGTGAAAACATTTTGCTACCTCGGAGACATGCTGAATGGAGAAGGTGGATCAGACTCGGCAACGGTTGCTCGAGTGAGATGTGCATGGAAGAAGTTTCGGGAACTGAGTGGCGTGCTGATGATGAGGGGAGTGTCGTTGAAGCTGAAGGGAAAGGTGTATGCTGCATGTGTGAGAAGTGTTATGATTTATGGGAGCGAGACATGGGTAATGAACGTAGAGCAGCAACGAAGGTTGGAAAGGGTGGAAATGCGAATGGTTCGACGGATGTGCGGAGTATCGTTGCGAGAGAGTAAGACAAATGATGAATTGCGAAAGATGATGGGAATAGAGCCTGTGATTGATGCTGTGAAGAGGAACAGGTTGAGATGGTTTGGTCATGTGTTGAGGAAGGATGAAAGTGACTGGTTGAGAAGAGTGATGGAAATCTTTTTCTACATTCTCATTAAAAACTCTTTTCGACATTCCCTAAACTCTCCAGAACTCCACCCATCCTTCAGCGTCCTCAAACGTATTTTTGACTCGAAGGTCGCAAGAAATGTTAGTTTCCCATTAATCGTACATTCTTCAAAATCCAATCTCACCCCTCCCCTCCAAATCTTCCCCATCACCACTTCCCTCCAAAACTTCCCCATCACCCCTTCCCTCAAAAACTTCCCCATCACTCCTCCCCTTCAAAACTTGCCCATCACCCCTCCCCTCACCCCTCCCCTCCAAATCTTCCCCCATCACCCATCTCTTTCAAATATTCCCCCTTGCCCCTCCCCTCCAAATCTTCCCCATCACCCATCCCTTTCAAATCTTCCCCCTTGCCCCTCCCCTCCAAATCTTCCCCATCACCCATCCCTTTCAGATCTCCCCCCTTTCCTCCTAAACTCCCCCCACACCCCTCCCCTCCGAGACCCTCCATCACTCCATCACTCCTCCCCTCCTAGACTCCCCTCTCACCCCTCCTCCTCAAAGCGTCCTCCCCGCTTCTTCCCCCTTCCAACTTTCACCTTTATCTCCCTCAACCTTCTGCCTCACTCCTCCCCCCTCCTCAAACACCACCTCACTGCGCCTCACCCAATCACCATCAAACCATTTGTCCACCCCATTTTTCCCTTTCTCCAAGCTATTCTGAAATCTCTGACACACCTTCAACAGCTCTCCCTACCTCTTCCACATCTTACCCTACCGCTCCCCCCCCCCGCCCCCCTGTTCTGTATCCGATGCTCCCCCTTCTTCTTGTTTAACAGTATGGACCTCAAACATCCGGGGCCTTCGCTCAAACTTGACTGATCTCTCCATACAGGTTGCTTCTGACAAACCAGACGTGATCTGCTTAACAGAAACTTCCCTCCTTCATGATGTCTCTGATTCCTTGGTATCTCTCCCAGGTTACCCCCTCCTCCGGTATGATAGACCTGAGCCTCGTCCTGGAGGGGGGGTTGCTATCTTTATTAAAAACTCTCTTCCTCACTCCCCCTGCACTGCCCTCTCTCCACCTCACCCCCAGGAATACCTTTGGCTACGGCTTCCCCTTCGCTCCCACCTTTTGTTCATATGTGTGTTGTACCGTCCACCAAACAGTGATGACTCCATCTACATCTCGCTGTCTGATGACATGGACCAACCTCTATCTACCCATCCCAACTCTCTCTTCCTCATATGTGGTGATTTCAATTGTCACCATGCCAGTTGGCTGGGTGTGCGTACCTCTCAACACCAGCCATGGCTCTTCAGCAAAGGACTTCTGTGACTCACTGGGACCGACACAATCTGTCAATTTCCCAACCCGGATCTCAGTCAACGGAGCATCTTCTCTTCTGGACTTGGTTATGACTAACTTCCTTGAAAATGTCTGCTGCTCTTCTTCTGCCCCAATCGGCTCATCTGATCATGTGCTTGTTAAAGTCGACATCTCTCTGACCATTCTCAGAGAGCCTCCTCAGCATCGACGAGTCTGGCATTTCACTCAGGCCAACTGGCACGGTGTTCAAGCAGCCATCAATCATCTGGACTGGTCTCCCATCTCTACCGCCTCTGACATCAACTCATCCTGAGAATTCTTCCAAAGTAAATTGCTCTCTCATGCACAGATTTATCCCATCTCGTCTTCAGTTGTCATACCCTTCCTCCCGTCCATGGTACACGGAATCTTGTGGTGAGGCTATTGCCCAGAAACAACTTGCTTTCGTCTCCTGGAAAGCAAATCCAACGGAAGGAAATCTCATTTCCTTTCACAAAGCCCGAAACAGGTGTGTGTCCACCCTCAGGAGAGCCAGGAAACAATATCTCTCAGTTCTCAGGACAGAACTCTTATCTGTCTCCCTCTTCCAAATCCTGGTGGCGTCTGGTCAAATCTGTTTCTGGTGTTTGTTCCCCCTCCATCCCCTCCCTCACCTCAAACGGCCACAGGGCTGACTCCGCACGTGAAAAAGCTGAATGCCTCAACTCTGTGTTTGCCTCTAAATCTTGTGTCCCAAACCCATCCCTCTCTGTGCCCACCGTACCCAGTCATACCCAGCTGCTCCTGGACTCTGTGTCCTTTCCTCCTGACAAGGTGGAAAACTTTCTGTCAACCCTCGACTCTGATTCTGCAACTGGACCCGACGGAATCAGCCCACGGGTCCTAAAATCTTGTTCTTCCGCTCTTTCACTCCCTCTCTCAGTTCTCTTCACCCTCTATTTTGCTCAAGGTCATCTGCCATCTGCGTGGATATCTGCCAACATCACCGCTTTGCACAAAAAAGGTGCAAAAACAGATCCCAGCAACTACAGACCAATCAGCCTTCTCCCAATTATCAGCAAAGACATGGAATCCATCATTGCTTCAGATATGAAATCTTTCCTCTTCGCCAATGGCTTGATCTCTGATCATCAATTTGGTTTCAGACTTGGTCACTCTACTCTGGACATGCTGCTTCTGCTTTCTCAACAATGGATGGAGGTCCTCAATGCCAAACAGGAAATTAGAGCCGTCTCCCTTGACATATCACGTGCCTTCGATACGGTCTGGCACCCCACTCTGCTCACCAAACTCTCCTCTGTTGGTATCCATGGACATCTCCACGCATGGCTGGCGGACTTCCTCTCTAGTCATAGTCAACGTGTGGCCCTGAAGAGGTTTCTCTCATCTCCTCTTCCTGTTCAGGCTGGAGTTCCCCAAGGCAGTGTTCTGGGCCCTGTGCTTTTTCTGATCTTCATCAATGATCTCTCTGACTCTCTTGAAAATCCTCTCTATCTCTTTGCTGATGACTCTACTCTCTGTAGCTCCATTCTTCGTCCCTCAGATCGGCAGTCTGCAGCCTCCTCACTCTCTGCAGACCTGGACAAAATCACAGACTGGGCAAACAAGTGGAACATGTCTTTCAATCCTGACAAATCTCACACTCTTACAATGTCTCTCCGAAAAGACCGACTGGACAACCCTCCCATCCACTTTCTGAATAATCCTCTCCAAGAAGTTCTGTCACTCAAGCTTTTGGGTCTCACTATCTGCCATGATCTTTCCTGGGAAAACCACATTTCAAATCTGGCCTCCAAAGCCAGTCGCCGACTGGGCATCCTCCGTCGTGCGAAGTCCTTCCTTGGCACACCTGAGCTCCTCACCACATACAAGGCTTTCATCCGCAGCTCAATGGAATACTGCTCTCCCCTTTGGGCTGGTGCTCCTGCCTCACACCTAGCTCGTCTTCACGCTGTTGAAACCAAAGCATTCAGAATCATTGGAATCTCCCGCGATGAAGCTAACTCCAAGGGCCTCACTCACTCACCGCAGGCAGGTTGGTGGTCTTTCCGTCTTCTACAGACTTCTCTCTGGCCTTGCCCCCCCCCCCTCCCCATCTCTCTCTGGGCCCTGTCCCGCAAATATTCCTACAGGTCGCACAAGATCTGCCTGCAACCCTCTTATGGTTAAACTGCCAAAATCAAGACTCTCTGCTCACCTTCACTCCTTCACTCCTTCATTCCTCTTTTCTCCCGCCTCTGGAACAAACTCACTCACTCTCTTCAATCCCACTCCACCCTCCAGGTCTTTAAAACAGCTGTTCACCACCATCTCTTATCTTCCCCCATCCAAAACCTTGATCTTTTCTATCCCCGCTAATTTCACCCCAATTCCACTTTTTTGAAATACCAACTTCTGTCCTGGAAGTCCTTGGTATCCTTGTTTTATACTTCTCCCACCCCCCCCCCCCCACCCCTTCCCACGCCTCCTCCCCCCAAGCCCTCTCCCTCCCACACATCTCCCTACTCTTAAATGTTGTGTGCTCTCAAGTGTTTGTGTGCTTCCCCTTCTCTTGTCTTCCACTCCCTCTTTAAATATATTTTGTTTGTCTGGTTGATTTGTTTGTGAAGTAAATGTCAGCTCTTTCATGAGCCTCGATTCAGTATACAAAAAATGAATGTAGAAGGAAGTAGAGGACGGGGAAGACCGAGAAAGACTTGGCTAAAGATGGTCGAAGAAGAAATGCGGGCAAGGGGGTTAACAAGGAGAGATGCAGAAAATAGGGCAAAATGGAGAAGATTGTCATGGGGACCGCAAGGCTAGCCCCCGCTCTTGTAGGGAAAATGGCCTTTAAAATGCATGTTGTTGTTGTTGTATGCACACTTCAATCACACTCCAAATAAATGTACAAGTGATCACTTGAAGTTCTCAAATATCCTCCAAATTCGTGGATTTCACAAGCTTCAACCAAATGTCCTCAAAATTCATGGATTTCACAAACTTTAATAAATCATTTCGATGCAACAAGAATTGAGATTAAAATGTGAGCATTTATGACCAACCTTTTTTGGGAACCCGTGATGAGTGACGTTTGTTGGAGGCAGGTCAATCTCCCGATAAATAACAAAGTCTCTCCTGCTCACAATTGTATCGATTACAAATATATATATAATGCTGCCATATAATGTCAATAACCACTGGACATGTATTAAACGTTCAAAACAATATAGCATTTTAGCAGTTTGTAATCAGGTCAAAAAAACAAAACAACCTTTTCTAACATTCTTTTTTATTTATTTTTAAACCAAAAAAAAAAATCAGAAAGGCATTAATCCCCGACGCGAGCCAAAACAAAAATCTGGTGGGCCTGAGATTTTATTCTTTTTAGACATTTCTTCATTCATTTTTCAAATCCTGGTGGCAATTGCTAGTTTATTGTTGGAGGTATGACATGCACCTCTGCACCATCTAGCCTGGGTTTTAATCTCAGCTCAGGTATCATCTGCCACCCTGGTGTTTTACATGCAGGGTGATATATCAATTGGAGTGCCATCCCTCGGATAGGCATTAAACTGGGTGTCCTGTCTGTCAGCATCATTTAGTGGATGTTAGAGATCCCACTGTGTCCTTTGTGAAGAGTGGACGAGCTATTTCCAATAATTTTATAGCAACAAGAAATAAATATATATGCATGGGCAGAAACATACCTGTAAATAAGGGAAAGTGCACTCATTTCCACATGACCTGCCCACTCCTGCACATTCAAAAGAAAAGAAAAATGAGAAATAAATGCAAGTGGGCAACGACAGCACAGGGGGACTGGAGGAGGGGTGGGGGTGGTTTGGCAGAGCAGGGGAACTGGAAGGGGGGGGGGAGAGGGGAGGGGGAAACGACAGTTCGGGGGAATGGAAGGGGGGGGAAGACAGTTCGGGGGAGTGGAAGGGGGGGGAAGACGACAGTTCGGGGGAATGGAAGAGGGGGGGGGGAAGACGACAGTTCGGGGGAATGGAAGGGGGGGGGGAAGACGACAGTTAAGGGGAATGGAAGGGGGGGGGGGAAGACGACAGTTAAGGGGAATGGAAGGGGGGGGGGAAGACGACAGTTAAGGGGACCGGAGGGGCGAGGGAAAGACAGCACAGGGGGGACCGGAGGGGCGAGGGAAAGACAGCACAGGGGGGACCGGAGGGGCGAGGGAAAGACAGCACAGGGGGGACCGCGAGGGAAAGACAGCACAGGGGGGACCGCGAGGGAAAGACAGCACAGGGGGGACCGCGAGGGAAAGACAGCACAGGGGGGACCGCGAGGGAAAGACAGCACAGGGGGGACCGCGAGGGAAAGACAGCACAGGGGGGACCGCGAGGGAAAGACAGCACAGGGGGGGCCGCGAGGGAAAGACAGCACAGGGGGGGCCGCGAGGGAAAGACAGCACAGGGGGGGCCGCGAGGGAAAGACAGCACAGGGGGGGCCGCGAGGGAAAGACAGCACAGGGGGGACCGCGAGGGAAAGACAGCACAGGGGGGACCGCGAGGGAAAGACAGCACAGGGGGGACCGCGAGGGAAAGACAGCACAGGGGGGACCGCGAGGGAAAGACAGCACAGGGGGGACCGCGAGGGAAAGACAGCACAGGGGGGACCGCGAGGGAAAGACAGCACAGGGGGGACCGCGAGGGAAAGACAGCCCAGGGGGGACCGCGAGGCAAAGACAGCACAGGGGGGACCGCGAGGGAAAGACAGCACAGGGGGGACCGCGAGGGAAAGACAGCACAGGGGGGACCGCGAGGGAAAGACAGCACAGGGGGGACCGCGAGGGAAAGACAGCACAGGGGGGACCGCGAGGGAAAGACAGCACAGGGGGGACCGCGAGGGAAAGACAGCACAGGGGGGACCGCGAGGGAAAGACAGCACAGGGGGGACCGCGAGGGAAAGACAGCACAGGGGGGACCGCGAGGGAAAGACAGCACAGGGGGGACCGCGAGGGAAAGACAGCACAGGGGGGACCGCGAGGGAAAGACAGCACAGGGGGGACCGCGAGGGAAAGACAGCACAGGGGGGACCGCGAGGGAAAGACAGCACAGGGGGGACCGCGAGGGAAAGACAGCACAGGGGGGACCGCGAGGGAAAGACAGCACAGGGGGGACCGCGAGGGAAAGACAGCACAGGGGGGACCGCGAGGGAAAGACAGCACAGGGGGGACCGCGAGGGAAAGACAGCACAGGGGGGACCGCGAGGGAAAGACAGCACAGGGGGGACCGCGAGGGAAAGACAGCACAGGGGGGACCGCGAGGGAAAGACAGCACAGGGGGGACCGCGAGGGAAAGACAGCACAGGGGGGACCGCGAGGGAAAGACAGCACAGGGGGGACCGCGAGGGAAAGACAGCACAGGGGGGACCGCGAGGGAAAGACAGCACAGGGGGGACCGCGAGGGAAAGACAGCACAGGGGGGACCGCGAGGGAAAGACAGCACAGGGGGGGGGGATTGAGAGCGGGTGGAGGGGGAGGTACAGCTCCATGGGACTGGGGATTGGGGATGGACTCAGGGTGGAGAGGGAGGGTGGAGAGGGGGGGTGGACAGGAAAAACGGTGCAGACCTGGGGGGGGGGCATGTGTACGGGTCGTTGGGGGGTGGGCGGCGGCAAAGTGGCCGGGACAGACAGAGGGTGGGAAAGACGGTCAAATGGAATCGAGGGATGGGGTGAGGGGGCAAAGGGTGGGGGGGGGGGAAGATGGTAAAAGTGGACACGGGGGGGAAAGATAGTGGGTGTGAAGAAGTGAACTAGGGGTAAATGGCAGGCAGGCAAAAGACGGCGTACATGGGAGAGCTAACAAAAGAAAGACACTGGACCTTTGGATTTGAAAGGCGCTGCAAGTACTTCTCAAAAGGGCCTTCAATGAACTGAAAAAAAGAAAGAATAAAAACCATTTTACATATGTAATGGCAATAAAAACAACGGCATTATTTTATCAGGCAATTCAAATTTGGTCCAATATTATGTTAATCACAAAATGTTTTTTTTAAGTAATACATTTTACCAAGTCTTTGATTCTTCCTCACCCAAACGTCGATATGCTCATTTTTACCATTGCCTCCAAAAGGTGAGTGGAGTGGAGGTTATGCTTTTCCCCCATTTCTTTGTCTGTTTGTTTGTCTGTGAACAGTGTATCTCAAAAAGTGTACGGATTCGGACTAAACTTGGCGGACAGATTGGGAGTGTGACAAGGATGAATCGATTCGATTTAGGCGAAAATCCAGATCCAGATGCGGCTAAGAGAATGTTTTAATTTTTTTAAATGATTCTTCACCATTGAGAGATGGGCCAAAAATGATATTTAAAAAAAAAAAAAAAAAAAAAAAAAAAAAACCACCTTTAGAGGCCATTTTTCCCCGCAAAGCGGGGGTTGGCCTTTTTGACTCAGCCTGTCATCCTTCCGAGGTCGGCTAATTGAGTACCAATTCACTGGTAATTCCCTGTTTGTTGTAAAAGGCGACAAAAAGGGTTGGCGGCAGCAAGGGCATCCGGCCGTAAAACATTGCTTCAAAAAGGGGACCGAAAAACAACAACAACCACGGTCCCCTGAGTCAACCCCCCTGGCGTTAATTCAGCGATCGACCGGGATTCGAACCCAGGATCCTAGGATGCTAAGCCGGCACCCTAGCCGCTAGCCCAACACCAGGGTTGGGACAAAGGGGGGACCGCGAGGGGGGACTGCGAGACAGCACAGGGGGCACAGGGACAAAAATGATATGCAACATATTTCAAAAAGTTGTTGAATTATGACAAAACTTGGTGGATGAGTTGGTTACGTGACGAACAAGACGATTAGAATTTGGTTCAGGTCCAAATCCAGATCCAACCTATCAGTGGGATACAAAACAAACTGTTCAGCTTGGTGGAGGTATGCGCTCTACCTATACCTTTTTTGTACAGGCTCAAATGTCTAACAGCAGTCTGCAATAAGGATTTCGGAAAAGCTGAACAAACAGCATTGTCCAATCAGTGGATTTTTATGCAACACATTGACTACGACTACGTAATTGAGGCAGTTCTGACATTGGTGTGGCTGTGTCACTGATGCAGTGAACCCTGCAAATTAATGCAGTAATTTGGAATTTTTTCACAGTGCTGACAAAAGCTCCTTGTGAAAAACACTGGGATCTTCCACGTCCACCAACTAATATTAGCAGACAGGATGCCCAATTTAACATCCATCTGAGGGACACACACAATGATGAATCTTCCTGCCTGTGAAGCACCAGATGACTGGGTTGAGATTCGAACCTAAGCTAGACAGCTCAGAGGTGAGCTTGCCTACCTCGGCTATCCTGCTTGCTCAAACAAACTCGTGGCAAGCAGTGCAATCGGGTGTCGTAGTATTACCAACTTGCTACCTACAGTTTTTGGTAGAAACTTGGAATATGTTTATGGTGCCGACACAGTAGCTCCCCTACTTTTTGCAAAGGACACCATGTGATCCTTAACATCCACAAGACTATTCTTGTAGATGTGACACCCAATTTAACATCCATTGCAGGAACAGCACACTTTTTGATACAACACCCTGCTGAAAAACAAGAATTCAACGGTTTATATTGGGATCAGGAGTTGAACAGAAACTGTACAGCTCAAAGTTGTGTGCTGCTTCTGCACAATCCTTCATACTTACTGCCTGAAAACTCTCCCGGTTCTCCCGCAGAAAATTCACACAAGCCTCACGCACTCTCAAGTGTTTTGATTGTGTGGAAAGCACCTGCAGGACAGATGTGGGCATTCCTCACACCTTACCAAAAATAAAATAAAACTTTTCTCATATTTTTAGGTGACTAGCAAAGTATGGTTGTCCGACAAAATGTCCTGGTTGGCACAGTAAAGTGATGGAGCATGGGGATATTTGCATGATTTGTCAGTAGCCTGTGCGTTAGGATGGTTCTTCAAAATGAAAGTTAGAATAGTCATGCTCCTAACACTTACAAAAATTTGTATGTACTAGGGCATGCCCGTACTATATATATAGGACGTGCCCGTAAGTGCGTGATGTTACCGTACAATGAATGTATCGTCCCGACGCCGCAGCTCGGATGGCGCTGCAGTTAATCGGGCCCCCAAATTCCTCATCGACGATAACTAAACAATATATTATATGAATCGCACCGTACATACCTCCTTCTAGATCTTGTTCTTGTCTTGATATACTCACTCAGGCTCACTCTATCACGACTGAGTCCTCCCAGCTCCTCCAAATGGCGCCCGCTAGCCGCTACGTAAGTCCGGAAGTGACGTCCTCATTTGACTGTCCGGAAGGTCGCAAATCGCAGTTACGATGAATCGCAAATTAGTTTTAGTTTTAAAACATAGTTTAACGGCAACATAGTTTGCCGACGGGAAATAAATGAATACGCTCTCAAATGTGCCATCCGAGGCAGAGTCTGTTCGCCACGTTCGGCACACGTGATAGCTCGCTGCTCTCTGATTGGTTGAATCGTTTTTTGGACATAGCTCGGTAACTACTTCTGCGATTAATTTAAAACCTTGAAAAGGCACATCCTCGGGTCCCCAGCAATATACCTGGCAAGTTTCAAGTATATCGGACCGGTAGTTGTCGAGAAACAGCGGTCACAGACATACAAACATACAAACATACAAACATACAAACATACAAACATACAAACATACAAACATACACACAGAGATTGCTGGAATTATAGATAGATGAAATAACCCTTGAGGTGAAATGTTACGCCATTTTGACTAAATTTAGGGGTTGCACATGGAGTTTGTATTTTCACATATTTGGCTCACATAAATGTTTGGAGTGGATTATTTATTCTCCACTTCTATACTTGTGATTTTGACCATTACAGTTGATCGATAACCTTGCACATTTTGAAGTAGTTTTCAAGATAATTGAATGCAGTTCAGCTGTACTCTGGTGTATGCAGTTGCTCTCATTGAAGAGTACAATCGTCTCCTAGCAAGGGATGAACAGCAAACCCAGTATCTGCTTCAAGTTGTGACAGAACATCGCAAGAGGTTTCCCGATTGCAGGACATAAACACTAATCGGGCAACAACGAGTGGCTGGCAACCATGCGTCACTGTGCAACCCCTAAAATTTGATATATTCAAAAAATATTTCACATGTAGAAGTTTTACCTCAATACCAATAAACTAAAGGTTAGGAGTAAAATAATTCCGATTTTTTTTTTGCCTTATGTAGCGAAGAACCACCCTATTGTGCGTAGATTGGTGACGATAACGCAGGCATGATGGGCCAAATGGCCTCCTGCACAAAAGTTGTGTGCACAACACCACAGGGTTGGGATAACCACATTTACATAGCAAATATGAGTCAGCCCCACCTTTGGAACCCTTGGGGGTTGAGATAACCAAGTCTTTAACCCTTTTAACCCTGGAAAGTTTGGTTGAGATTGGAGAAGTAACGACAGAATGCAGAGCAGACAGAGAGACACCAAATTGCATATTTTAATACGATTAGCATGTTCCCCATGCAGCGCAAGATGGGATAGTGCATTCGCATCTGTCTCCTGTTTCTGTCCAGGCCATAACCTTTTTACTATTTGAGCCTTAGTCATCAAATTTTCAACAAACCTTTATTGTGAGACTATGGAGAATACAAATTGATAAAATTTACATTTTTTAAGATGTTGTTTCGTCAAGTTTACTTTGAGTACAAAGCAGAAGCCGATGTGCTCTGCATTTTGGGATGCTTTCTAGTTACCCCACACATGCAAAGTGAAAAGTTGTTGGTAGCTTGTCTGTCTATCTATCCGTCCTTCCACCAATGTAAGATTATGATTGAGGAAAAACATTATTTACATTGAATATAATATATAAATAACCACCTTTAGAGGCCATTTTCCCCCGCAAGCGGGGGTTGGCCTTTTTCGGGAACCGTGGTTGTTGTTTTTTGGTCCCCTTTTTGAAGCAATGTTTTACGGCCGGATGCCCTTCCTGACGCCAACCCGTTTTGCCGCCTTTAACGACAAGCAGGGAATTACCAGTGAACTGGTACTCAATTTGCTGACCTCGGAAGGATGACAGGCTGAGTCAACCCCCCTGGCGTTAATTCAGCGATCGACCGCGATTCGAACCCAGGATCCTAGGATCCTAAGCCGGCACCGTAGCCGCTAGCCCAACACCAGGATTATTTACATTGAATGTTAGATTTTAAACACGAATCGGAAAATAAACCTGCAGTTTTACCGCACTTTGGCTCTGAATTCGTCCCGACAGCATGTGCATAGAGGGTAGTGAGAAAATTTGGAAAATTTTTACATGTTGCCCATAATCGTTTTTCACATCAAACCACCTGGGGTTTTCCGATGTTTTTTTTTATGAAATTCATTCCAATTTGATATTCATTTTGGTGGCAAACGATTCCTTTTTAAGATTGCCCCTCCCCCCCAACCCAATGATCAACTAGAGCAATGCGACTATGTCGCCAATATGCCTCCACATAGTCCTACAATGGGTAGATGCCCTCGTTCACCATCCTAAAAATAAACAAGTTTGATTTGAACCCCTTCAGCTGTTTTCAAGTATCATATTTTCACCAGCCATGACAGCTTTCACATCGATCGGTGAGGCGGTTTCAGAGAAGGGATTTTTTTTTTTTTAATATCGGCTTTCAAGCTAATGTGGCTGCCACACCACGTGATATATGACCTTAAAAAATATACACTCTGTATACGTATGGGTAGGGGATCACGTTTGTTAAGTTTCATGTTGATCGGATAAGGTTCATTTTTCTATCAAAGATGGCTGCCAAACCATGTGACCAATGATGTTTTCGTGGTCATCTTTTAATCGCCATGCCTAGTCAATGACGCACGTAAAGTTGCGAGTCGATCAATTTGGTGGTTTGGGAGAATAATTTTTTTTAAGGTTTTAGGTTAAATCCAATATGGCTGCCAAACCATGTGACCTATGATGTCAAAAATTTAATATTTCAATAAAAATTTGCCATAGATCATGTGTATGCAATTTCAGATTTTTAGGACAAGGAATTCGATTAAAACATTTTTGGCTGGTATGCCACTTCAATGTCATCATTATCATGCTTTTGTTCCCCATTGGGAGTACTTGACAATGTGCCAAGTTTCAAATGTTTCCATTCAGCGGTTTCTGAGAAATAATTTTTTTATATTTGTGTTTAATCCAAGATGGCTGCCATACCACATGACCTATGACATCACAATTATCATAAAAAACATTCTGCATGGGTGTCACTCGTACCCTGAAAGTTTCGTCTCAATCAGACATGTGGTTGCTGAGAAAAACGAGGTTTAGCCCGTACAGAGGGACGGACAACCCGAAAACAATGCCTCCGGCCACCTTTGGGGGCGGAGACATAAAAATGAGTTATTTTGACCGAAATAAATATCACATTTGAATGAATCTCATGTAACCGTAACCTAAATCCAACCCTAACCGCTAACCGGGAAGGTCGATATGATCATTGGCCGATATGATCACATGATGTAGTGCTGCTCTATGATTGGCTCTTTCTCGGTCGGAAGGATTTAATTTCTATTCGTATTTTCTCCGTTAATAATTTTTTGCCGCGATATTACTTTATAGAAAAGTTGTCAGAAATGACAAGATATAATCGATTCTGGGTCTAAAAAGTGTACAAATTTATAGGCAACTTGTGTTTATTTAAAAAAATAAAAATTAAAAAATTAAAAACTTTTTTGTCTGCCTGTCTGGTTTCGATTAACTACTTCATTTGAATTGGGGAATAATGAATTACTTAATTATTCGATTAAATACTTAATTTTCAAAACGCTACAGGTTCGGGTGAAACGGTGGTGGTTTAAGTATGCTATGAGCCAATCGATTAACCCTTTGAGTACGGATGACGTCCAGTGCCGCAACCCGCGAAAAACTTGTGTATGGATGACGTTACTACACGTCATCGACTATACATATAAATAGATCGTCAGTACTTGGTTGCATTCCCGTACCAAGATGCCAAATTAATCCCGTACCGGGGGGATTTTTATCAAAAATAAAATAAAATCTCGTACTCAAAGGGTTAAGAAATTAATTTTTGTACAATTATTATTTATTTATTTATTTTCATTATTAATCACTTTATATATTTTCTTTTTCTGGGCAATATCTCAAGCACCTTTTGAGCTCAGAAACTGATATTTGGACACAATGACCAAGTGATTTGGCTGTAAAGGGTATTTTTGATATATTGATCAATCAATAGATTAATTGTTTAACTTTTTCGATTAATTAATCGATTTAATTACGTTAAATTACGATATTTTTGGATACAAAGTTAGTCCGTGGGTTGAGTAGGGTTCACATGCACCCCCCCCCCCCCCCCACAACTTAACTTCCCGGGTATGTCCATGTACCCCCCACCCTAGGGGTTAGGAAAAACCATGTTAACAGAAAAAAAACTCATCCCCTCATAGTTTGACCTCTGGTGACCTCAGTGACCTCATTTGCATATAACACATATCGTAAAGAGTGTCCCAGGACAAACATTTTGAGGGGTCATATGCAACCATAGGATGACGAGGTAAAAAGTTATGGCCATTTGAATTTCGCCTACCCCTAATTTTTGGAAATCACTGACACAGGGGGGGTAACATCAAAATATGCGTGGGAGTTACCTTGGGAATGAGTTTTTTTCTGTTAACATGGTTTTTCCTAACCCCTAGGGTGGGGGGTACATGGACATACCCGGGAAGTTAAGTTGTGGGGGGTGGGGGGGGGTGCATGTAAACCCTACTCAGCCCACTGACTAAGTCGATGCTTATGGAAGAGCTCGAAGCAGTTGTTGAGAACCTTCATCTTGATCACATAATCCCAATCATCCCCCTTCCCACCCCTCCGCCCCCCAAGCCCTCTCCCTCCCACAGATCTCCCGATGTCCCTGCTCTTAAATGCCGTTTGTGCTTCCCCTTGTCTCCCCATCTTGTCTACCGCTCCCCTTATGTTTTATGTATCCGTTTGATCTTTTGTGTGATAAATGTTAGCTCTTTCACGAGCCTCGATCCTGTATACAAAAAATAATAATAATAATAATAATAATAATACCGCTGCTATTACAATGGTATGGCGAAGATGTATGAGCGTTAAATAAGGAACAATTGGAACAACGTCAGTGTGTAGCAAGACTAACGTCATTTCAACGTTTCCTAAACCTCTGTGCAAAAATGAGAGCGCAGTGCAAACGCTATACAAGTATGAAAGGTCAAAAGGCCAATGAGCAAGACTCTCAAGACACCACACACGTTTATAAATGGTCACCTGTTCAGCTACGGCCCGGAATAAGCAAGACCCGTCCAAGGCCGTTCGTCTTCTGCAGAGACCATGCTTGGCCAACATCTCGTCGGGGGTCTCGCACCCTCTCCGCATGGCGAAAGCCCGAGGATCGAGTTCCAAAACTTTTAAACACGAAACAAGAGCGGCTTCCGTGGTTCCGTCTTATCCTTTCCCCGCTCGACGTGTCGCGTCGCCCCTGTTGAGGATCCACCGAGCGGCACGACCCGCGCACCACGTGGTCCACCGATCCCGTGGCCCACGTGGCCCACGTGACCCGCTAACCCGCGTCCGTAGTCCACGTGCTCCCTGCACCTGCGTAGTCCACGTGCCGCGAACGTGTTCGTTAAATGGATTTTCTTTATCCTCGTAAAAGTCTTTAGAATCTGTAAAAACGTGGACAAACCACACCTGTGATTGTAAACTCAATTTCTTCTTCAATGCAGCGATGCAGGTAATAATAATAACTATTAATGACGTTTACCAATCGAATTGATAATTAATTGGACAAACCCACGTGTTTTTAACGGTCATATCCAAGGCGGTGTAGTTAGCGGCAATGCGTTCACGCCCACCTTTGGGCGCTTGTAATTCAGACACCTGATTGGATGAGCGGTGTGAAACCTCGAAAGCCCTCGGTCGGAGCGTCATTGATGTTGGTCACCTTGGTGTGTTGGTCACCTTGGTGTGGTGGTCACCTTGGTGTGTTGGTCACCTTGGTGTGTTGCCACTCAGGTCTTCGGTCTTCCTCGAGTCGCAATCGTATAAAGTGTCAGACACCAAATATGTGACTTTTTCACCCCTCCATGGTGACTTCCTGGGAACCACCCAACCCCACCCCAACCCCAACCCCAACCCCACCCCAACCCCAACCCCACCCCAACCCCAACCCCACCCCCACCCCAACCCCAACCCCAACCCCACCCCCACCCCAACCCCACCCCCACCCCAACCCCACCCCAACCCCACCACCACCACCACCAAGAAAATGGGTCAAATAAAGCAGCTGCTACTCACTTAACGAGGTAAAAGTAAAAGGTTACAGGTGATTAAATAATTTCAGGTATTTTTGTAAATCGGCTGACAGTGACAGGTGCAGCTTGTTATGCCACAGAGTGTTAAACATCTGACTCGTGATTGCCAAAATTTACAACACCTGGAAGGGTTTACTGTGGTTAAATCCAAAATGGTCCCCCCATATATTTGCCTTGCAGGTAGTCGACCATTGGTCTTATCCCATTTTATGAAGTTTGGGAAAGTAAAAAAAAAAAAAAATGGCCGATACATGGGTTGTATTCATTGTTTCCTGGTCTGAGTTAAACATGTGCACGACTTGAAAGAAAAACTTGCGCGGTTTGGTGGTTGTGACTTATTAAAACATTTCCCTGCATCCTTATTCGTCCCCTAACGGTTTTAGTGGAGGCGACTATAGCTTTGCTGTCCGTCCGTCCGTCCCACCGTCCCACCGTCCCACCGTCCCACCGTCCGTCCGTCCAACCGTTCGTTCGTCTGTCCCACCGTCAGTTCGTCCGTCCCACCGTCAGTTCGTCCGTCCCACCGTCAGTTCGTCCGTCCCACCGTCCGTTCGTCCGTCCCACCGTCCGTCCATCCAACCATTCGTTCGTCCGTCCATCCGTCCAACCATTCGTTCGTCCGTTCAACCGTCCGTTCGTCCATCTCACCGTCTGTTCGTCCGTCCCACCATCCATTTGTCCGTCCCACCGTTCGTCTGTCCCACCGTCCACCCTTTCGTTCGTCCGTCCCACCGTCCATTCGTCCGTCCCACCGTCCGTTCGTCCGTCTCACCGTCCGTTCGTCCGTCCCACAGTCCGTTCGTCCGTCCCATGTCCGTTCGTCCGTCTCACCGTCTGTTCGTCCGTCCCACCTGGGAGTTTTTCGACTTTTTCTCCAAACCCTTTACCATATTGAACTGAAACTTCGTACATGGTTTTATTCTGATAATTTTTAGAACAAGTTTCAAGTTTCAGGTCGTTGCGTCAATTTTTCAGAGTTTTGCCCTTTTTGGACTAAAAAAATCACATCAATAAGGAACTTTTATTGCAAGGCAATTCTCCCTCTTGTTCACCATCTCCTACAAAGAGAGTATACACATTGTGTGTGCTCCGTGGATCGTTTCTTTGTGCTCCATGCATAATTTGTGTGTGTGCTCCGCAGATCGTTTGTGTGCACTCCACAGATCGTTTGTGTGTGCTCCATGCATAATTTGTGTGTGTGCTCCGCAGATCGTTTGTGTGTGCTCCGTGCATAGTTTGTGTGTACTCCACAGATCGTTTGTGTGTGCTCCATGCATAATTTGTGTGTGCTCTGTGGATCGTTTGTTTGTGTGCTCCACATATCGTTTGTGTGTGCTTTGTGCATCGTTTGTGTGTACTCCGCGGATCGTTGTGTGTACTCCGCTGATCGTTTGTGTGTACTCCGCGCATCCTTTGTGTGTACTCCGCGCATCCTTTGTGTGTACTCCCCAGATCGTTGTGTGTACTCTGCAGATTGTTGTGTGAACTCCGCAGATCGTTGTGTGTACTCCGCTGATCGTTGTGTACTCCGCTGATCGTTTGTGTGTACTCTGCACATTGCTTGTGTATGCTCCGCGGATCGTTTGTGTGTACTCCGCACATTGTTTGTGTGTACTCCGTGCATCATTTGTGTGTGCTTTGCGCATCGTTTGTGTGTACTCTGCGGATCGTTGTGTGTACTCCCCAGATCGTTGTGTGTCCTCCACGGATCGTTTGTGTGTACTCCACGGATCGTTTGTGTGTACTCCACGGATCGTTTGTGTGTACTCCGCAGATCGTTTGTGTGTACTCCGCAGATCGTTGTGTGTACTCTGCTGATCGTTTGTGTGTGCTCCGTGGATCGTCCGCTATGCGCTTATTTCGGACATGTCGACAATGGCGCAGGCTCAACCTCCAGCCTCAGTTTAGGATTGGAACTCTACTTCTAAAAAGTTAGCGATGCCCTGAGCCTTGCTGGACAGGTAAGGGAGACTCCCAATATTGAACAATTTGAACGACATGTATCTAAATAGCAAACGAGATGTGTTACGTGCTCCTCCCCAAACCCCCTAGTCACGGTGTACCTCCGAGCTCCGAGAGGAGTCACGGCAAAAAGATGTGTTATTCTGTATGTCAAAGATCAATGGTGAAGCCACACCAATTGTTACCAACAAACGAATATTGTATTAAGATCACACAAGAATAACAGTACAACAATAATAGTAATCAAAAGTACAATCAATATATATCCTATGATGGTACCATCAGTTTCGTAATATATAACTCACTGTGCTCCAAGTGAGTGAAACAAGAACATTCCCAATGTCTCTTTCCCGGCTTCAAACCAAAGTTGATTCCGGTGTCAAGCCAAAGTCAATCCCGGCTTCAAGCCAAAGTCGATCCGCTCCAGCGATCGTCAGAACGATGTCTAATCGAGACCAGAATCCCGTTCGGATGACAGTTACAGGCACACGGCCAAAACTGCGTAAAGGCGTCCTCAAGGCGACTGGGAAATCCAAAGGCGCCCTCCAGGCGACTGGGAAATCACACCTTCGGGTATGGACGTTTCACGGCTCAGTCGGCGAACCGCAGATTTATCTTCAAAATCCACGTTGCACACACACACACACACACACACACACACACACACACACACACACACACACCAGATACGTCTGAATGCAGTGAAAACGGCTGAAGCAAAGCAAAGACCTTGCGCGATGCGCAAAGCGCGCAAGTCAAAATGGCCGACGGCCCGTTCTCGAGGCGTAACGGCCCGACGATGATTCTCCTCGGAATCCAACGCCAAAAACCTGACACGCAGGTTGATCTGTCACAGCGATAACAACTCTGTCGCAAGAATCCCTTTCCCGGGAAACCCGAAGTTCGCTAGTGACCTCTGTTCGTCAAAGTTTGCTCCAGACCTCAAATCAGCTCGGCTTTCTTGTCGAACTCACTCACTCCGCCTTCTTTTTTTTTCTCTTTCTCTTCGTCGTCGTCCGGTTCCCGATCCGGTTCCCGGTTTCTTTTAACTCTAACTTTTTCACCTTTTGAAAACAGTTCATAAACAATAAACCTTTTGAAAACAATAATTTCTATTTCCCTCAAACGACAACAATAATAATACATGGAATCAAAAATGTTTACAGTGGATGAAAACCACAACAACGGAAGTGACGAATCCGTAACAGATGCTTTGTTAACGTTTAAAAACACGCCTTTCAATAGAGGGTGTGCGTGTGACGTCACCACATTTGCGATCCGCCATATTGGAGTACAAGCATATGAAGAGAAACTACACATGCATTGTATTTACTAGGACGTGCCCGTACGTGGGTGCCCGTTCCTTGCCAAATAAAAAAAAAAAAATGTCTTCGCCCATGCATGCATGGGCGTGCCCATGGGCCCATGGGCGTGCCCGTAAGTGCGTGATGTGACCGTACAATGAATGTATCGTCCCGACGCCGCAGCTCGGATGGCGCTGCAGTTAATCGGGCCTGTATCGGCAGAGTTATTATAAACGTGTACGACAATCGATCGTACCTTACAGCGTCTGCTCGCCACGTTCAGCATCAGTACGTCGTCACTATGACTATCCGTAAGTCCGGAAGTGACGTCCTCATTTGACTGTCCGGAAGGTCGCATATCGCAGTTACGATGAATCGCAAATTAGTTTTAATTAGTTTTAAAACATAGTTTAACGCCAACATAGTTTGCCAACGTGAAATAAATGAATACGCTCTCAAATGTGCCGTCCGAGGCAGAGTCTGTTCGCCACGTTCGGCACACGTGATAGCTCGCTGCTCTCTGATTGGTTGAATCGTTTTTTGGACATAGCTCGGTAACTACTTCTCCGATTAATATGAAACCTTGAAAAGGCACATCCTCAGGTCCCCAGCAATATACCTGGCAAGTTTAAAGTATATCGGACCCGTGGTTGTCGAGAAACAGCGGTCACAGACACACAGACATACACACAGACATACACACAGAGATTACTGGAATTATAGATAGACTAGGACGTGCCCGTACGTGGGTGCCCGTACGTGCGTGCAAAAAAGCATGCGTGCAAACAACAACAACAAAAAAAAACTTTGAAACCACGTGGCAGTAACGACCACAGAACCCCCCCCCCCTCTATTTACATGAAATGGTTTGGTCCATTCGCAACGACCACAGAACCCCCCCCCCCCCCCCCTCTATTTACATGAAATGGTTTGGTCCAAAGCGAACGGCTTGCGGAGTTTGGTAAAGAAATCGCCATAGCTCGGTAACTACTTCTCCGATTAATATGAAACCTTGAAAAGGCACATCCTCGGGTCCCCAGCAATATACCTGGCAAGTTTCAAGTATATCGGACCGGTAGTTGTCGAGAAACAGCGGTCACAGACAAACACACACACACACACACACACACACACACACAGAGATTACTGGAATTATAGATAGACTGGGGCATGCCCGTACTATATATATATCTAAAATTATATCCCCCCCCCCTCTATTTACATGAAATGGTTTGGTCCATTCGCAAAGCCAAAGCGAACGGCTTGCGAGTACGGTGACAATCCCCCCCCTCTATTTACATGAAATGGTTTGGTCCAAAGCGAACGGCTTGCGAGTACGGTGACAATCCCCCCCCTCTATTTACATGAAATGGTTTGGTCCAAAGCGAACGGCTTGCGGAGTTTGGTAAAGAAATCGCCATAGCGTGCACAAACGCGCAGGAAAGCGAAAGAATCGCAAATTAGTTTTCAAACATAGTTTAACGCCAACATAGTTTGCCAACGTGAAATAAATGAATACGCTCTCAAATGTGCCGTCCGAGGCAGAGTCTGTTCGCCACGTTCGGCACACGTGATAGCTCGCTGCTCTCTGATTGGTTGAATCGTTTTTTGGACATAGCTCGCTAACTACTTGTCCGATTAATATGAAACCTTGAAAAGGCACATCCTCGGGCCCCCAGCAATATACCTGGCAAGTTTCAAGTATATCGGACCCGTGGTTGTCGAGAAACAGCGGTCACAGACAGACACACAGAGATTACTGGCATTATAGATAGATATTGTATTTACATTTGTTAAAATAGTTATTAAAACTGCGAATTTTTGCACGATACTTTGTTGTGGTAATCGTGCCGATTGGGAGAATTGCTTGTCAGATCATAGACTGCCTAAAGCTCTCATTACAATAGTATCGAGACGATATGCTTCCATTTCGATATGGATAATGGAGGCTTGACTTCGAGTTATGAGGAGCTGCGGTATGAGCCTCTCACAATAATCCACGAAACGGCAAATTTGTATGTTACTCCTCAACACATAATTATGTACAAGAGGTAAGGAAGGTGTGTGCATGTCATTTGTTATCACCATTTGCAGGTTTTAGGAGGTGAAACGGAGTCCTCCCAGGACCCAATGTATCCACCTCCACTTCGTGTTCATGGACCAAGCTGTTCAACTTTTTCAGTTTTGTTCCAAGGTCTCTTTTCAGGATCACCACAGAACCCCGGATTGGCTCCAATCGTAGTTCATTTGTGGTAATATTCCCGGGAATGGTTTTTTAAATCTCAGTGAGGTTCTTCTTCATCATTCCTGTTGCTCCAATTATCACTGGTACAATTTCGATGCTCCTCAACTTCCAAGGTCTCTTGACCTCATTTTTGAGGTCCTGGTATTTGGTCATTTTCTTGATTTCTGCATTGATTAGGCCAAAACCGATGGGTACTGTATCTCAATCAGCAATGCTGTCTTTTCCTTTTTGTTCCTGAGTACAATGTCCGGATGCAATGCTTTGTTTTCTATATTCGCACTTAATGGAATCATCAGGTCGTAAATGAGCATGACGTCCTCATTTTCAACGATTGCCCTTGATTCGTGTTTCCATAAGTTTTCTGGAACGGGGATATTGAGACTTTTGCAGATATGCCAGTGGATTACTCCACACTTTGTTGTGCCCTTTGGGTGTACAACTGCTCTGACATGAGTTTTTACATCCCGATAGGAGGTGGCTCATACTTTCTGTTTCTATCTTGCAGAACCTACACTTGTCTTATTGACTCAGTCTTGCCATATTTTTTAATCCATTGGTGTAGTGTCCTTGATCTTGGACACTTGAGCTGACCTCTTCCTAGCCAAATTCCAGTTGAGCTGACCTCTTCCTAGCCAATCCAAACAGCCTTCTTTGTCTATCCCCAATCTGTCCAATTTTTTTTTTTTTTTAATACCTTCCTGCTCTTTTTATCGTTTTCTCAGTTGTCGGCATATATCTGTTGATATTCGTTTTATATTTTTATTTTGTCTTTCTTTGAAATCGGGGCTGTATTCATTGCTGTTTCTGTTTCATGCGTAATATAAATGTGTGTGGCCTGTCCTGTTTTATTTTGATTTTTTGGGGTACAAAGTCGAGGATCGTGGAAGAGTTCGTTCACTGAACAGATGAGGATACAACAGAACAAATGGAGCAGCAGAAAGAAAGGGGGGGGGGGGGGGGACATCAACAGCAGGATTGAGACTTGAGAGACAAAATATAGGGAGACTTGTACAAATAAGGGATGTAGGGAGGAATGAGGGGTAGGAGAGGATGCAAGGGGTGGAAAAGATGCATACAGAAGCAAACTCTCAGGAAAAACTGGGAATTTGGAAGATGGGGGATTATCTGAGACTAGCTGAATGCACCCGGCGTTGCCCGGGTTCTTTTTGAATGAATTTAATCTTCTGTACTAAAAAAGGAATAAAACGCGGCCTTGCAAAGCAGCGGAGTTTGACTATCCGGCCGCAGCCGCATTTCGTTCATTTACTACTACTAGTGAGATACCCATGCTACGCATGGGTAGGAGGCCAGCAGCAAACAGGCAATGCAGATACGGCGAATGCGAAAGCATGAAACCAATCAATTCCACATTCCTGTAGCACCTTCAGTCGCACATCAGACATGGACAGCAAGTTCGTGAAAGACTTCTATGAAAAACGTACCCGTTCGCAAACAAACGGGTACGTTCATGTATAGAAACCGATAGTGGGTCCGTGGCGAATCTGCATATGGCGATCCGCGATGTTCACGGCATGTCGTCATTTACTTAAACTCGGTATCTTTTTTCATTCCAAACAACATAACTCCAATCACAAATTAATCACAAAATAAACTTTTAACAACATTGTTAATGTTTCCTTCATTGTCAAAACTACCAAATCAACAGTTAAAAGGATTTTGAGCCGATAGGTGTTACGGTTTGGCAAGATCGATGGAGACAGCGATCTGTTAGCGTATACACTGCCCAAATAGCTATGTGGAATTCTCTCATGTAGAGATTAAACTCACGTCGTTTGAACTTTGGCCGAGGTCATTGTTTACTTTTAATGATGTTTATATACGAATCAGAAATAAGATAATTGGTTTTGGGTCGTCCTTTCCGCATATCTTGTGGGATTGTGAGTTGGAAAGACAACCATGATGGTGGGGAGGGGGTTGGCATTCTCTCAAGCAGAGATTCAACCCATGTCCTTATAAAAGGTCTTTGTCTGAGGTCACCGAGTCCGATCGGTGTAGCCGATCGGTGCAGCCGTGCAGCGATCGGTGCAGCCGTTTGTGTGGCACCCAGGAAAATAACGTTATGCGGGAGTCCAAACCTGAAAATGCTGGAGGCCAAAGCTGAAATTGGAAAAACAATATACCCTATTTTACTCCAGGAGATCCCAGGATTACCCACCCAAAATATCGTTGCGATCGGTTCAGCCGTTTTTGCGGTACCTTCGAATGGACGGATGGACAGACAGACAGACGGACATTTGGTGAATTACAGTAAGATGGTGGTGAACCGCTGTCTTGAAGACCTGGAGGGAAGAATGATATGAAGTGAATAGGGAAGTTGATTCTACAGGAGCAGGAAAAAAAACAGAATGAATGATTGTACGAGGGGCAGTCAATAAGTAATATTTTATATTACAATAAGTAATATAAAAAAATATTTTTCACAACTTGTTTATTGCATGTACCTGTGTAACTGTGTTCTTTTTCAACATAATCTCCATTGCGTTCAATGCATTTTTTCCAGCGCTTTACTAAGGCCTGGATTCCTCTCGAAAAAAGTATTTTGGCTGCTTGTGTCACCATTCGTGCACTGCCTCTTGGACCTCTTCGTCAGATCAGAAAGTGGTTCCACCAATCGCCTCTAAGTGGCCCAAAGATGTGGTAATCCGAAGGGATGAGGTCTGGCGAGTAGGGAGGATGAGGAAGACACTCAAAATGCAGGTCCTTGATTGTTGCAGCTGTAGTGCGCACAGTATAGGGCCGGGCATTGTCATGCTGCTGCAAAACGCTGGTAGTGAGTAGTCCATGATGTTTTGATCTGATTGCTGGTTTCAGATGATTTTTAAGGAGGTCGCAGTATGATGCGCTGGTGACTGTGGTCCCTCTGGGCATGTAATGCTCTACAAGTGGGCCTCGGCTATCCCAGATGAGCGTCAGCATCACTTTTCCAGTGGACGGCAGTCTGTGGATTTTTTTGGGCTTCGGTGAAGTTGAATGGCGCCACTCTTTGCTTGCCCTCTTCGTTTCTGGCTGAAGGTAGTGGACCCAGCTTTCATCCCCAGTCACTACGCGCTGTAAGAAAGCATCGCCTTCTGTTTCGTAACGTCGCAGAAGTTCTTCACGTGCGTCCACTCGCCGTTCTTTCAGTTCGGGTGTGAGTTGTCTCAGCACCCACCTTGCCGACACTTTGAGGAACCCCAGCACGTTGTGAATGATATGGTGTGCTGAACCATGGCTAATGTTCAATTTGGAGACACTTCATCCAGCGTAATGTGACGGATTTCCCTTAGCACGCGCTCAATTCCTGCAATCACTTCTAGTGTGTCGGCTGTGTGAGGCCGGGCCGGACGAGCAGCGTCTGCCACACTGGACACTCCACTTTTAAACTTCCTGTCCCAGTCGTACACCTGCTGCAGCGATAAACATGCGTCACCATATTGCATCTTCATTCTGCGATGGATTTCACTGGGATTCACACCCTTGCTTCCCAAGAAACGGATAATAGACCGTTGCTCCTCCCTGGTGCATGCTTCTAACGGAGCCGTCATCTTGGAACTGCTCTACTGACGTCATACACTCAATGTTGCCAGATCTAAAATAGGCAAAACATGACTCTTACCCATAGATATAACATATGTCGTCTACAACTACACACATTACATTCTAGAATTTATATCGCCATTTTAAGGTTACTTATTGACTGGCCCTCGTAGGTGAGCCGAGATCCTGGATCTTTACCTCCGCCACCTATGGTGGAAGGAGGTTATGTTTTCACCCTTGTCTGTTTGTTTGTGTGCAGGATATCTCAAAAGGTTGTAGACGAATTCAGATGAAATTTGGTGCACAGGTTGGGTGTGTGACAAGGAAGAATTTATCAGATTTTGGTGTAGATCCAGATCCGAATACTACAATATTTTAAGTCAGGCAGCTTCGACCCATATTTTTGAGTTATGGGGACAGAGCGGACAAAATCACCAAACTTTCTCCAGGTACTTGTTTGACCTATAGTTTAAATTTTTTGATAGGAGCCACTTAATCAAATTCTGCCTTAATGTAATATTATACTAATTTATGCAAATTACATGTGTTTATTAATATTTAATTGAAATCGTTTCTTCTAAGCTTGGAAGTTGTTTGAAAACAACTTCCAAGCTCAAAAACTGTATGTAGGAAATACCTGCTGCCTGTTTATCATCACTATTCTAAATCATTATTAAATTAAACTATCTGACGATATATGCTATATAATGCTAATTTATGCAAATTATTTGCATTTTTCATGTGCAGTATTCGGTGTTTAATGCAAGTTATATGCATTGAAGTATATGCATTCTTTGGCAAAGGAAAGCAACTTGCATGGCAGGCGTGGAAGTGTTTGCGGAGGTAACAGAGGCACTTTTATAGCACTGCATCCCAACCCTGCACTGTACTTCGAGAACAGTCATTTGGAATGAATAGAGCATTTTACTGTTGTTCTCTATGCCAAGACCAAAATCTCTGTAAACGATGCCCGCAAGGAGATATTCAGTCAAAATCCAAAGCAATGGGAAACATCCCACCGACTCGAGATGTCTTACTGTAGCACTTGAAGTGCGCTGTGTATCGAGCTGGGGTCTGGAGCACCAGTCATCTGAGTCAGTAACAGATGCCAAATTCCAAACTTCCAAAATCCAGGGAGACTGCACACCTCAATTCCTTTTTTCTTCATTGCTCCATCGAAGGAACCGCCTTCCAGAGGCCGTTCTTTACCACTCTTGCCTCCAGGCCTGGAAGTTCTAGAAGTCCAGGGCTTCAAGCAGGCAGTGAACCACCAACTCGTGTCATTTTCCATTCTGACCCATGATTTTTATTACCCCCATTAATCCTTCCTAACCCAACCCTCTTACTTAGTGGTTTCAGCATTTCTTCTCCTTTCTTTCTTCCTATCCTGCTGGTTTATTCCTTTACTGCCTGTCCCAAATTAATGCCCTACTACTCCACTGTTAATTTCATCTCGCTCTTGTAGAGAGAATTTAGAAGTCTGATCGGATGGTGCAGAGGTAACACTCTTACCTTTGAATTGTATGGTCTGAGTTTTATTGCTGATACAACTATAAACTGTCGGATTGGTACTTCACAGACAGGGCATTGTATTGCACATTGCACCCATCTCATAGCATTACTTGGAGGATGTTAAAGATCCCACTGCGCCTTTTGAGAAGATTATGCGAGTTATAACCAGCATCCTGGCTAAATTACTACCTGACTGAATAAAATCTACCTGAATCTACCTGAAACCTACTACCTGAATAAAATCTCTACCTGACTGACTCTTCAGAAGGCAATGGAAAAGTACCCAACATAACTCTTCTTGCCATGAAACGCTTTCAGTAGCACTGACGCTCTGTGCACATAGTCTGGACGAGAGAAGAGAAGAGAAGAGTGAGTGATATAGTTAAAGCCAACAACTAACAACTGAGCTTGTGCAATCTCATATTAACTTCATCATGCCGTCTGTAAGACTAATATATAGATCTCTATTTTTCTACTCTCACTTTGCTAGTGGCAAGAATGTTGAGCATTTCATCTGCTACACTAGGAATGTGGATTGACATTGGTGTGTTAGGAAAGTTTGGTGTGCTCTTTGAGAACAGGCCGGTTATTGATAGGTCTGGCCTGCTTACTCATTCCACTCACACTTTTGTGGCACACACTGTATAGGGGGACGAGGAACGAGGAAAAGAACGTGGCACCGTGAGCCATATCCTCGGCAGACATTGCTGTCTTTGGAGACGAGCGTGGATTTTTTTGCAATCGTGCATTCTGCTTCCATAATGGTAAGCCCAGCCATTGTAAGGCAGTCAGACATGTCCTCCATGTTTCCATGTTCCTCCTCCATGTATTTTCTAGAACCATCTCCTTGTTTATTTTATTCTTTCTTTCCCTCTGCATCTCCTCAGATGGGACATCATGACTGGGCATGCCTCCACCTGGCTGTTTTAGTTGCCCTTTCTCTCATGACTGTAGCTTCATCTGTAAGGATTCCTGAGGAGCAAAAGAAAGAGGTAAGTGGGCATCATTTAAGGGAGTATGACGATACACGATATTGTTGAGAAGGTGCCAGGTGTGTAAACAGCTCTTGATTAACTGAGATGAAGATCCAATTTGAGGTGGATTCGTATAAATGAGTGTTTAACGTCAATGTTAAACTTTAAACTATTTAAATGTAGACAAAATCTATTCTGATTGAGATCCTGGTAAATTTATCTGCACCGTTTCTTCCCTGACATCCTCAATCCCGCTTGCTCTTGGAGCTGCCGCTGCGATTCCGTGTGGCGATAGATGGAGGCTTCAGTGATGTGTGGTTTGAAGTTGACCCGAAAACCAACCTACAGATGCTTAGAACTGGACAAGGTCATGACCAGATCATTGAAATTCGAGACTACACATTGGTAAGAATCTCATTCCTCTTTATTAATTCACATGAGTTGTCACGTTGGACTCGCAATACCATATTGGTAGTCAGTAGATGGCAGCACAAACAACGCCACGACTACGTGGCAAATTGATTTTTTTTTTCAACTGTGTGCATTGAGTATGCAATGTGATTCCTGTAATTCAGTAATTATATCGATATATCGATTTCTGTAATTCTGTATTTTCATTATTTTATGTTTCAATAAATTTTAACCCCACCCTGTAATTTACACAATCTCAACTGTCTGCTCACCTGCAATCATTTTGTTTCCCTTTAATTTCTACATCAGACCCCCAGGAGTACTAAACCAGCATTTAGAAAGTTTTATTAATTTATTTATTGGTTTTCTTCCTGCACTCTCAACACACCAAATTTCCAAACTGAATCAATTTCTGAGCTGCATCTCGGAGCCAGCTGGGACTTTAAGAATGAAATTTTGCATCAATAATGTCAATAGAAGTACACAGGAAAAAAAAAACACCTTTAGAGGCCATTTTCCCCACAGAGAAGGGGTTGGCCTTTTTCGGGCACCGTGTCCCCTTTTTTGAAGCAATGTTTTATGGCCGGATGCCCTTCCTGCCACCAACCCTGTTAGTCACCCCTTGCGACACACGGAATTACCAGTGAGCTGGTACTCAATTTGCCGACCTCAGAAGGATGACAGGCTGAGTCAACCCCCCTGGCGTTAATTCAGCGATCGACCGGGATTCTAACCCAGGATCCCAGGATCGAAAGCCGGCACCTTAACCGCTAAGCCAACACCAGGCTAATAGAAGTACACAGGGTTGGCCTAATAGTATGGCAGATAGGTGCAGGAATTGTGCCTTTGATGATACATGCATGGCATTTGGCACACAGAGTATGTCCTAAGAAAGATATTTGGCTATAGGGCCATCGCAGATTTATCCTTTTTTGAAAAATGGCCGCCATTGTTGTCGCAGGACAAATCTGCGATGGCCCTAAAGCCAAATATCTTCCTTAGGGCAAACTCTAACTGTGTGCCAACTCTCGTGCTTGTATCATCAAAGGCACAATTCTCCCAAATATTTCACCTACCTGCCGTACTATAAAAAAAGTTGTTAGGTATTACAAGCCAGGGGCATAGAAAAGGCCCCTTTACATAAGGGTATGTGCTTTATATAAGGGTGGCTTTGGGCCTCTCTTTGAATAAGTCAAAGTTAAGCTCTCACTTGATGCTTATGTGACACAAATACTTGTTCACAATTATTCATGCTTGCACCATAACTCTCATCCCAACCGCGTCTGTTTAAAAACATTTTTATAATCTGCATTTCAACTTTCTCCATTTGCTTCTCAGGGTTTGGCTGCAGTGAAATTTTATCAAAGCCCTCACTGCTACATCAAGGCCTTACCTCATCTTCACTTTGGCAGCCTCTCATCAAAGGTTCCCAAGAGGAAATCATCTGTTGTTACAAAAGAAATGCAAATGCAAGAAGAAAAGGTGATTGGAGCATTTCATAGAGTTTATAACTGAAGTTGTAAAATAAAAAGATGGAGGAAAAGCCATCAATAACAGGATTGTTCCCCCTCATAACTATCAGTTGTTCCTTTGTGTATTTCCACAGCTTGTCATCTCTTCCAGACCTCCCATTTCTCAAGACACTCTCCCTCAAGAACCCATTTGGATGCCAAGCTCTATGCCTTTGAGGGACACCTCATTTCTAGGCCCAAAGCTAAGTCAGCTGTGTGCCAACCGCCCTGTGTATTGGTTGCAACCATTCGATGACCATCGGAAAGCAGGTTAATATGGAGGAAATGAGAGATTTGAGTCAATTGTGGGCTTGGGCTTCTGGTGGGTTTGTGAGTACATATTAACCAATTTTTTTTTTAACCACCTTCAACAGGTATGGAAAGAAAGAAAAGACACAGGAGGCAATTGGAGGAAGGATATCCTGAGGTGTGTAAATGAAAGAAATGGGGTAAAGATATTTGACAAAAAAATAAAATCATGATGGGATGTAGGAAAGTGCAGAAATTGCAGAATCACATTACCACATCTAGCACATCATGATACTCTAGTGAAGTAGAATTACCTCCAAAGAAATTCTTTCAATCCTTATTTCTCAAAGAATGACCGGTAGAGATTTGGAATAATAAGTAATGTTAATAATTGAAATGTCACACTTTTACATTGTTTCATGGCATTCCATCAAAGGAAATCATACTCTTTCAAAATGGCTGCTTCATATGCCATCAGTAAGAGATGAAAACGTGAAAAACAGCAAGCTTATTTTCAGCTATAGGGAAAATATTTCGTCTGTTGAGCACGCACAAAAAGGCCTAATTAAGGATCTCTATATAAAATATATTAATGTCTATGTAAATGCAACTTTTCAAATTCTCTGTTGTTGTATAGCTCCAGACAGTTCTCTCGAACAAGCCCATGGCACGGAGACAGCCGATCAATCTTACAGGAGCGACTCAGAGATCCCGCACATCCAAGACGGTGTACCCCTGCCTTCACGAAGTCAGGACCACAACAGAGTTAGAGAGAGAGAGAGATAGAGAGAAATAGAGAAAGAAAGAGAGACAAGCAGGAAAGGGCCGGTTAATGGGGACAGATCACCACTCTGACCGTGACCACACTGCCCTGACAAATCCAGGCAGCAGGGAAGAATCTGGAAGATTTGCTCCGTGACTTGCATGGGGGGTACAACCACCACTAAGAGGCATTCCCGATAGTTGTAGTTCTCTATGGAAATGTGTATTGTGTCACACTGCTCCAGGTGGGAGAAGGTATTACAAGTCCCAAACCTTTACATAACAGTATTATTGTCCCCACATTTTCCAGTGCAGTGAGGTGTTTTGAATTACACAGCGAGAGGTATTTTGAATTACACGTTTGAATAAAGATAACATAAACCCCCCGGCTGCTTCCATATGGAGCGGGTGCTTCTAGTTATACTAATCCTGGGTTGAAATTTTCAAAAAGTTTATTACGAATCAGTCCGATTTTCCAAAGGTATTTTGAATTTCCCAGTTTAGGACAAAACTATGCAACATTTCATGCAGACAGAACATCTTTGTATACATTATGCTTCATCAACAATGATAATAATTTGACTGCATAGTTCTCCCAAATAAACAAACTGCATTTGTAAACCTTTTCATAAACAATATGAGTGTCTCAATATGTTTTAAAAAATGATGTGTATGTATCTATGTATATCTAGGTGTTGGCTTAGCGGTTAGGGTGCCGGCTTGGGATCCTAGGATCCTGGGTTCGAATCCCGGTCGATCGCTGAATTAACACCAGGGGGGTTGACTCAGCCTGTCATCCTTCCGAGGTCGGCAAATTGAGTACCAGCTTGCTGGGATGAATGATCCCGGAGTGTACCCCGGTTTAGAATAGGTACACCGTATCCCTGCGCATCGTAAGAGGCGACTAAGGGTTGGCGTCAGGAAGGGCATCCGGCCATAAAACATTGCCTCAAAACAGGGAACCATGATTGTCATGGGGCCCGCAAGGCCAACCCCTGCTCTAGCGGGGAAGAAATGGCCTTAAAACGATCATTTATATATATATATATATATATATATATATATATATATATATATATGTGTATGTATATATATATATATATATATATATATATATATATATATATAACTGTAATAAATAGTAGAAACTCCACAGTACGAGCAGGGCGTCTCATTTGCATTGATTAAATAATCGGGAGATGAAATAAGACGCGGACGTAGCTTCAGGACGTCGATCTTTAATTGACGTTGATATATATATATATATACAGTATATATATATATATATATATATATATATATATATATATATATATATATATATATATATATATATATATATATATAATCGGGAGATTAAATCAGACTCGGCCGTAGCTTCAGGACGGTCGATTTTTAATTCTCGACAAGCTTTCGACCAACAACGGTCTTCTTCTTAGTCTACAGAAACAACAGGCATGTATATCAATATAAGTATGTATAGTGACATGTGTGTAAGATGTGTGATGTGTGTAGAAAATGCATACAAAAGGAAGAGCCACGCTAAAGCTCACTCACCGTCCCCAAGGTCAGCGGAAGTGAAGCGCAGCTTACAGTTATCGTTCATGTTACAGTTGGTGCACGTGCATATACAAATATAGAGATACATACATACATAAACACACAAGCATATATTCATATACCATTTATATTCATATAATATATTTATATATTTATTTATATATTTATATAAATGACATATAAAGGTAGAATGAATGAATGAGTGAATGAGTGAATGAATGGGTTACGGTTAATGATTTGATTGGGTTGATGCTGAAACATTCTTTCATCATCAAAATTTATGCCATGAGGGATTTTTGTCTGAAGTTTATGTATCCAAAAGGCCTCACGTTTCAGAATCGTGGTGTGTGATCGATTTGTAATTGATTAAATGGCAGAGATTTGAATGTCATTTATAGAGTGATCCGGTTGATTAAAGTGTATCGTGTAAGGTAGAGATTTGCCCTGACTGGTGTGGAAGTTATTGATTTCTGACCGGGTGTTATTAAATCGTGTGTGGAGTGTATTCTCAGTTTTTCCAACATATTGTTTGGTGCACTCTTGGCAAGTGATTAGGTATGTGACCCATGTAGATTTGCAGTTCATATAGGAGGTGATGGGGAATTTTTGTCCAGTGCTGGAACTACAAAATTTGTTTCCTTCTAGTAAATGCTTGTGAATAATACATTTGTTTGCTGTGCATTTATAGAAGCCAGGGATCCTAGTTTCTTTGTTGTGGGGCTGTGGGTGCTTTGCTTTTACCAAGAGGTCCCTGAGTGTCTGACCACGTCGAAATGATGTTAGTGGAGGTTGAGGAAATGTGGTGCCGAGTGTTTCTGATTGATGGAGGAGAGGAAGGGCCTTATTCAGACTACTTGGCAATTGGGATGAGGTAGGAGAGTAGGTGGTTACCAGTGGGACACGGTTAGTTGCAGGTTTGGGTTTGTAAGTCAGAAGGTCTGCTCTCTGTATGCGTTTTGCTCGATTTATTGCTTCTTTCACAGAGTGAGGGTCATAGTTTCTTGCAATGAAGTGTGCTTCTAATTGGCAGAGAGAAGTTTCTTGTGCCATTTTTGTTGAGCAAATGCGTCTTACTCTGAGTGCTTGACTGTATGGTATGCTTGCAATAATTGTATGTTTAGGATGAGATGAAGAAGGGAGAAGGTAAGAGTGAGTGTCTGTTGGTTTGGTGTATAGTTCTGTTTCGGGTCTGTTATTTTGAAGTGTGAGTGATGTGTCTAGAAAGTGAACTTCGAACTGTGAGTTGTCGAATGTAAACTTGATGGTCGGATGAATCAAATTTAATTCATTTTGGAATTGTGTGAGACTACGGGGGAGATGACAGACAAATGATGACTGAGAAATGAATGATGACTGAGAGAATGATGATTGAGAGAGAGGAAGACAAATGTTGAATTGCGAAAGATGATGGGAATAGAGCCTGTGATTGATGCTGTGAGGAGGAACAGGTTGAGGTGGTTTGGTCATGTGTTGAGGAAGGATGAAAGTGACTGGTTGAGAAGAGTGATGGAAATGAATGTAGAAGGAAGTAGAGGACGGGGAAGACCGAGAAAGACTTGGCTAAAGATGGTGGAAGAAGAAATGTGGGCAAGGGGGTTAACAAGGAGAGATGCAGAAAATAGGGCAAAATGGGGAAGATTGTCATGGGGACCGCAAGGCTAGCCCCCGCTCTAGCAGGGAAAATTGCCTTAAAATGCATGTTGTACGGGGAACTGGATGTCATCAATATAATGTACTGTTACGAACTCCTCTCCGACCTCCTGGTCTCGGTATACCACCGAACCCCGGGAGGAATCACGGCAGAAAAATATATATTTCCGTGTCGAAATCAATAAGGAAACAACACCAATGATTACGAACAAACCAATAATATATTATAAATCACACAGGAATAACATTACCACCAATGACAATTAAGAGTGCACTCTCTATTCCATCAGCTAGCATGCATAAAGTAACTCAGTGTTCCAAGTGAGTGGAAAGAACCTTCCCCAATGTCTCTATATTCCCGTTTTCGAGCTCAGAGTTGGTCGCCTCCAGTGATCAACGGAACGATGTCGAATCGAAACCAGAATCTCGTTCAGATGACAGGCACAGACACGCCACCCAAAACGGCACCAAGGCGCACGCGACCCAAAGCGGAGAAAAGGGTCACGTGGTTAACGTGGCACAAAGGCGCACTCACGGCGACTGGGAAATCCAAATTCCCCCTCCAGGTACGAACTTTCACTGTTCACGGTCGGCGAGCCGCAAAGTAATCGTCAGAAGCCTCGGTGCACACACACACCACAGATACGTCTGAACGCGGTGGAAACGGTTGACGAAGCAAGGAAAGTTTGCTCGACGCGCGAAGCGCATGAGTCAAAATGGCGGACGGCTCGCACTTGAGACGTAATCACCCGACGATGGTTCCTCCGAATCCAACGCCAACCTGACACGTAGGTTTGATCAGTCTCAGCGATAACAACTCTATCGTGGAATCCCTTTCCAGGAAACCCCAAAGTTCACTCGTGTCTCTTGCTCGACAACGATCGATCCAGAACGCAAAGCAACCAGCTTCTTCTCCGACCTGTCTCACCGCCTCCTCCTCCTCGCTCGTCGTTTTCCAGTCCACGATTTCTTGTATCATTTTAAGTTAACCTTTTTAACTTTAGATAGCTGTTCCTGAATAATAAACCTTTTGAGAATAATAATAATACCTAATATCAGAAACATGTCAAGTGGGTGAAAACCCCAATAACGGAAGTTACGAATCCGTAACAGTACCCAGGATTTTTCCAAGATGCCGTGATGAGGTTGTGCATTGATCTTGGCCTCCATCATTCCCATGAAGATGTTAGCGTACGATGGTGCAACAGGGGTACCCATAGCGGTACCTTGAGTTTGAATATAATGTCGTCCGTTGAATTGGAAATTATTCAGTTTGAGTGTCAGTTCTAATAGGCGCATAAGGTTCCACTAACATCATTTTGATGTGGTCGGACACTCAGGGACCTCTTGGTAAAAGCAAAGCACCCACAGCCCCACAACAAAGAAACTAGGATCCCTGGCTTCTATGAATGCACAGCAAACAAATGTATTATTCACAAGCATTTACTAGAAGGAAACAAATTTTGTAGTTCCAGCACTGGACAAAAATTCCCCATCACCTCCTATATGAACTGCAAATCTACATGGGTCATATACCTAATCACTTGCCAAAAGTGCACCAAACAATATGTTGGAAAAACTGAGAATACACGACACATGATTTAATAACACCCGGTCAGAAATCAATAACTTCCACACCAGTCAGGGAAAATCTATACCTTACACGATACACTTTAATCAACCGGATCACTCTATAAATGACATTCAAATCTCTGCCATTGAATCAATCACAAATCGATCACACACCACGATTCTGAAACGTGAGTCCTTTTGGATACATAAACTTCTGACAAAAATCCCTCATGGCATAAATTTTGATGATTAAAGAATGTTCCTACATCAACCCAATCAAATCATTAACCGTAACCCATTCATTCACTCATTCACTCATTCATTCATTCTATCTTTATATGTCATTTATATAAATATATAAATTAATATATAAATATATTATATGAATATAAATGGTATATGAATATATTGTTACGGTCCGCGGATTGGATGTTATTTACCGAGCGGAGGTAACCGCGGCCGAACAGTTGTTCCCCGTTTCTTCCCGACTCACCCGATTCACCCAGACGTTGGCCAAATTGCGCTATGCCAAATCAATGATAGAAAGGACACGACGACTGGGAAAGATGAAACGACGCAAGGGGGGTACAGTTCTCAAGACCTCCGGAGGAGGGTATAATTACAGTGGTGGAGAAAAGGGGTAGATTACAAGGCAGAGTGAGGTAAAGACACAGAAGAGATGGGCACTTAAATACAGTCTTATCAAATCCCGGACAGACCACGGACAAACGGACAAGGTAGACTCACACGGGGATTGATGGCAGGAATGGACAGGTAGGTCGCTGGCACAAGGTGCACCTTGGCTCGGGGACAGGATAAAGCACGGTTCAAAGATGCAGGGAGGTCTCACAGCGCTCGGAGGTGGTCTTGCTTGCTCCAAGCTCAGCGCGCATCTGACGTCACCTCTCTCTCACTGCGCATGCTCAGCGGGGAGTGACACGCCCTCGGCTGGTTGGTTCCGCCCCAACTGGGGCCGGTCCGCCGCTTCCATTGGGTGCGGGGGTTACCGGGCTCCACCCTTGACGAGGAGCCGACAGGGAGCCACGTTCCGCCCCTGTTGGGTAACCCCGTCGAGCACATGTCCGATGGCGGCTCGTTGGGAAGGCCTGGTGCCCTCCCACCACTCCTACCAACCAAGCCGGAGTGAGGACGCGCACTCCCTGCGCTCGTTGTTGTTGTTGTTGTTGTTGTTGAAGAGAACTGTGAGGAAGAGCTGCGGGGAGGTATTGGGAGGTCCTAAACTTCCTAACGGTGCCATACAATCACATTCTGGTGCAACGAAGGGTCAGAATTAATGGAAACGAAACCTTAACTGACATAGACTAAGAATAACAAGCAAGATGTCCTATCGTTGTCTACCTGAGATGCGGTGGACCTGGATGCGACATTTAATGGGGGAAATAGGGGGAGGTCGGGTCTACAGAGTGTTGTTTACAGAAAATGGGACTAGGGAATGGGGGATTGGGGAGAGTTGGGAAGTATTGAGGAAATAGGGGAATATTTACAAGCGGATATGGATGGATGCAAATCCCATATCCGCAACACGGCGCCCTTCTCGACCTCGGGGCGTCCCGACCCGATAAATTTTTACCTACTTTAGTGTGGCACTCAGATGTAGTTCCCTCTACTCTTAACTCAACCCTGAGTGCGACAGTTTTACAGATGTTCACAAATGAGTAAATATGTCCCCCTGCGACGTTGCACCCTTCTCCTAACAGAAACACACCCACAGGATAACCGAATCGCGGAAAGCATCCTCAAACTAAACATACAGCTGGTAGGGAGCATCATTTATACAAGACTACATTGATATTTACACTGCGATCCAGGACCTGTTCTTTGAGGAACACATGCAGATGTTATGCATAGGGAGAGCACGCATGCCAGCATCGATACACCAACCCACGAGTGCCCTGTGGCCCTACGGCCTTTAATAATGTGCAGAGCACCCCTTCCAAGCACCAAAAGCACCACCCCATTATGCACAGTCAGCACCATCCGGTGCACCAATAAAGTGTTCAATAAAAATGCACAATCAAGTGTCCATGGTCACCGGTGGTGTCGCAGCCGGCCGATGTTCTGCTGCTGGTCTTGCCTTCATGGAGTGCACTTGGCCTTCTGGCTTCTTTAGAAATAAAGAAAGGCGCCAACCGCGTCCATTTCTTAATTGTGGCCATCAGGGGGGCCAACTAAAAGTGGTTCACCTGTATGGCATAGGTGCCACGTTGACCCAGAGGTCCATCAACGGGTGGTGCTTGACCGCAAAAGAACTGCGGTCCATTGTGGGCGGCCACAAGAATTGCGGTCCATATGGTGTATCGATCCAGGCAGCAAGCAGCGGAAGTACAGGCCCACAACTGCGGAGCCAGCACCTCTCTCTCCTCTCTCTCTGCCCCAAAGCCAGATCCTCGGAGGTGGGAGACAAAAGAAGACAGGTGAGTAAGGTGGTAAGGGCGCAAAAGTGCATGCAATAGAAGGTAATGCACACTGGGGGCACATGGGAACCAGGTGAGACAGGTACGTTCCTACCGTACACCCCCCCCCCCCACCAGGTAACCTACATTGCCCCTCCCTTACCCCTTACTGTATCCACAAAACACAACACTACCCATAAACATCTACTTTACACATCAACAAACGTCCCTACTGTCTTCCCCGTTCCTCCCATAAACCAAATTCGTCTTCTCTCCCCCCTAACCAATCAAATTTGCCATTTCCAACTCTCATCAAAATTTGCCATCTCCAACTCATCATCAGTCCCTCCTAAGGAGGGAGAGATGGAATCACCCCAATGTCTCATCCACGTCGTGATGCGTCTCACAAATCCAAACAGCAATTCTCATTTCCTGCAACACAAGACAAAGAAAACACAGGTGTGGAGTCATCATCATCACCTCAGGTAAGTGGCTGCGTATGGTGCGACAGGTTCATCAATCCTAACTATTTCCTAAATGACTTTAACAACTTTACATTACCCAGGGTCTTTCTCCTGCCAAACCATTGGCCCTCATTACTCTATGTGGTTCGAAGAACCAAAATCCCATTGACCATCTGTGGTGCACACCATCAATTTGGGTCTCACTCCCCGATTCAACACTCGGTGCTCCCGCACAATTTCGGTGGCTGGGTCATGTGACGCTCCCAGCTGGTCTGCCCACCTGCACACCTCCACCACTGTTGTTGCCTACCGAGCTCACCTGCTCCTCACCCTATCCTAACTAACTGGGGAAGGCCCTCTCGCACTCTCACCCCCTCGGTGCCCTCTCTGGCACGGGCTGCCCGATCCACACCCGGGATCCTCAGGCACCCACTGACACTAATGGCTCTCAGAGCCCACCTGCGGCCTCACCTGGCCGACATCTAACAGTGGCGGAGTGCCCAACCATTCACCCTCATACTAGCAGGCCACACGACCAGCCAATTTCACCACACCAATGCACCCATCCACAATACCATTCTGCAACCGCACCACAAATGCTAATATCCAACCACAATTTACCTATACCTTCTAACTATTCTTTAAACTACCCTCCCCGGGTACTCGTGAAAAGGGTCCACTCTTCCCCCAGCCACATCTTTGCACCACGCACACCACTCCGTACCACTTACTCCAACTCTCTCCACACCACTCATTCTCTGCTCCATATATTCCACACACCTGTACTTGCACACCTGTGCTCTCATACTTGGTGCCGCCTGCACCCTTCTCTCCCCCAAGCGCATTCGCGCTGATCCACAACACTCACTACTCACCATGACACTCATCCGCAATGCTCTCTCATTCATCACTTGTACACTCACACACACCTCGGAGCATTGCCTCACCAATACCTCATTTGAAGCTGCTCACCAGCACTTCCATTCATACTGCATCATCTGCTCTGTCTTCTCCCTTCTAAAACTCGCGCTCCTCCATCTTCCCTTACACTCAGCGCTCCAACGTCATTATCAAACACTAAGCTACTACGTCCCCACAGGTACCAAGGTACAGGTACCAAGGTACAGGTACCAAGTCTCCTACTTAAATCTTCTCCTACTAACCTACTCCTACTAACCTACTCCTACTCCTAAGTCTCCTACTAACCTTCTAGTTTCCCGGGGGCTGGCGGGGGGGGGGGGGGGGGTGTCTGGGGTCGGCTAACCCGCTCCCCCCTGGGCGGAGTTAAGGACCTCAACCGCCGGGGATCATCCCGGCGCGTGGCTCGACAGTGCCGCGCCAGGTGACCCAGACGGTTGCAAGTATAGCACCTCACCTGATAAGGTGCTTGTCTCCGGAATTCCAAATTTCCCCCCCTGAAGGTCTGAATTGGATTACCCGCTCGTGGTCCACCGCGGGCCACCTCCGGGGCCGCCTACCATGGTCCAGGTCCCGCCAGGCACTGGTCCACCAGCCTCCGGACCATGCCCGCCAGGTCAGGACTCACGTCGGGGGCGGGCCCCCTAAGGGGTCCTCCCTCCATCGGGGGTCCCACCTGGCGGACCGCCACTGCGTGACGCTCGCTCCCCCGGGCCAGGGGCCTCGCTGCTTCCCAACGGGCTGCAGCGTCAGCCGCCTGGCTAAGAGTCTGCGGGCGCCACATGGCGAGCTGTTGCCGGAGCTCAATATCCGGGAGGGCCTGGATAAAATGGTCCAGCACCAGGCTTTCCCGGGAATCCGCTGCCATGTTAGCATGTGCGATCCCCACCGCGCGGCGAATGTCGTGGGCAAGTTCCCCGATGGCTTCCTGGGGCTTGCGTTTTCGCAGCGCGAGCTGAGCTTTAACAAGCTCGCTCTGCTGTTCAATGCCGAATCGATTAATTAGGGCGTCGCAGAGGGCTGGCAGGGTGAGAGCACCCGGTGGTAATGCCGTCAGCACCTCCGCCGCCGTGCCGCGCAACGCGGCCACCAGGTGTACTACACCTTCGTCCTCACCCCAACCGTTGCCCTTACACACACAGTCAAACTGCGCCAGGTACGCTCGTAGATCACTCTTGCCGTCATACGGCGCGAGTGGGACCTTGTGGGACCACCTCATATGCGAGTCGTTGCCCGCCTGCCGGACCCCGTGCGTCGCCCCTTGCGGGGTCAGCGCGGGGCCGAACCGGCCGGGCTCCCACAGTACATTACCCCCAGGGGGCTCCCGTGCCTCCCCTGTCCCTCTAAAAACTACCCCTGTTGGTGTCGATGCATGGGTCACGCTTCCGCAACCCGCTACCCATTCCATACCACCACAACCTTGCTCACTCACACCTCTCCCATCACCGGACCCTCTCGCTCGCACCCTCGTTCCATACACTCTGGACCAGCCATACACCTCACTCTTGGCCTCTCACGAACATCCGGGTCCATCTCGACCCCCAAGTTTATTAAATCACCTGGCGCATCATACGCACGACCATATTGGTCACCACTTACACCGGGTCCTCTTTCTCTTCGCTTCTCCTCCATCACCTGCGAATCCCTCATCCGGTTAATGAGCACATCATCACGATCCGAACACAGACTTTGGACCAATTCTTTTACTTCCCCTTTTATCTCTTTCTTATCCTCTCTCCGTCGCTTCTTAATTTCGCTCACCCCTTCTTCCACTTCTTCTAATTTCTGCTTCACCTCCTTCATCTCCTCGTGCGCCCCCTTAAGTTCTTCCTCTAACTCCACCTTATTTTTTTCTATGTGCTCCCGCACCTCCCGCTCTTTAACCTCCATCACCTCTACCACCTTGTTCATTTTCCTCGTCAGGTCCTCATGTACCGTCTGACACTCTTTTTTAATTACCCCTACGTCCTTTTTCATCTCCTTCTGTGTCGATTTTAAACCCTCTATTACCGCTGTGTTCTTCTTTACCTGGTCCCCCAACTCCTTTTGTCCCACTGTCAGCTGTTCTACTCCCAGCGTCAACTCCTCTATACCACCTTGCAATTTTACAGTCCCTTTTCTCACCTCCTTCTCCATGCGCTCCTCACAGTGCCTCACCTCCTCGCGCACTCCTCCGACCTCCTCACTCACACCTCTTCTGATCTCCCCTCCCATCACTTGCATCTCCTGCCCAGATGCCACCCTCATCTGCTCCATTTCCTCCCTGTGAGCATCCAATTTAGTTTCTACCCCCATTCTGACCCCCTCTATCTGCTGCCCCATTTGTTTAACTTCCCTTTCCGCTTGGTCCCTCATGTCCCTCAATTTGCCTTCCATACTGTTTTCTAACCCCTCTAACCCCTTTTTCATCCCTTGCATTTGATTCTCTTGAGCGGCCATTCTGTTTTCTACCCCCGTTAACCCCTCCTGTATTTCCCCTAATCTATTGTTTAATCCCTCAAATTTGTTGTCTAGTCCCTCAAATTTGTTTCCTAATCCCTCTATTCTACTCCCTAACCCTCTGATCTGGGCCCCCATGTCCTCCCTCAATTTCTCGCTATTGGACCCCATGTCCTCCCTCAATTTCTCGCTATTCTGGGCCAACAGGGCCCCTATTTGCGCCATGAGGACTTGCATGTCCATCGGCGGAACGGGTACAGCTACCGCAATCCCCTGCGCGGCGCCGACCTGTTGTTCGCGCTCCTCTTCCCCATGCCTAGTGTCGCCATTTTGCGAACCTGCCGCCCTCACTGCTTCGCTCTCCTCATGTCCCTCAATTTGGTCCTGGATCGACCCTGCCTCACTCTCCTCTACTGGAACCCAGCCGTCTTGATCTCCCATAGCGCGACTTTCAAAATTCGGGTTTTTGTAAAACAAAAGCAATTTCGGTACTTTGTAATTTCGACCAAATTTTGTCTAGCTGTTTTAAAAATTTGGTTCGGGCCTCGTATCTCACTCCCTGACACCAGTTGTTACGGTCCGCGGATTGGATGTTATTTACCGAGCGGAGGTAACCGCGGCCGAACAGTTGTTCCCCGTTTCTTCCCGACTCAACCGATTCACCCAAACGTTGGCCAAATCGCGCTATGCCAAATCAATGATAGAAAGGACACGACGACTGGGAAAGATGAAACGACGCAAGGGGGGTACCGTTCTCAAGACCTCCGGAGGAGGGTATAATTACAGTGGTGGAGAAAAGGGGTAGATTACAAGGCAGAGTGAGGTAAAGACACAGAAGAGATGGGCACTTAAATACAGTCTTATCAAATCCCGGACAGACCACGGACAAACGGACAAGGTAGACTCACACGGGGATTGATGGCAGGAATGGACAGGTAGGTCGCTGGCACAAGGTGCACCTTGGCTCGGGGACAGGATAAAGCACGGTTCAAAGATGCAGGGAGGTCTCACAGCGCTCGGAGGTGGTCTTGCTTGCTCCAAGCTCAGCGCGCATCTGACGTCACCTCTCTCTCACTGCGCATGCTCAGCGGGGAGTGACACGCCCTCGGCTGGTTGGTTCCGCCCCAACTGGGGCCGGTCCGCCGCTTCCATTGGGTGCGGGGGTTACCGGGCTCCGCCCTTGATGAGGAGCCGACAGGGAGCCACGTTCCGCCCCTGTTGGGTAACCCCGTCGAGCACATGTCCGATGGCGGCTCGTTGGGAAGGCCTGGTGCCCTCCCACCACTCCTACCAACCAAGCCGGAGTGAGGACGCGCACTCCCTGCGCTCGTTGTTGTTGTTGTTGTTGTTGTTGTTGAAGAGAACTGTGAGGAAGAGCTGCGGGGAGGTATTGGGAGGTCCTAAACTTCCTAACGGTGCCATACAATCACATTCTGGTGCAACAAAGGGTCAGAATTAATGGAAATGAAACCTTAACTGACATAGACTAAGAATAACTAGCAAGATGTCCTATCGTTGTCTACCTGAGATGCGGTGGACCTGGATGCGACATTTAATGGGGGAAATAGGGGGAGGTCGGGTCTACAGAGTGTTGTTTATAGAAAATGGGACTAGGGAATGGGGGATTGGGGAGAGTTGGGAAGTATTGAGGAAATAGGGGAATATTTACAAGCGGATATGGATGGATGCAAATCCCATATCCGCAACAATATGCTTGTGTGTTTATGTATGTATATATCATTGTATCTCTATATTTGTATATGCACGTGCACCAACTGTAACATGAACGATAACTGTAAGCTGCGCTTCACTTCCGCTGAACTTGGGGATGGTGAGTGAGCTTTATCGTGGCTATTCCTTTTGTATGCATTTTATACACATATCACACATCTTACACACATGTCACTATACATACTTGTCTGATATACATGCCTGTTTTTTCTGTAGACGAAAAAGAAGACCTTTGTTGGTCGAAAGCTTGTCGAGAATTAAAGATCGACCATCCTGAAGCTACGTCCGCGTCTGATTTAATCTCCTGATTAATTATTTATTTAATGCAAATGAGATGCCCTGCTCGTACTGTAGAGTTTCTACTATTTCTCACAGTTATATACAGACTTGGCATTTAATATGGAATTTTTTTTTTCTTGACTTGGGTTTACTTTATGAACTCAGTATATCAATCTGGTGAGTTTATTTTACCCTTCGGTGATGTCTTTGTTGAAAGAACCATGTCACTGATTGTCTTTCGCAGCAAGAAGTCAATAACAGGATTATATCACAGGTGGCGTGACAAAATGTCAGGACAGGTACATTTGACGATTGGCTTCACAATCGGGTATGTAAGGGTTGTTGCGTTCTGTATTAGTGGAAAACAACTGCTGCACATACACAAAAGTTATTTCCGCTTCCTCTGGAGATGGTCCGTCAACTTGACAATGCTGTTTGTCATGGAGTGGTGGCTTTACGAAATTCTGGCATGAAACAGCGTGCTATTGCTCGGCAGTATGGCATCACTCAAGGTCAGGTGTCAAAGATCCTGAAACGAAATGCTCAGAGGGGTGTCCCTACTCCAATACCGAGGCCAGGACGTCCACGCAGAACCACAAGGAGAGATGATCGCCAGCTGCACCGGTTAGTCTGCAATGGCCATACCAAGTCAGTTAATCGGCTTAGGGCTGAGTGGCAGCAACTGACAAATGTGCCTGTATCCAGAAGGCTCGTCAACCAACGACTGGTTCAAGCAGGCTATCGTGCCAGGCGTCCCCTGAGAAAGCCACGCCTGACCAGACAACACAGCCAGCGCCGATTGCAGTGGGCCAGAGAGCACCGTCAATGGCAGCCAGGACACTGGAATCACGTGACCTTCAGTGACGAGTCTAGATTTCTGGTCTATCGTCAATATGGCTGCGTCCGAGTGCGCAGACAAGTGCATGAAGTCCACAACGAAGATTGTATAGTGCCAAGGGTCCAAGCTGGAGGTGGTGGGGTGACGGTTTGGGCTGCTTTTCATGCAGGGGGCAAAACTGACCTGGTTGTTCTGAATGGAAACCTGAACCAGTTCAAGTACAGGGCCATTCTGGAAGAAACATTGCTTCCATTTGCTTGTGCAGCCTTTCGAGGAAACTTTGTCTTCCAAGATGACAATGCACAGCCTCATCCTGCTCGCATGATCCAACACTTTCTTGCTGACCGTGGTGTAAAGCATATGGAGTGGCCTGCTATGTCCCCGCATATGAATCCGATAGAGAACTTGTGGGCAGAATTAACGCGTCAAATCGACAACTTGGACCAGCAGCCTACCTCTGTGCGTGAATTGCAGCAGACTATTGTCACTGCATGGCAAGCGATTCCTGTCCAAACCTTGGCAAATCTCGTGAGCAGCATGCCTCGACGTGTACGTGCTCTCCTGAATGCTCGTGGGGGTTAAACCAAGTACTGAACTGTAATTTTACTGTCCGTAATCCCAGTCATAATTTAGCTTTTGTTTTTGTTGAAATTTTTTTTGGCTAATATGCAAAATAAAGAGATACTTCTGGAAAACGTACAGAAGTTTAACACAGTACTGTCCGTGAATTGAGTTCGATATCAGTTTACATCACTTTCAAGGATCAATTTATTTGCTTCGAAATGTCAAATGTGGCTTTTGTTTCTTTTAAAGGTCACATTAACAAAATCTAGAATAATTTCAACATAATTCCAATGAACTTTTGGTTCTAAGTCATCTTGAAAAGTAAGTTCACCCCCACAAAAAAAATATTCCATATTAAATGCCAAGTCTGTGTATATATATATATATATATTGTTGCGGATCTGCCGCCGGCCTTCCCCTCTTACCGAGGGGGGATTAGTCCCCTTGTCTTTGACTGGCCTGGTGGGACCCGGGACCTATGACAGCCCTTCGGGACAGCGCGAAATGGGGTATTAGGACCAAATTCGCTATTACCTAAATACTCGCTCGCGCTGCCCTGGAAGCGAGGAAATAAGCTCCGCACGAACCACGTGTGGTGATACGCCGAGCGGTTGCATACACACGATCCGTGCCGTTATCACTTCCGAGACCCCGATTCAAGCGGTTCTTATTCGTACCACGCTTCGTCAATGGAGAAATCACAAAGGCTATCGAATTGGGAAGCAAAGGAATAACAGGTTTAATTATTATTATTTACAATGTACAATGGTTCAAGAGCAGAGACACAGAGCAATCCTTAAAACAGTCTTATACTTAATCCCAAGGACACGGGCCCGTCTCACACACACACACTCACACGGGGCTTGCAGATGGCAGGACGATATTCACCAGATCGCCCAGGGATGGCTCTCGTGCAGTTCTCTCCGGTCCACGGCACGTCCTTTGGAGTAGGTGAAGGCAGGAGCTCTCCGCGTGTCGTCTGGACGGAGCGAGTTATCACGGGGCGAATTGGTAGAGAGTGGACTTTGATGCGGCTGGCGGTTATTCACTTGCGGCTATGGCCACGCTTACTAGCGTGGGTGAAAAGTGCTATTCGCGTTCCCGGCGCGTCTGGCTGCGCCCGTGTACTTGGCACGGTTCAACGCCTCTTCCTCTCTCTCTCTCTGTGCAAGCCCTTATTAAACAACGTGTGTATCTTGCGAGTCCGAATCCTTTCTCTCTCCTCTGAGTCCTGGCGTGCGAGTCCTTTCACAACGAGCCCTTTCACAACGAGCAAACCCCCGCAAGTCCTTTTATCTCTCTCTCTCCTCTGCGAGTCCTGGCGTGCGAGTCCTTATCCTTTCTCTCTCCTCTGCGAGTCCTCCCGCGTCTGCGAGTCCTCTCTCTGCGCAAGCCCTTAAAAAACGCACGTATCTTGCGAGTCCGAATCCTTTCTCTCTCCTCTGCAAGTCCTGGCATGCGAGTCCTTTCACAACGATCCCTTTCACAATGACCAAACCCCCGCAAGTCCTTTTATCTCTATCTCTCTCCTCTGTGAGTCCTGGCGTGTGAGTCCTTATCCTTTCTCTCTCCTCTGCGAGTCCTCCCACGCTAGTGATGCAAGTCAAGTCCTCTTCCAACAAGTCCTTCTGGTAAGTCCTGTTCAAGGGCTTTGCGCAGTGACATATAGGCCCGCCCCGCGAACCTTCTCGAACTCACCAGACGTGCCTCGCCACGCCCTGTCACGCCATGCCGCTAGAGCCCTGATTGGCTGGTGGCTCTTACCGTCTCCCGCTGCCGCTCCCCGACCTCAATACCAGCCCCACCCTTTTTAGGCCTACCTCGTGTTACTTGACTAGTGGGCAGCCAATGCTTAACAAACTGGATCGAGGCTAGGGTGGCTGGGAAATCGGTGGCAAGTAAAGCCTATTTCTGTCTTTACACAATGCAGGCACTAAGAGGGGAAATGGCCTATTCTTACACATACTAAGACATAACTATACTACAAATGGGCCTATGTTGCTCGTGTGACTAACTATGGGGGGGCAACCGTTTAACCTTTAATGACTTCAATGTGCCAATCTCAAAACCGTAGCAATATACATATATATATATATGTGCAGTGTCTGTATTGTCTTGTCACTGAACTACTCCCTCAAACTTTTGTGAAATCGCACCAAACTTCTGGTATGCACCTATCTCTCCCGTGTGTCCTTAGGGTATTCTTTTTGGAAAAAAAAAAAATGTAAAAAACTTTTTGATTTTTTTTTTTTTTTTTTACTTAAAGCTTCAACTTCAATTGTTTTTAAAATGTAATATCACGCATATTACAAATACATTTGTGCAAAATAATTGTATTATAATTCGTGTAAACCATGACAACACAGCAACTCAAGTACAGTCATCTATATATCTACAATCTACATAGCTGGGCAGTGTCTGTGTTGTCACTGAACTACTCCCTCAAACTTTTGTTTCCGTGGTTGTGAAGTGTTTTTAATAACGTGGTGGTGAGGTGATTTGAATCACGTGGTGGTGAGGTGTTTTGAATTACGTGGTGGTGAGATGTTTTGAATTACGTGGTGGTGAGATGTTTTTAGTTACGTGGTGGTGGGGTGTTATGAATTTCATGGTGATGAGGTGTTTTAAATTACGTGGTGATGAGATGTTTTGAATTATGTGGTGGTGAGATGTTTTTAGTTATGTGGTGGTGGGGTATTTTGAATTTCATGGTAATGAAGTGTTTTAAATTATGTGGTGATGAGATGTTTTGAATTATGTGGTGGTGAGATGTTTTTAGTTACCTGGTGGTGGGGTGTTTTGAATTTCATGGTGATGAGGTGTTTTAAATTACGTGGTGATGAGATGTTTTGAATTATGTGGTGGTGAGATGTTTTTAGTTACGTGGTGGTGGGGTGTTTTGAATTTCATGTTAATGAGGTGTTTTAAATTATGTGGTGGTGAGATGTTTTGAGTTACGTGGTGGTGTGGTGTTTTGAATTTCGTGGTGGTGACGTGTTTTGAATTATGTGGAGTTTGGTTGTTAATATATTTAATACCACAAATGACATTTGCAGGGGATCCGTTCATGGGAAATGCCGCAAAAGTTGGAACAGCGAATGTGGGGCCATTGTTTCAATGTAAAAAGGGGGTTAGGTTCTGAGCATTTTAAAATCCGCGGATGTCGAGGCAAAATCGGAACGCAAATGTCGATGAAAATCTGCGAATGTCAGGGCATTGTTCCAGTGGGGATAAGGTAGACAGCTAATCACACGAATAGATGCAGTACAGTGTTTTCATTCTGTACAGTAACTCGTGGGGGATGATGTTTTAGGCAGCTGGTGGAATATCCCACGAAGCTGTTCACAGTGTGAATAGCGGGATGTCCCGCGAAGGAATGTTTACCGTGTGAATCGTGGGATATCCTGTGAAGCAATGTTTACTATGTGAATGGTGGGATCTCCTGCGAAGCTCGCATTTAGCATGGCTAAAAATGTTTTCCATGGCTGTTAAAAGCTGTGAAAAAGCGAAGAGGAGGACCAACAACGTAGAAGCTAGTCATGCTCCCTGGCTAATGGGAAAAACATTTTTGCGCCCACGAAAAACAACAAATTCGCGGGACACAGGGCCGCGAATCTAGAAGTAGGTTGCAATTTATCAACTGCAAATACGTGGGGACCCACAGAATCTTGTTTCTCACAGTCTGAGAGTCCTTTTGGGTTTTTTTTTTGCAAACTCCAAGCGGGCTTTCATGTGTCTTTCACTGAGGAGAGGCTTCCGTCAGGCCATTCCGTCATAAAGCCCAGATCGGTGGAGTGTTGCGGTGATGGTTGTCCTTCTGGAAGTTTCTCCCATCTCCACACAGGATCTCTGGAGCTCAGCCAGAGTGACCATCGGGTTCTTGGTCACCTCTCTTACCAAGGCCCTTCTCCCCCGATTGCTCAGTTTGGCCAGGCAGCCAGCTTTAGGAAGAGTCCTGGTTGTTCCAAACTTCTTCCATTTACGAATTATGGAGGCCACTGTGCTCTTGGGAACCTTCAATGCAGCAAAAATAAATTTTTGTAGGCTTCCCCAGATCTGTGCCTCGACACAATCCTGTCTCTGAGCTCTGCAGGCAGTTCCTTCGACCTTATGGCTTGGTTTTTGTTCTGATATGCATTGCCAGCTGTAAGACCTTATATAGACAGGTGTGTGCCTTTCCAAATCATGTCCAATCAATTGAATTTACCACAGGTGGACTCCAATGAAGGTGTAGAAACATCTCAAAGATGATCAAGAGAAATGGGAGGCACCTGAGCTAAAATTAAGTGTCATAGCAAAGGGTATGAATACTTAGTCGCGTGAAAAAGTAAGTACACCCCATGTGAAGTTTTGACTTTTTCAACATATTTCAACATACAGCTATTTGATCTTCATTTCAACAATATTGATAGATAAAGGTGATATAATATAACAAATATCATGAAACATTTACATTTTGTAGTCCATTGTATAATTTAAATAAACATAAATGCAAATTTTGCTTGTGGAAAAAGTAAGGCTAACCCCCGCTAACTTACTGGCTAACCCCCGCTCTTGCAGGGAAAATGGCCTTAAAATGCCTGTTGTTGTTGTTGTTGTACATAAATAGAAGCTTTATGATTATATGCAAGCATTAATGATCTACTGCTTTACTTTTGGGGTTTTTTACGGACGCTTTTGCAGTTTTTTTACGTGAAGTTTCATTTACGGACACTTTTTATTTTTTCCCCTTTTTGGTGAATATTGTCATTTTTATTTCGCAGTTTACAGTTATAGAAATTACAATTTTAAAATGCTACATATCGATTGAGGTTATTTTTTACGGATGGGTTTTTATGTAAATTTTCATTTACTGATGCTTTCTGACGGTTCTGTGATTTTTCCCGGTTTACCGGCTTCGATGTCCATCAGCAGGCCAAATTTCAGCTTTCTACGACATCCGGAAGGTACCGAACATTAATATCAATCAGTCTGTGAGTCGGTGTTTAGAAAGACCTTTATAAACTGTATTATATTTGTGTCTACATATATACACTTTATATTGTTTAATGATACACCTGTAACTGTGATTTGTGAGGTTGCTAGATTGTATCTGGAGCCCAAAGTGCCACCTGCCACATGGACACATTGGCTTTCGCCCTACCAATCACAACCAGGAAGTATCACCATTATTTTAAGCAGTTGCGAGTTTTAAGAATACGATTATTGAAGTTCTCTAACCTGGACCAACACCATGATGATACCATCACAACGACGTCGTGACTGCAAACCCAGAAGGGCCTCTGGCAGTGCAAAGATGTCAAGGTCATATGCTGTCATCAAGCAGATGAAAAGCGAAGTGACTGACTAGTTTCACCCTTATTGGGGCTCGTCAGGGCAATGCGTGCTGTTCCATCCACTTCGTGACTTTGTTGCCTTCCGGCTTATATACTGGTTAATGATAGTCGGTCGCTTCGCTTTTGCTTTGGGCGGGGAGGGGGAGGGGGGCGGTGCAACAACTGCAAATAGGTATCTCCGATGCTGTTTACTTGGGTAGTACAAAACGTCAGGGAAGACTGCCTGTAGAAGTGGTGAAACCAACAAAGATAAGCCTCCTGACATGTCACCTGTATATGACATTACATCCAGCTACAATGACAAAAAGCTCTTCAGGGGGACATATAATTACACAGTCCTTAAAAAAGAGGGAGTAAATATTAGCAGGAATGACCTTTAACCCTTAGAGGGCATTCTTTGACACTTGTATTTTGACTTTCTTCACAGCAAAAGTATGCAAATCAATTAAAACACCTTTGAAACAGAATGGAGGAGTTTGTGCAACAAAATGTCAGTTTGTATTCATTTTCATGATTAATTTTTGGCTGATGGTTCTGCTGTTGGTTTTTCGATGGTTAAGCTATTATTTTGTAGCTAAAATCACAAAAGATGGAAATAAAATATCTGCTCACCTGTGTCACCTTATCACTCACCTTCCTCCAGACAGATACAGAGTACAATTATGAGGGAGGCTGGGAAGAAGTGTATGATGCAGAAGAGGAGAGCAAGGAATCAGAAGAAGTATGGGACAGGGAAGAGGAAGAAAAGCAATTGATAGAAGAAAAAGAAGAACGCCAGACTTCCAGCGTTGGGAATTATTCGTACAACCCAGAAAATCCTTATCATGTAAGTTCCTCTTTTTGCTTTTCCATCACATTTATTCAAAACCTCATTCAAAGTCATTTACATCTAATTTAATATCTGTTAGAGGCAACAATGTTGATTGACTGGAAAACGTAAAGCCAAAAACTGTCAAGAAAAAGTCTGCATTAAACAACACTTTTTATTCACGACAATTTCAGCTTCACATGCATAAAACAGTTCACCCCAAAAAAGGAAATAAAAGCGTGATTTATCCAGAAATTATGGTTAAATAAACTCCAACCGAACCAATTCCTCACTGCACTAATTATGTGTTTATATTCCTGGAATGCCTTGGCTTGCCCCCCCCTTCCATGCTTGGTCCGATTCAGGCATTTCACAATGGTATGCAGGCACGTGTTATCTATCTATGATGGCAAGGAGTCTGAACCATTCTCAGTAAAGCAGGGTTGCGTGTCTTGGCACCAACACGAAAAGGAGTCTTTTTTTTCTTCTCTGTTGTGATATGAAGTTGGTGGAATGAATGAGGGTGTCTACATTCGCACAGGATGTGATGAAAATCTTTTCAAACTTGCTCGCTTGAATGTCAGTACGAGGACAAGAACACTCCTCATCCGCGAGATGTTATTTGCTGATGATGCCACCCTTTTCTCCCATTCGGCCATCAGATTACAGGCAATCTTTGATGCTTTCTCCAAAGCATGTGACAAGTTTGGTGTCACGATCAGCAAAAAGAAAACTTGTGTCCTCCGTGAAGAGTAGACGAGCTATTTTCAGCACCCTGGGTAATTCAAAAAAAAATCTGCACACTCAGTCGAGTATCCTCAGTCGAGAGTGGTGACCCATTCGGGATTGTAAGCAACAACTAACTTTGAATTATTCAATTCTCTATATACACTTGACATGCTGCTTATACTCACCAATAATGGAGGGAGGCCCCAATGTCAGGCATGAGATCAGGGCTGTCTCTCTGGACATAGTCGTGGCCAAAAATATTGGCACCAATGCACTTTTTTCAAATAACTCACAATTTTCTCTAAAAATAAGTTTAAATTGACAAAAGTATTTGGTCTCCACAATTCATTATTTCACTGTAAATATAACAGAACCTCTGTATTTGATTCAGAACTGAATATATCCTTTTGAAATCAGAAAATAAAAATAAATATAAAAAACGAAATTATTGCCCTCCCAGACTTCATATTTGGTAGCACGGCCTTTGGACAAAATAACTGCAGTCAGGCGCTTCCTATAACCATGAATGAGCTTCCTACACCTCCCCACTGACAGTTTGTCCCACTCTTCTTGTGCAAACTGCTCCAGTTCTCCCAGATTGAAGGATGTCTTCTCCAAACTGCTGTTTTCAGATCTCCCCACAGGTGTTCAATGGGATTTAGATCTGGAATCATTGCTGGCCACTTCACAACAGTCCAGCATTTTGTCTTGAACCATTCCTGGCTGCTTTATGAAGTGTCTTTGGGGTCATTGTCCTGCTGCAAGACCCGTGACCTTCGACGGAGACCCACCTTTCTGACACTGGGTTGAACATTGCGCTCCAAAATGCCATGGTAATCTCCTGATTTCATGATGCCATGCACACATTCAAGGCACCCAGTGCCAGAGGCAGCACAGCAATCCCAAAACATCACTGAACCTCTGCCATGTTTCAATGTAGAGAAGGTGTTCATTTCTTTGAAGGCTTCATTTTGTTTTCTGTAAACATAGAGATGATGTGCTTTACCAAAAAGCTCTAATTTGGTCTCATCTGTCCACAGGGCATTCTCCCAGAAGGATTTTGGCTTGTTCATGTGTGTTTTGGAAAACTCCAGTCAGGCTTTCTTATGTCTCTCTCTCAGCAGTGGGGTCCTCCTGGGTCTCCTACCATAGAACCCCCTTTCATTGAGTTGGCGACGGATGGTGCAAGTTGAAAGTGTCTTCCTTGTCTCTGAAGGTCAGCTTGAATCTGTTTGGCAGTTGATCGAGGTGCTTTCTCCACCATTTGAACAATCCTTCGCTGCAATCTTCGATCAAGTTTTCTCTTGTGGCCATGTCCAGGGTGGTTGGCTACAGTTCCATGAGCCTTAAACTTCCTGATAACATTGTGTACGGTGGACACAGAAACATCAAGATCTCTGGAGATGGACTTGTAGCCTTGAGATTGTCCATGGTTAGCTACAATCTCGTGTCTGACCTCCTCCACAATTCTCTGGTTTTCTTTGTTTTCTGCAAAACAGCAGAATGACTCCTTTTCTCTATTCAAACTGGTTGAATGAGTGATTTTTATAATGAAGGCACCTGCAATTAACCACAGGTGAGTTCAATTCCAAGGTAAAGGAGAATCACCTGCTTGAAATCTAATTATTTCTACCAACTCATGAAATTATTTCTTCAGGTGTGCGACCTGAAGGACCTTTGAGTCTCACTATCTGCCATGATCTTTCTTGGGAAAACCACATTTCCAAGCTGGCCTGCAAAGCCAGTCACCGACTGGGCATCCTCCGTCGTGCGAAGTCCTTCCTAGGCACACCTGAGCTCCTCACCACATACAAGGCTTTCATCCGCAGCTCAATGGAATACTGTTCTCCCCTATGGGCTGGTGCTCCTGCCTCACACCTAGCTCGGCTTCACGCTGTTGAAACCAAAGCTTTCAGAATCATTGGAATCTCCCGCGATGAAGCTATCTCTGAGGGCCTTTAACTCACTCACCGCAGGCAGGTAGGTGGTCTTTCTGTCTTCTACCGACTCCTCTCCGGCCTTGCTCCCCCAGCTCTCTCTGTGCTCTGTCCCCCAAATATTCCTACAGGTCGCACAAGATCTGCCAGCAAGCCTCTGATGGTTAAACTGCCAAAATCTCGGCTCTCTGCTCACCTTCACTCCTTCATTCCTCTTTTCTCCCGCCTCTGGAACAAACTCCCACACTCCCTTCAATCCCACTCCTCCCTCCAGGTCTTTAAAACAGCTGTTCACCACCATCTCTTATCTTCCCCCATCCAAAACCTTGATCTTTTCTACCCCCACTAATTCACCCCAGATCCACCTTGTTTGTAATTCCAACTTCTTTCCTGGTAGTCCTGGCAGTGTCCATATGTTTTATGCCTCTCCCACCCCCTTTCGCATGCCTCCCCCCCAAAGCCCTCTCCCTCCCACAGTTCTCTCGATGTCTCCATGTCTCTCGGTTCCTGCTCTCAAATGTTGTGTTTGTGTCCTTCCCCCTCTCTCCCCATCTTGTCTACCGCTCCCGATGCTTTTTGTTTTATGTGTCGGTTTGTCGGTTATGTGTCGGTTTGTCGGTTTGTCTTTCTGTGTGATAAATGTTCGCTCCTTCACGAGCCTCGATGTTGTATCCAAAAAAAAAAAAAAAAAAAAAAAAACTCCTAAAAGGTGCCAATAACATTGTCTGGGCCATTTTAGGATTTCTGTGTGGAATTAGCTAAGATTTAGTAATTTTTTCAGCTTTTTTTGGTTTTGTTCCACTGTAAACCAAAGAAATACGTATGTGGACACCAAAATATTTTTTAAATTTCAACAATTTTCTGGAAGAAATGTTGCATTATTTGAAAAAGTGCAAGGCTGCCAATATTTTTGGCCACGACTGTATCTCGAGCTTTTTATATGGTCTAACATCCCGCCATACTCTCCAAATTCTGTACCTATGGTATCCAAGGCCAACTCCACAAATGGCTTACTGACTTCCTCGGTATCCAAGGCCAACTCCACAAATGGCTTACTGACTTCCTCGACTATCGTAGCCAGCGTGTGGCCCTCAACGCAATCCTTTCATCTCCTCTCCCTGTCAAGGCTGGAGTACCCAAGGCAGTGTTTTGGGACAAGTTCTATTCCTGATCTTCATAAGTGATCTCTCTGACTCTCTAAAAAATTATCTGCATCTATTTTCTGATGACTCCACCCTGTGTTGTGACATCCCTCATGCTTCAGACAGGCAGGCTGCAGCCTCTTTCCTCTCTTCAAACCTTGGGGAAAAAACAAATCACAAACTGGTCAAAAAAAAATCACAAGCTCCTTATCCTCCAACTTGCATTCAGCTTTGATTCAATTCCAAGATTCAAGCTTTGATTCAAGGGGCACCAATTTGATTCATACAGCTTTACGTGCTGATGTACTGACTTTATGTACTGATGGGTTTTAGCCGATATATGTAGGGCGCCCCTTTATATGAACTATACTAGAACATTACTTGGTTCCTCCTAAGAACATGAGGGTAGTCCAGCATGCACACAAGTTATTTTGAACGTCCCTTATTTTCTATCGTCAGGCATTTTCCAGAAGCCATGTAATGTCCCTTCTTTTCTATAGTTTGCCGCATGGCACATACCATATAAAGGGGCCTTTTCTATGCCCCTGGCATTTTCCCCAACAATGTAGATATATTTAATATTATAGCACTTCGGTGGAACTTGTTTTGAAAGCCATTGGTTAGACGTATTGGCCGATGTATATTACAAGTTTCAGCTCGTTTCAATGTATATCCCTTGAGATATGAGCGCCAACACATTTTGGGCAGATGGACTGACAGACGGATGGACGGACAGACACCAACGTGAACTCGAGGGTTTTCTTAATAAAACTCAAGAATGCTGAAATTTTCAACATATTACCTCAACGTACAAAGCATTTATGAATTACATATTTGTTTAAATTTCATTTTAACACCTTCTTCTGACATACCACCTTGAATTATTTATTTGCCTACACTTCACTATCACCACCACCAACATACTACCTTCAATCATTTATTTATAAACCTTTTACCATTTCACCTACATTTCATATTGAATTATTTATTTATTTGTGTACACTTAACCATCTCCACGACCAACACTCAATTTTGAATTATTTATACATATACACTTTACTATTTACACTACCTACATATATATTTATTTAAACTTTGGCAGCCCCGATGCTGTTAAGAGTATGGTATGTTCCATTGATTGATTGATGTGGATAACTCAAGGCAAATTGTCACACAAGGAAATCGATCTTATCAAACGAACTAATCTTTATGTATAATTTTAACACTTTTATTTTTAAAAGTTGTGGAAACATTCGTCACACCAAAATGTTAAGTTTCACAAAAGGATGGAAATTTGGGACCCATTTTTCTTTAGGGAGGGTTTTGGGGTTAAATGTCACGTTCAACTATTTGTTTTAACTTGATTTAATGTCTTTCTTGTTTCCACTTTTTCCCCAAGCAGAGGGCCGAATTGGGTGAGCAGGATCGAGGTATGACCTTTGACCCTATGTTGGATCACAAGGGGTTCTGTTGCATTGCATGCCGTCGTGGTTACCGCCACTGCCACCGTGTCTGTGAACCGCTGCGTGGTTACTGGCCTTGGCCCTACAATTATCGTGGCTGCCGCAAGCATTGCAACATCATCATGCCCTGCTCATGGTGGGCAGCTCGAGTGCTTGGGGTGGTCTGAGGGGTGGCCCATACCATCATTCACAGATTAATCTGCCTCACTTGGTTGTCAAAATGCATAACTGCCCTAGTTAATCTGCCCGAGCAATTAACCTTTTGTTGTATCAGTTTTCAATGAGCCCTGCTCATTGCGCTTCCACACCTATTTTATCAACCAAAACTGTATTTTGCAAGTTTGTTTGATGCCTACTTATATATTCCTTATGTGTCTTTTAGTTTCACTTTGCCTTCATTTCTCCTGTTTACGTATTTACACCATATGCCCCAATTATTGCTAAACTTCAATTTGAAAAATTCCTTACCAAAGAAACATTTTTCTGGATAATTCCAAAGTATGTAGAACAATGAATAAAAAGGATGTAGTAATATAACTTCTGGACGTCATATATGAGTATGCAGTTCTCAAAAGAATGTGTTTTTTAGCCTCATGAATAAACACACTTTCGTGATTGTGCTCGCTGTATAAGTACTGGACACAAAACAAATGAACAGAAAATACAACAAATATTGTGAAATGGAAATAAAGAATAGTTTACAAGGAAACAGCAATTTGGCAATTTTGAAAACTTGTTGCGAGCCAACTCTTCTGGTTTTGAACTTTTTTTTTTATTATCCAATATGGCTGCCAGACTACGAGAGCGATGACATCATAAATTTATATTCTCTAATATAATTGTTGCATAGATCACGTTCAATACATTTCAAAGTGATCAGACTAAGCGTTGTCCCTGTCGAATTATGACGTCATAATTATGGCACCAATGACGTCATCGTTAACGCCTTTTCCCCATATGGAGTTCTTTACAATGAGCCATGTTTCAATTTTTTCCATGCAGCTTTTTTGGAGATAGAGGTGTAACATTTTTCGGTTTTTCCAAGATGGTGCCTGTACAACATGACCTATGACGTCATGATTATCATTAAAATATTCTAAAGGAGAAGGTGCTCCTATGGTGAAAATCTCACGTCCATCAGACCAACAGTTGCTGAAAAAAATGCAATGATCGGATGGATGTGTTGTATTTGTCGAATTATGACGTCATAACGAAGGCACCGATGACATCATTATTAACATATCTTATTCCCATGGGGAGTAGTTGACAATCAGCCAGATCTCAATTTTTTCCATGTAGTGGTTTCAGAGATATAGAGGTGCAAAGTTTTTCCAACATTACGCCTGTTCCACGTGACCTATGACGTCATAATAATCATTAAAATATTCTACAGGAGTCGTTCCTATGGTGAAAATTTCATGTCTATCGGACCAACGGATGCCGAGAAAATGAATTTTCAAAATAGACGTGGCACGTATGCAGCTGAATGCTTTACCACGCTTTTCGCTTCGTGAGCGCAGGGTAAAAATGATAGAGGAGGTGCTCCTCTGGTAAAATTGTGTCAATCAGACCAATGGTTGCCGAAAAAATGAATTTTAAAAAGGCAGACGCCACACGTATGCAACCAGATGCCTAACCCTGCTTTTCGCTTTGGAGCGCAGGGTAATTCTGTTCAACCAAGCAGAGTACCCACCCTCTGGGTGCGTTGTTTTTGCATTACTTGCTGAAAAGGGAGAGTTTGTATATTGCAAGAAGACTCTATTCACATTTTTGTGTGGTTTTGGTCAAATGGGGTCCAACAAGTGCATCGGGATAAGTGGTGTAAAGGAGGTAAAGGTCAAAAAGGTTTTATTGGCCCAAAGGGTTTATAGGGGTTAAATGCTATAAAGGGGTCTAAAGGTGAAAAGGGTATTTTGCATAAGTAATTTGGTTCTAAATAGGCTCAATAGCAATTAGGTTGTTAAGGATCTACTGGGTTCAAGTGGTCCAAATACCTTAAATGGGTCTAAAAGGGTATGTTCCAATAGTAGTTAGTGTCCAATGGGAGTACTACAGTTCTGAAAGGTACATTCCAATAGTCCGTAATTAATATATGTAGTCACCGTGGTCCATTAACATGTAATTTAGAAGACATGCAGTCCAACTCACATTCAAACATATGTAATTAATAGACATACTCATGTGGGTCGACCGAGACTTTATCTTGAGGCTTCACCATCCATCCAAATAATGCACCATTTCTTCCAGAAAATTGTTAAAATAAAAATATATTTTGGTATCTACAGATATATTTCTTTGGTTTGGAGTACAACAAAACAAAAAAAAAGCTGAAATAATTACGAAATCTTAGCTTACTCCACACAGAAATCCTAAAGTAGCATGTACAATATTATTGGCACCTTTTAGAAGTTGTTAGAAATAATTAATGTCAAGCAGGTGATTCTCCTTTACTTTGGAATTGAACTCACCTGTGGTGAGTTGCAGGTGCCTGCAATATAAAAATCACTCTCACCACTTTGAATAGAGAAAAGGAGTCATTCTGCTGTTTTGTGTTCCTGTGTGTACCGCAATCAGCATGGAGAAAAGAAAGAAAACCAGAGAATTGTCTGAGGAGGTCAGACACAAGATTGTAGCCAAGCATGGACAATCTCAAGGCTACAAGTCCATCTCCAGAGACCTTGATGTTCTTGTGTCCACCGTACGCAATGTTATCATGAAGTTTAAGGCCCATGGCACTGTAGCCAACCTCCCAAGACGTGGTAGCAAGATAATATTTGATCAAAGATTGCAATGAAGGATTGTTTGAATGATGGAGAAAGCACCTTGATCAACTGCCAAACAGATTCAAGCTGACCTTCAGACACAAGGCACGACAGTTTCAACTCACACCATCCGTCACCAACTCGATGAAAGTGGATTCTATGGTAGGAGACCCCCACTGCTAATAAAGCTCGACTGGAGTTTTCCAAAACACACCTGAACAAGTCAAAATCCTTCTGGGAAAATGTCCTGTGCACAGATGAGACCAAATTAGAGCTTTTGGTAAAACACCTCATCTCTATGTTTACAGAAAACAAAATGAAGCCTTCAAAGAAAAGAACACCTTCCCTACCGTCAAACATGGAGGAGGATCAGAGATGTTTTGGGGTTGCTGTGCTACCTCTGGCACTGGGTGCCTTGAATGTGTGCATGGCATCATGAAATCAGGAGATTACCAAGGCATTTTGGAGCGCAATGTTCAACCCAGTGACAGAAAGACGGGTCTCCGTCGAAGGTCATGGGTCTTGCAGCAGGACAATGACACCAAACACACTTCAAAAAGCACTCAGGAATGGTTCAAGAGAAAACGCTGGACTGTGCTGAAGTGGCCAGCAATGAGTCCAGATCTAAATCCCATTAAACACCTGTGGGGAGATCTGAAAACAGCAGTTGGGAGAAGGTACCCTTCAAATCTAGGAGAACTGGAGCAGTTTGCACAAGAAGAGTGGGACAAACTTCCAGTAGAGAGGTGTCGGAAGCTCATTCATGGCTATAGGAAACGCTTGACTGCAGTTATTTTGTCCAAAGGCCGTGCTACCAAATATTAAGTCTAGGCCCTAGGGTGTCAATCATTTTGTTGATGCCATTTATTTTTATATTCTGATTAAAAAATATATATTAAGTTCTGAATAAAAAACAAAGGTTCTTTAATATTAACAGTGAAATAAAGAATTGTGGAGACCAAATACTTTCGACAATTTCAATTTATTTTCAGAGAAAATTGAGTTAGTTGAAAAAAGTGCCAGGGTGCCAATATTTTTGGTCCCAACTAGGTGGATCACATCATTCAGAATAAAATCGACGATTTATGTGAGCATTGAACTTTTGACCTCAAAAATACCATGGTTCTAGAGTGTGTCTACCTCTACCAGGTGGTTAAGTTTTGGAAAATCCATTTCAAATAGAGACCTGAAGGGGATGGACATACAAACATATGAATGAAAAATTACTCAGAGCGACAATTGGAAAAACAGAACAAAGTAGAATAGCACGCGGAAGAGTGCATACCTCCACCAGGCTGAACAGTTTACGTTTTGTGTTCCACCGATAGTCTGGATCTGAACCAAAATCGAATCAGCTAGTTCTCGTCACCGAACCAACTCAAATTCACCTAGTTTTGTTCTAACTCCTCCACAACTTTTTACCTCAAAACAATTAGTGGTTGAATTCAGTGAGATCATATGCAAATCCTCTTCAAATTTCAAGTCAATCGAATGAAAATTGAGGATTTTAGAAATTGCACCGAAGTTGTTGACCTTTCGCCTATGTTGACCTTTTACCATACTTTGGCTTTGAATACGTCCCTGAACCTCCAGTTTTGCAGTACTCACATTTAAATAAAGGTGGTGTGTCAGTGTGCTGTTCAGGTCTGCTTCTGGACTATTTCAATCGCAATAAACTTTCAGATTTTTAAACAATATTGTTAAAATCACTTTTATTAAAATTTAACTGAGAATTAAGTAACTGCGTGGGGTTATCGTGTTCTACCAAAGGTGGATGGAGGTTATGTTTTGACCCCTGTCCGTCTGTTTTGTTGTGAAGATATCTCAAAAAGTTGTGGACGGATTCGAACAAAATTTGGCAGAGATGTTGTGTATGTGACAATGACGCAATGATTAGATTTTGCTGAAGATCCGGATCCGGCTACTACAATTCTTTAAAATGATTATTCACCATTGGGAGATGGGGCCAAAAACGATACATAGCAGGATATCTCAAAATGTTATGGACTGATTTGGACGAAACTTAGTGGGTGGGTTGAGTGTGTGTGACAAGGAATAATTGATTCAATTTTGGTGAAGATCTGAATATGGATTCGGATATGAGAATTATTTAATTTTAAAGTGATTCTTCAACATTGAGTGATCGGGCCAAAAACGATACATAGCAGGATATCTCAAAATGTTATGGACGGATTTGGACGAAACTTAGTGGGTGGGTTGAGTGTGTGTGACAAGGAATAATTGATTCAATTTTGGTGAAGATCTGAATATGGATTCGGATATGAGAATTATTTAATTTTAAAGTGATTCTTCACCATCGAGTGATTGGGCCAAAAACGATACATAGCAGGATATCTCAAAATGTTATGGACGGATTTGGACGAAACTTGGTGGACAGGTTGTATGTGTGACAAGGAAGAATCAGTTCAATTTTGGTGAAGATCCGGATCCAGCTCGTAGAATTTTTAGTGATTCTTCATTATTGGGAGATAGGGCCAAAACTGACATATAGCAGGATATCTCAAAAAGTTGTGGACGGATTATTTTGATTAAATGTGCTTCTGTATTGTGATTTTCTGGTTGTATATGTTTAGCAAGTCTAGATGTCAAAACATACCTCGTGTTAACCCAAGGAGACCATCGTCTGGTGGACGACGCCTCAGCACCGCCCCGACACATACCTGCACAACCCAACCCAGGAAAGTTACCCCGTGCTTTTACTCCTATTAATTATCAAGGAATGGAGGTCCAGAAGGCTTTGTCCCAATCCCATCATCAGGTGAGCTGCCCTGTGAAAAACACCCACAGCGTGGGTTTTTTTAAAAGTTGTGTTCTTTGTGCGTGTTGCTGAATGACATGTTTTTATGGTGGCCAGAGTGCAAATCCTGCTCCCAACCTCCTAGAAAAAGGTTACCCGCCTGCAGGACGTCCGCAGACACAGTTGGGCACCGGATATGGATGGCCGTTAATCCTCCGCCCTTTGACAGGTCTTGTTTTAGCCCTGCTAGGTGTCCATATCCAAACACCCACTGGGGCGACTAGACCAGGTGGAAAGTTTTTTTTTCCCTACCCCCAAGAAAATGTGCGACTTTGTGTCCAACGGCTATCGCTGGTCGGACTTTGTGTCCAACGAGCGGTTGCTGAGAGACACCCAGATGAGATTTGTTTCCTGTATAGTCCGTGAGCATCAGCTGCGGCTGTATGGGCATGTGGCTTGTTTTCCGGATGCTGATGCAGCTCACCAGATACTCTCAGCAAGGGAGCCTCGTGAGTGGAGGCCAACGGGCCGACCGCATGCCTCGTGATTGCAGCAGGTTGATCGACATCTCAAGGAGATAGGGATGGACCAGGCATCAGCCTAGGGGCTGACCAGCCAGAGGCCCCTGGAGTACCGTCAGAAAGTGGATGCGGTCCCATACCTGACCTGATATTCACATCTTAGCACCCCTCCGTCTTCAAATTTACCGATTTAATAATGCAGATTATAGAATTCACCTCAAAAGGCAAGCCCTCAACATGACCCAAGATTCAATGGTCAAATCCTGGGCAATCCATGGCATGGAATAAATGACATGGCAAATCCATGGCAATAGATGCACGGAAAACAAACTTTATTATAGAATTCAAAAATATTTGAAATTGATGTTGCAGGTAGGTGTTTGTAGTCAGGATGCAAACTGCTCTGCAGAATAATTCTGTTTTAAACTTTCCACATTACAAGTATTTTATCTCCTTCTGGTTTATCTCCCCCTCACCCCCTCTCCAATCAGTCTCAGTTATCTTTTTATATACACAGAACAAAATTTTTGTAGTTTGCCGATTTAACTGTAAAAGTGACAATTTGCAGTGGGAGCAAATTCGGTTAGGCAATGTACAACAGACAGGCAAGGCCAAAGGTGGGTGGAGGAGGGTGGGGTGGGGAGCCTTCCGCTCTGCTTCGAAAAAGTGACAAGTGAGAAGCTTGTCGTCGTTGTTGCTTTAGGCTCATTCACACCAATTCATAACATAAAACAGCTCAATCATATTCATACACCACAACTCCGAATAAAACGAGGTTGAAACGTTTCACCAAATATGGACGGTTTTGTGCGCAGTATAAAATCAAACAAGTGAACAAAGCAATTAATTATGGCAAGGAAAGCTGTTCCTGCTTGACATTTTGTACTCCTGTTAAATTTTATTTTGACTTCATGTGTTTTGGTCATAAATGAGCAATTTTGTTTCATATATAAAAAGGTGAGAACATCTTTCCTTGACCATTTTTTTTCTTTCTTTCCAAATATCATAATAAAGAACCAATCCATAACCACTGCCAATCCAAGATCTTGCAAAGCAGAAGCATTTTTTTTATTTTTGCTTGAACTAACAAGTGGCTGAAGTATGGAGAAGCAAGGTGCATCAGATTTCATAATTCCTCCACTCCAATCCGTCTGGGGGTTTCACCTCGACTTTCTCCTGTCCAACCTCACCCCAGTTTGTACTTAAAACGGTGCCCCCTGACTCCACCTGCAAAGAGACAGGTGAAACGTGATTTGAAAAACACACACACACACACACACACACACACACACACACACACACACACACACACACACACACACACACACACACACACACACACACACACACACACACACACACACACACACACAGGCCTAAGAAAATGACCAAATACCAGGACCTCAAAAGTGAGGTCAAGACATCTTGGAAGCTGAAGAGCATCAAAATTGTACCAGTGATTCATTGGAGCAACAGGAATGATAAAGAAGAACCTCACCTGAGATTTTAAAAACCATGCCTGGGAATATTACCATAAATTAACTACAACTGGAGGCAATCTGGGGTTCAATCTGCAACCAATGATGATCCTGAAAAGAGCCCTTGAAACAAAACTCTGAAAGCATGGAACAGCTTGGTCCATGAACCGTGATCCCATAGCGAAGCAGAGATGGATACTTTGGGTCCTGAGAGGAAGGACTGCATCTTGTCCATTTCACTTTGCTGCATATGTTGCTGCACTCTATTGCTTGCCATTTCCCCCTTGTACGTTTTGATTTGCATTCTAACTTTTTTTTTTTTGTTACATTCATTTTGATTGCCTGTTTGAACATTAAAGTTCTTCAGTTCCCTACCCACAAGATCCTGCATTCACATTTTACATAATTGGTTCTGTTTGTAAATAATTAACCCCCTTCTTGTTGAACTTCATTTCCAATCTGTCTGCGTTTTGTCTTTTCCTTCATTGGTTCGGCAATGTTCACACACGTTAGTCTGGGAGATTATAATTCTCCAATTAATTGATTCATATCCAAGTCGGGCATGCACCGGCGGTAAGCTCAGCTGCCCTAATTAAGATAACATTGTTGCATAGCCAAGGGCGCATCCCCCGATTGGAAAGCCGCATGGCACGGGTAAACGGTGGTCAGATGGAGGACCCTGGGACCACGTGGTGGACCAATTGGCGTTCGCGGTTGGCTCACAACCTGCAAACAAAGTTATTTGTGCTCAGTAGCCTCAGGCCCGATAAGTTCGAGGAGAACCAGGGATTCCCCTTCAAAGTGCACCCAAAACCCATGGCCATAACAATTTGGTGATCAGGAACCAAATTCGAACCTGAGGTGTGCTTCACATATCTCAAACAATTCAGAGCCTTTAGTCAAAATTTTATTTAAATGTATTCGTGTGAGCAATGGCAGATCAACACGGGCAGATCCTGGTTGGAGTAGTAAGTAATGTATATAATAAGGTAAAATTTCTGATCCAGCAACCAATAAAAGCACCCAGCATGAACAATGGCCCCCACCCTCATCCCCCGAGAAATGCAGCGCCCAAATGGAAGCCAACAGTCAGAAATGAATCAGCTAACAGCAATGATTACGTAAATATTGGTGGGAGAGGAACAATGAGGCTGGCTATGCAAGAGATGCAGGTGGAAACGGAGGCTCGGTCGGCAAAGGTGCAGGCAGAACTGAGGCTCGGGAGACAAAGGCGCAGGCGGAAAAGGTGCAGACCGAAACTGAGGCTCAGGAGGGAAAGGTGCAGGCTGAAAACAAGAGCCTTCAAGGCAGAATGGGATGCATGGCTAAAGGAGAGGCAAAAATAAAGGCAGAATGGGAAGCGAGGCAAAAAGCGAGAGCAGAGGCTTGGCTGACAGACCCTGGCAGTGACACAAATGCGCGGGAGAATGTGGCAGGTGTGTGTGGCGAGCCGGGCGAAATGGCGGCCAAAGAGGCCAGTGGTAATATAGAGGGAGTACCGGGAACAGTGCCATTAGGAGTAACTGAAGACACAGAACCACGGGAGATAGCGATAACAGAGTCAGGATGCGGGATAGTTAAGTTATTTGTAGAGCAGCTGGTACACGAGAATGATTTATTATGTACTAGCAGGAGTACCCGGTGATGCCGGGTTGGGGAGGAGGGGGGGAGGAGGCAGGAGAGGGAGGGGGTGAGGAAGGGAGTGGGGGGAGTGGAAGGGGGTTCATCACCTTTTCATTGAATATATGGTGGTGAATGTGCTGTTCATCACGTTTCTGAGTTAAGTGTGATGCAGAACAGGAAGAAGAAGAAGCCTTACTACGAAGGTCGTACATTTCCGGAATTGTTTGATTTATTTGTGTTCAATTGTCCGGTGATTGTTTTGTATTAATTCGTGCGAATGTATACTTGTATATAACTGTCATTAATTTAAAAAAAGGCTTAGGCACTATTGAGCGATTTTTTTTTTTAATCCAAAAAAACGAACTTTTATACTTCCGCTTTTTTTTTTTTTTTTGCCTAAAACACTCCCAGTCACTCACTGATGAACCTCTGAAAGTTTGACGAAGATCCGTTCAGCCATCTCTGAGAAAAATGGTGACAGACAGACAGACAGACCAAACAGCTCTTATATAGTAGAAGACAACATGGAAACAGATAGAGTGTGGGAAAGGAAGTTGTCGAAGCACGTGTGGTGAGAAATACGTGCAGGGAGTGCATGATCCCACAGGTGTGCGCTTCTGTGCAGTTTGAGCTGGTGGGAGGTCCTGATCACAAGGCGGAGCTGGGGTTTGCTGCTTAGAAAAGGTACGTGAACAACATTAATGGAGCAAATGGGGAGTGCGGGGTTAATTAGGTTAGTGGGGGCACCTGCAGATTGCAGGTGGAGGTAGCATGGGGGACGCAGGGTTTGTGTGCATGCCAAACCGTCAGGCGTGTAGGAGGGTGGCCGTGCTTAGAAGAACGGTGCACGGAAAGTGCTATGAGGTGTGGCGGTGCTGAGAACACGGCAGGAATGGATGTGACCACCACGGGTGTGGGTGGGGCTCGCATGACGCAATTCGCGTTCACGGAGCCCAGTGACACAGCCCTGTTCGAGGCATGAGTGCCGTGTCGGGCGTGCAGCACGCATTTGGAGGCATGGAGGGAGGCATGGTGCCGGGGTTCCTCCGCACGCGTGCAACGGCACAAAGGTCAGGGCCTAGGTCCGTGGGGGAACCACGTGACCCAGAGGGTACAATTAAATGTAGAAGGCATTGGGCAGGAGACTGTATGTAGGCAGATGACAGAACAATGACAGAACAATGACAGCGTTAGAGATTGGAGAGAATTAGTGACGTGATGTAAATTTATGAGTTGGGATTTAATTATCTTTTGAATTGGCAGACGAGAGCTGAGCACCTTCCTTCTTCCTCGTGGTCCCGACCATTGAGGGATGATGCAGGAACGCTTGTTGCGAGTGAGATGAGGTGTGAATGAGTTGTGTGGAATTTCTTTTGTCGATAAGGATTGAATGAATGGTATAAGGTGTGTTTGTTGGGCAGTGTACAACCCCCCTATGGAGACGAACTCACTGCATTGGCGTTAAAGTAGAGGGGTTTTGACGTTTTGGTATGCATGTCGTTCTGCGGATGGTGCTGTGTGTAAGAAGTGTTTTGCAAAGGTGCAATGGTTGTTGTTGAGAGGCTGGGAGTGTGGTTCAGAGAAGGTAGGGTCTTGAGTAAAGAGCAACCCAGGCGCTGGGAGCCTTGTCGGCCAGGGTAAGGTCCAGAGGGCCAGTTTAGTGTTAGTGGGTGCAGGTACCCAAGTGAAGGGGCCCGGGGTGCCATGGTAGGCATTGAGGGGGGAGAGACAGTAAGGGCCTCCCCCAGAGTTGGCTTCAGGAGCAGGTACGCACGGAGGCAGCCCCAGTGGTGGCCCGGGGAGTGCATGCGCAAGTTGAGCAGGTGGGTAGATCTGTAAGTGGAGCCACACTGCCCAGCCACGATATTGTGCGATGGCACAGGATGAAAAATTGAAGGCCTGGCCCAAATTACATAGGTTTGTTGACCTTTATAATGTCCTTAAAACCAAGTTTCCTGGTGGAATGATTTTCAATAGCTTGACTGCCAGGCAGGCCAACAGAGTAAACATATTGTTACGGATCTCAGAGACGGCACTCCACTTAGCAAGGGGGGGTTAATCCCCTTGGCCTGTTAAGCTGGCCGTCTCTAGTCCTGGTACTTATAACGCTCTTTTGCGGGGTGAAATTGGGCAGGGTTATTGGTCAACGTGTTCTCCCGAATACCTTTACCAATCCCTCCGCAAAACAGGGAGACAAGTACTGCTCGAACCATGGGCAAGATGGTAATTGCCGAGCGGTTTAGCAACCTGCAGCTCGAGCCGTTAACAAAAGACTAACCGATTCCGAGCGTTGGCCAAATCGTGCCACAGGTACTCAATTGGAGACAGGACGAAAGCGATCGGGGAAAGAAGAAACCAAAGGTAAGAAATAACAGACATTTATTAACTACTAGCAGAAGTACCCGGCATTGCCAGGCGGGGGAAGGGAGGGGAGGGGGGGAGGGGGGAGGAGGAGGGGGAGGGAGGGGGAAGGGGAGGGGAGGGGGGAGGAGGGAGGGGAGGGGAAGAGGAGGGGAGGGGAACGGGGGGAGGGGAGGAGGGGAGAAGAGGGGGGGGAAGTACCCGACATTGCCGGGCGGGGGAGGGGAGGGGGGAGAGGAGGGGAGGGGAACGGGGGGGGGAGGGGAACGGGGGGGGGAGGGGAGGAGAGGGGGGAGGGGAGGAGAGGGGGGAGGGGAGAAGAGGGGGGGGAGAAGAGGGGGGGGAAGTACCCGGCATTCTGTGTATAAACGTGAGGGAGAAGCGAAGGGAGGGGAGGGGGAGGGGGGAGGGGGGAGGGAAGGGGGGAGGGGGGGAGAGGAGGGGGAGGGGAGAAGAGGGGGAGGGGGAGGGGAGGGATGGAGAGGAGAGGGGTGGGAGGGGGGAGGGGCAGGGGAAGCGGAAGGGGGTAGGGGGGGAGGGGGACGGGTAGGGGGGACGGGTAGGGGGACGGGTAGGGGGGAGGGGGAGGGGGGAGGGGGAGGGGGAGGGGGGAGGGGGAGGGGTAGGGGGAGGGGGGAGGGGGAGGGGGGAGGGCGCGCGAATCGTCGAATCAGCGCACTGCTCTGCCACCGATTCAGATTCTGTGTATAATATTCCTCGCTGAAAAAAAAATATGGATCTAAAGATGAAAGAAGAAAAAAACCTATGTGCTGTGAATGGCAATGTTCCTCGCTCAAATGTGAAAAAAACGCAATCGCGCGGCAAGGAACATCACGTGATCGCTCTGAGCGATCGATTGCAACTCTGCGTCGTGTCGTGGGCGTGGCCAACGTGGCCTCATGCTCCCAGGTGATTGGCTAACTCGAGCTCGAGAGAGCCATAATGCACACGTTATGGCAAAAAATATGGATCTAGAGATGAAAGAAAAAAAAACCTATGTGGTGTAAATGGCAATGTTCCTCGCTGAAATGTGAAAAAACGCAATCGCTTTTCGCTCTGAAATACGTGCGAACGCGTAACTGAGTTAATGGCGGCAAGGAACATCACGTGATCGCTCTGAGCGAATCAGCGCGCTGCGCTGCCATTCCGGTCATAATATTCCTCGCTGAAATGCGCTGAGGTAAAAATATGGTAAAAAAAATATTATGAAATAAATTTTTAGGTCGGCCATGTTCTTCCCAGGCTCAATGCCATGTTTGTGCCAAATATCAAGTACGTGAGCCTCTCCGTTTAGGAGTCTATCGGTAACATTACACACACACAAACTGTGTTTTATATATATAGATATACAAAACCAAAACCAAAGAAGAAGAAACGAAAGTAATATACAGAAGAAGAAGACACAGGGCAGCCTTAAGCAGTCTTATATTATTCCCCACGACAAACAAACAGACTCACACGACAGGGAATGGCAGGCAGGAATGACTGGAAGAAAGAGAAGGGTCCAAGTGGGACAGCAGGGCTGGAAGGTTCGGGCAGGGCACAGCAAGGAGGTCCGCTCCAGGTCCACGCTCCGGGCTGAAAGCGAACAGCCAGCGGCAGGCTTCATGTATTCGGTTTCACACACGGTCGGACAATGTCAATTGACTACTGCATTGTTGTCGCCGTCATGGACCCACTCTTCTGCCTCACGATCCAGCGGTATGCTCGCCTGGTACCTCCCTCATCTGCCGGATCACGTCTCTCAAAAAGGCTTCGCGCTGGCGCTTATATTACGTCCTTTCAGATCAATCCGTCCTTCAAGAGCCACGCCCGTGATGGTACCTCGCCAGCCCTGGTTGGTCGATAAGGGCTTGCTGACTCCACCTCCGATGACGAGTCGACGTGCCACACCTTGTGGTGGCGGCTCCACCCCCTCCTTCCTCGGCTTGACCGCATGGCTAATGGCGGTTTGGGGCCAACAACCGCATCAAGGCAAGGAGCAGCGAACGCTGCTCGGCCGTTACTTTGCGGAGACGTGGGTGAGGCGATTGGGGGCTCGACCGTTACGTTGCGGAGACGTGGGTGAGGCGATTGGGAAATTGAAAGGGGCCTATCTTATTTGATTAATGCAACGCAGATTCAACTATTGGGAACAGAGCCTTAACTGAAACACATAATAATGAAATAACTACAGAGAGGTCCTATGGTTCGCTACGTGTTGTACATGGACTAACTAGGGTGCGATCTTTAACAAGCCAATTGATGGGGATATTTACAGGAGACCATTTATAAGGGAAACATTTACTAAAATTTACTAGTGAAGGTTCTAAAAACCGTAACAATATTATCTCACTTCTCTCTGCGCGTGTGCAATCGGGACAAATTCAGAGCCAAAGTACGGCAAACTTGTCTTCCTATTTATGTTCCCATTCGTGTTCCAAAATATAACATTCGATTGAAATAAGTTGTTCCTCGATCATAAACTTACGATCATCAAGTGATCAGACTGACAGACAGTTGGACGTACAGCATTTGGATTATTGTGCTTGCAAGGAAGCGCAAAACAAAGGGGTGATAAAAACAAGAGATGGAGAATGTGATAGAGAGAAGACCACAGGAGCAGAGGTGGGAAAGGAAAAAGGGAGAGAACGATAGAACATTCCCAATTAGCAATTACAGTGCATTCAAAAAGTATTCAGACCCCTTCACTTTTTTCACATTTTGTTATGTTGCAGCCTTCTGCTGAAATCGTTTAAATTCATTTTTTCCCTCATCAATCTACACTCAATACCCCATAATGACAAAGAGAAAACAGGATTTTAGAAAGTTTTTCAAATTTATTAAAAAGAAAAAACTGAAATATCACATTGACATAAGTATTCAGACCCTTTGCTGTGGCACTTGGAATTTAGCTCAGGTGCCTCCCATTTCTCTTGATCATCTTTGAGATGTTTCTGCACCTTGATTGGAGTCCACCTGTGGTAAATTCAATTGATTGGACATGATTTGGAAAGGCACACACCTGTCTATATAAGGTCTCACAGCTGACAATGCATATCAGAGCAAAAACCAAGCCATGAGGTCGAAGGAACTGCCTGCAGAGCTCAGAGACAGGATTGTGTCGAGGCACAGATCTGGGGAAGCCTACAAAAAATTTTCTGCTGCATTGAAGTTTCCCAAGAGCACAGTGGCCTCCATAATTCTTAAAGGGAAGAAGTTTGGAACAACCAGGACTCTTCCGAAAGCTGGCCGCCCGGCCAAACTAAGCAATTGGGGGAGAAGGGCCTTGGTAAGAGAGGTGACCAAGAACCTGATGGTCACTCTGGCTGAGCTCCAGAGATCCTGTGTGGAGATGGGAGAAACTTCCAGAAGGACAACCATCACTGCAACACCACCGATCTGGGCTTTATGGCAGAGTGACCAGATGGCAGCCTCTCCTCGGTGAAAGACACATGAAAGGCCGTTTGGAGTTTGCAAAAAAGCACCTAAAGGACTCTCAGACTGTGAGAAAGAAGATTCTGTGGGCTCAAACAAGTGAAGGGGTCTGAATACTTTCTGAATGCACTGTGCATCTTAATTATGCAGAGAAGTACCCAATTACAAAGAGCAGAGGAGGAAGGAAACAGAATGAATAACAAAGCGAAGAGGGGAAGGTAAAATGTTAGTTGGTTTAAAAGATTATACATTTTAAAATTATTTTCTTCATTGAGGAAAAGAAAAACAGTATGAGAGAATGTGAGGAATTCAAGGACATAAGATACCAATAATTCACACAAAGGACGTCTACAAAGTGCAAGAGAACAGTTTTGGGGCGAGGGTGGAGAATAGGGACAAGAGATGTGGCAGCAATTGGGGATGTAAACTCGTCTAGTATGCAACCCTATGCTGTGAAAACCCAAATAAGTTACAAATAGCAGGAAAACAAACATATGGGGCACTTGAAGGAAGACAGGAATAAACACAATGATGGATAAATGTTAAAAAATAAAAATAGAAAGTTACAACATGGGGAGAGGGTGGGAGGGGTTCAAAAACAAACGAGCCGGTAAAACTTAGCTTTGGAAGAGCCAAGCAAGACGTCTGCATGGCAAGAACTGCAAACCAAATATTGAAGAATGCATTTTAAAATGCCCGGTCCACCAAACTACGATTTCCATTTTATATTCAGTAGTTTATTTAGCACCCTACTCACAAAAGACTTGTTCATAGCTCGGCGTACATCTTCATTTCCATCTGCATAGATTTGTTGGAATAAATGATTCAGTGCTGCATCTCCTTCTGACTTTTCTCTTTTTTCCTCAGCTGACAGTTGACTGGCCAGAGCATCCCAGTTTTTTCCTGATGCTGATGGGTATGCTGGTCGTGTATCTGAGAAAACACAGAAAAAGAAGAAGAAATACTGGGTTAAATAAAACCGATTAAACACTTTATTGTGGGCTGTGCCTTTCAATTCAACTTTCAACCCCTTCAACCTTGGGTTTTTCGAAGCTGTCCATGATCTTCACGCACGCTCGAAGTTAAGTAATTGTTCACAATTGTATTTTTGTCGAAACTGTATTTATCTTACGTGTGTGTACCTATAGTGTGTCCCGAGGAAGATTCTCGGTGTTAATCATTCATACCTGTATAAAATTATTCGAGTATTTCGTGCCGCGTTATTTGCGGCCTAGTTCTTTAAGCTTCCTACCTTGAGGCTTTGTTTTCTCTGTGGTCGATTGTGGTCCTACTCTCGTTCTCTCAGTTTTTTCCCAGTCTTTTCAGCCCATACTTCCTTGTTTAAAATCTTAACTAAAAAAAAAAAAAATTTTTTTTCCCTTCTTTGTTCTTTTCGTTCGTTCATTCATTATTTGACCATGTGTTTCACCCCCATTTCCCCAGATAGTTTTCACTGTTCAATTTAAAAATGTTTCAACTTTCCCCTGAAGTGCTGTATTCTGTCGTATATTATAGCAATACCCCGGACTACGTCATTAATTGGTTCCATAAGCCGTGACGTAACTCGGTTATTGACGTAAACCGGCCGTAATGTCTTAAAAATGCATTCAAATGAAGACAAACACCGTAAAACTAGAGTAAACAACTGGAGGAGGCTGCGGCTTCGCCCTGAATCTTTGCCGCTCCCCGTCAGGAGTCCCTCCGTTGTTTTCTATCGGTCGGGTCTTCTCCTCGAACGGGGTGACCGGCACGGACGTGTCGACCGTGAGCGGGCTTGTGTGCCGAGTGGCTCCGCGGCCCGCTTCACCACGGCGTGCTTTACCCAACGTATCCGAGCAGTTTCACCGGTGGTCGTGTCGTGTCGTGTCGTCTGTGACAAACAAACGAGTTCAGGGTTCCGTGAACCCGGCCGCCCCAGGGATCGACGCTCGCCTCCGAGTCGTAGGCATGCCCCGTCTTTCCTCGAGCGGCCGAAGTTGTGTGCTTCTTTTTTTTTTGGAAGATGCGATATACGCAGAAACGACGTACAGGCAGGCATTTGCAAATCCATGCACATGTGCACATGCACACGTCGATCGGTTCGTTGACGCCGGATGCCGGCGGGGTGCCCGAAGAGGCACCCCGGCTCGAGGCATGACACGGTCGTTCGTTTCACATGGGCCATGGGGACTGACCTCGTCGCGGACATTGCACACTCTGCACGGTGACGTCTGCCACGGACGGTCGTCCGAGCCGGCATCGTCGTCATGTTTCGCCATTGCCACATTGCGTTGGTTGTTTTACACAGGAAAGGAATAATCACAAAAATAACAGCGAAAGGCAAAGCAAGCACGCGACCGCAGCACAGGACAAAATGCATATGCGTCGCCTTTGTTTTGAATGAGAACCAGCAGCTACGCGTACGTATAGCGTATGAAATTATAGCGTACGCGTATGAAATTTACTCCAGAAGAGTGGCGTAAAGTCAGATTTGACGTAGGTCGAAATGGCGTGAAACGGGGTATTGCTGTATAACACTTTTTTCTTCTTATTATTGAAAAGGTTGCTTTCGACTTGCTCACCAAATCTATTCATTCCAAAAAACATTTCCATCTCTTACAGCTCCTCCTTTCTACATTCCCTAAACTCACCTGCACTCCACCCCCCCTCCTCCCCCCCACCCCCGCCTCCAGCATCCTGAAACGTATCTCTGACTCGAAGGTCACAAGAAACTCATTTTGCAATAAATGTTCGTTTCCCATTAATCATACAACACTTTCTAAAATCCAAACTCACCCCTCCTCTCCCCTCATAAACGCCCCCCACCCCTCCCCTCCTAAACGCCCCTCCACCCCTCCCCTCCTCAATGCCCCCCACCCCTCCCCTCCAAATCTCCCCCATCTCCCATCCCTTTCAAATACCCCCCCCTTGCCCTTTCCCTCCGAAACTACACCCTAACCCCTCCCCTCATAAACTTCCCCTGATTCCCTCCCCTTATAAATCTCCCCACCCTCATTTTTTCTCAATTTCCCCCCTCTCACCCCTCCTCCTCAAAGCGTCCTCCCCACTTCTTCCCCCTTCCAATTCTCACCTCCATCTCCCACAACCTTCATCCTCGCTCTTCCCCTCCTCATATAACACCTCACTGTCCCTCACCGAATCTCCATCAAACCTTTTGTCCACCCCCATCCCTTTCTCTGAGCTATTCTGAAATCTGACACACTTTCAACAGCTCTCCCGACCTCTTCCTCCTCTTCCACATCTTACCCGTACCCGACCCCGACCCCTCCCCCCCCCGTTCTGTATCCGATGCTCCCCCTTCCTCTACAATGAACGGTATGGACCTCAAACATCCGGGGCCTTCGCTCAAACTTGACTGATCTCTCCATACAGGTCGCTTCTGACAAACCAGATTTGATCTGCTTAACAGAAACTTTCCTCCTTCAGGATGTCTCGGATTCCTTAATATCTCTCCCGGGTTACTCCCTCCTTCGGTACGATAGACCTGAGCCTCGTCCTGGTGGCGGGGTTGCTATCTTTATCAAAAACTCTCTTCCTGACTCTCCTTGCACTGCCCTCTCTCCACCCCACCCCCAGGAGTACCTATGGCTACGGCTTCCTCTCCGCTCCCACCTTTTCTTCATATGTGTTCTGTACCGTCCTCCAAACAGTGATGACTCCATTTACATTTCGCTGTCTGACAACATGGACCAACTTCTATCAACTCATCCAAACTCTCTCTTCCTCATATATGGCGACTTCAACTGTCATCATGCCAGCTGGCTGGGTGTGGGTTCCTCTCTCACCAGCCATGGCACCTCAGCAAAGGACTTCTGCGACTCATTGGGACTGACACAATCCGTCAATTTCCCGACCCGAATCTCAGTCAATGGAGTATCTTCTCTTCTAGACTTGGTTATGACAAACTTCCCTGCAAATGTCTGCTGCTCTTCTTCTGCTCCAATCGGTTGTTCTGATCATGTGCTTGTTAAAGTGGACATCTCTCTGGCCATTCTCAGAGAGCCTCCTCAGCGCCGACGAGTCTGGCATTTCACTCAGGCTGACTGGCACGGTCTGCAGACAGCCATCAATCATCTGGACTGGTCTCCCATCTCTACTGCCTTTGACATTAATTCTTCCTGGGAATTCTTCCAAAGCAAACTGCTCTCTCTCATGCACAGATTTATCCCATCTCGTCTTCAGTTGTCTTACCCTTCCTCCCGTCCATGGTACACTGAGTCTTGTGGTGAGGCAGTTGCCCTGAAACAACTTGCCTTTGCCTCTTGGAAGGCAAATCCAACTGAAGGCAATCTCAGTTCCTTCCACCAAGCTCGGAACAAGTGTGTGTCCACCCTCAGGAGTGCCAGGAAGCACTATCTCTCCACACTCAAGAATGAACTCTCAAACCTGTCTCCTTCCTCCAAATCCTGGTGGTGTCTGGTCAAATCCGTTTCTGGTGTTTGTTCCCCTTCCATCCCCTCCCTTACTTCAAATGGCTACACAGTTGACACCGCACGTGACAAAGTCGAATGACTCAACTCTGTGTTTGCCTCTAAATCTTGTGTCCCAAACCCATCTCTCTCTGTTCCCACCTTACCCAGTCGAACCAAACTGCTCCTGGACTCTGTGTCCTTCTCTCCTGACAAGGTGGAGAAGTTTTTGTCAAACCTTGACTGATTCTGCAACTGGACCAGACAGAAATCAGCCCACGGGTCCTAAAATCCTGCTCTGCCGCTCTATCTCACCCTCTCTTTGTTATTTTCACCCTCTCTTTTGCTCAAGGTCATCTGCCAGCATCTTGGAAATCAGCAAACATTCCCGCTTTACACAAAAAATGTGCAAAAACAGATCCTTGCAACGACAGACCAATCAGCCTGCTCCCAATTATCAGCAAAGTCATGGAATCCATCATTGCTTCGGATATCAAATCCTTCCTCTTCTCCAATGGCTTGATCTCCGATCATCAATTTGGATTCAGACCAGGTCATTCTACTCTGGACATGTTGCTTCTGCTGTCTCAACAATGGATGGAGGTCTCAATGCCAAACAGGAAATCAGAGCCGTCTCCCTTGACATATGTTGACATATGAACATTACAATGTTCACTTCCTACCACTATTCATGTTGGTGAAACCGATGTAAACTTTGTTTCGTCGGCCAAGAACCTTGGTGTGGTTTTCGACTGTAACATGACATTTTCCAAGCAAGTACTTCAAACTTGCAAATCAGCATACTTTCAGCTGCGAAAGATCGCATCCATTCACCACTTTCTTACTCCTCAAGCTGCTCTAACTCTGGTCTGTGCCCCTGTCCTCTCAAGGCTAGACTATTGTAATTCTTTGTATGCTGGCTGCCCTCAGTTTCTCTTGGATAAGTTACAAAAGGTTCAAAACTCTGCCACTCGTCTTGTCTGTAAGGCGAAGAAGTCTGACCATGTTACTTCGCTTCTTGAATCTTTACACTGGCTGCCTGTCTCTGCGCGTGTGCAATACAAAATTTGCACACTATGTTATAAATCATTGTGTGGAACGGGACCTCACTATCTCTCCGATTTGCTCACCCTCTATGAACCTCGGCGGCGGCTTCGTTCAAGCGACGACTATGACCTTAGAGCCGCCGCGCACCAGCACCAAGTCGTTTGGCGAGAAATCCTTTTCCTTTGCTGCACCTCTGCTCTGGAATGACTTGCCTTCCTCTGTTCGACATGTTGACTCTCTTCCTGCCTTTAAAACCTCCCTCAAAACCTATCTGTTTCACAAGTCTTTCAAAGTGTAAGTCCTGTTTTCCCTTTGGTTTGAGGTGGGACAGAGATCGAGTGTATGTCTGTGTACATGTGCGGAGGAGGGAGGGGAGGAGGAGGAGGGGGAGTACACATCTGTGGGTTTTGAATGGGGAGGGAGAGGAATAGGGCAAGAGTGAAGGTGTGTCTGTGTGTGTATGTTTGTGTATGTGTGTGCGGTGTGTGTGCGTTCGCATGATACTGTAAAGCGCCATGAGGGTCGTTTACTCTGCTTGATGGGGCTATATAAGACTCCTTTCTTATTATTATTATATCACGTGCCGTCGATACAGTCTGGCACCCAGCTCTGCTCACCAAACTCTCCTCCTATGGTATCCATGGAAATCTCCTCGCATGGCTTGCGGACTTCCTCTCTGGTCATAGTCAACATGTGGCCCTGAATGGATTTCTCTCATCTCCCCTTCCTGTTCTGGCTGGAGTTCCCCAAGGTAGTGTTCTGGGCCCTTTGCTATTTCTGGTCTTCATCAATGATCTCTCCGACTCTCTGGAAAATCCTCTCTATCTCTTTGCTGATGACTCCACTCTCTGCCACTCCATTCCTCATCCCTCAGATCGGCAGTCTGCAGCCTCCTCACTCTCTGCAGACCTGGACAAAATCACAGACTGGTCAAACAAGTGGAACATGTCTTTCAATCATGACAAATCTCACACTCTTACTATGTCTCTCCGAAAAGACCGACTGGAAAACCCTCCCATCTACTTTCTCAACAATCCTCCCCAAGAAGTTCTGTCGCTCAAGATTTTGGGTCTCACTATCTGCCATGATCTTTCTTGGGAAAACCACATTTCCAAGCTAGCCTCCAAAGCCAGTCGCCGTCTGGGCATCCTCCGTCGTGCGAAGTCCTTCCTTGGCATACCTGAGCTCCTCACCACATACAAGGCTTTCATCCACAGCTCAATGGAATACTGTTCCCCCCTCTGGGCCGGTGCTCCTGCCTCACACCTAGCCTGGCTTCACACTGTTGAAACCAAAGCTTTCAGAATCATTGGAATCTCCTGCGATGAAACTAACTCTGAGGGCCTTTCACTCACTCATCGCAGGCAGGTTGGTGGTCTTTCTGTCTTCTACCGACTCCTCTCCGGCCTTGCTCCCCCAGCTCTCTCTGTGCTCTGTCCCCCAAATATTCCTACAGGTCGCACAAGATCTGCCAGCAACCCTCTTATGGTTAAACTGCCAAAATCAAGGCTCTCTGCTCACTTTCACTCTTTGAATCCCCTTTTCTCCCACCTCTGGAACAAACTCCCTCACTCCCTTCAATCCCACTCCTCCCTCCAGGTCTTTAAAACAGCTGTTCACCACCATCTCTTATCTTCCCCCATCCAAAACCTTGATCTTTTCTACCCCCGCTAATTTTCACCCCAGATACACTTTTTTGAAATTCCAACTTCTTTCCTGGAAGTCCTTGCAGTATCCATGTTTTATACCTCTCCCACCTCCCCCCCAAGCCCTCTCCCTCCCACAGTTCTCTCGATGTCCTTGCTCTCAAATGTTGTGCCTGTGTCCGTCCTTCCCCCTCTCTCCCCATCTTGTCTACCGCTCCCCTTATTTTGTGTTTTGTGTGTCGGTTTGACTTTTTGTGTGATGAATGTTAGCTCTTTCACGAGCCTCGATGTTGTATACAAAAAAACAAAAAAAAAAATATCCCAGTGTAAAAGAAGAGGTCTCTCCACAGAAGATTCTTGTTCTTCTGCTACTGCAGCTTCTTCTCTTCCCAGTCTTCTAGACCGCCTGATTGAGTTTCGGGAAAATGAGAGTTGTGAAATATTATGCCCAAGCGCCTAAGAAACGGCTCCAGCTACAAACAAAGCTCTGCGATCTGGAAGATTGACTCGATCCAAGGTGACAACGACATCATGGTTCTTGAAGATATTCTTCAGTTTATTTGGTGGTGAGGGAGCAGCAGATGTTGACATGGAAGGTCGATATTCTTCTTTGCTCTGAGATTCGTGAGAAGATTATGCGGAAGAAAGTTCCATTGTGGCCCCCATCATGGAGTTGGTTTCTCTTTCTTTCTATGCATCTCGCTTTCACCATTCTTTCTTTGTCTTCTCTCGCTGTCTCTTTATCTTTTCATTTGCAGGCGTTTTTTGGTCAGCCCCACTAAGCTGCAGGAAAAAATGTCTTCTCTTTGCTGCTGAAGGAATTCCAGGTCTTCCTCATTCTTGATTTCCTTTATCGCATTATTTGTAGCGATATCAAACAACTCTTCCAGATCACTTTGAACATTTCTTTGTTCGTTCTGTCACTTTCTCATTCTCGAGTTCAGTGCTTCTTGAGAGCCAGATACTTCTCGTACATTTTTGACAGTTTCCTGACACACAAATCTATCCGTTGAGTAGGAATTCTGGCTCGCTCCCATACAGCGACAACTGCTTCATAGGACAACTTGAAACTTGCCGGCAGGGTTCTTTCTTCCTTCTTCTATGTGGTGGAATTGGACCAGTCTGAGTGCGTCAATTCCACGGGGTAGTCTTGCTGTCGATAAGTTAGAGTTTGGCTTCCCAAGGAGCCAGTTTTCAGGCGCAGATATAAAACTAGACGACGTCATAATTATTTGTGAAAAGAAAAAATGAAATTTTTAGTATGGGGCGATCTCTAAATATTCACCAATCGAGCTCAAATTTTACACACAAGTAAATCAACCCTCGTGGACAAAAACTACATACACTACTCACAATAAGTTAGGGATATTGGCAGGTTCTTTGGTGTGGTTGATTTTGTGTATTAATTATGTTGAAAAATGTTGTTGGTCCTAATTCTATGGTTATTAATGTGTGAAAAAATACAGCATTCTTGATTTCAATCCCATAACCCTAACCTCGAAAAAAAAAAAAAAAACTCACTCCCACAATATCCCTAACTTATTGTGAGTAATGTATGTGGAGAAACAATTTGACTTGCTTCGTTTTTTTTGGACCACCCAAATGATGGGATATCCCATGAAGATGTTCAGTGTGAATGACGGGATATCCCACGAAGCAATGTTTACCGTGTGAATGACGGGACATCCCGTGAAGCAATGTCTACCATCTGAATGCTTATAGCATGGCGAAAATATTCCTATGCGGCAGAAAAAGCCATGAAAACGTGAAGCACAGCACCGCAAATGTAGAAGCAAGTCATGCTCGTGGCTCATAGAAGACGTTTTCTTGCGCAAGTCCAGCTGCTTTGTGGGTGGCTGGTGAAAGATGGGTTTTATAACTGTGTCATGCTCACGGCTCACCAATTTTATTTTTTTTGCACTCACGATAAACCACAAATTCACAGGACACATGGCCACGAACAGAGAAATACCCCTGGGCGTTCGCCTGGTAGAATAAAGTTTTCTGCATCGGCTAAAGGTATTTTAAACCAATTTAAATGGTTGCTAGAAGACAGGACAGCATGTAGAATCTTACTAACATAATCATAAGACTTGAAACAAACAAACAAACAAAACTAAAATGCCACTCAGTAGAGTGCATACTCCAGCCGTGGGTCAAGTTGGAGCCGTATCTTCCAATGGTAAAAAATCTTTCAAAAAATTCCTGGATCCGGAATAATATCCTGAGATTCACCATAAACTAATCATTTCTTCCTTATCCCAAGGGCAATCATCCCACCAACTTTCATCCAAATCCGTTCAGAACTTTTCCAAATATCTTGTTCACATACACACACACAAACACACACACGATTGAATGCATTACTCCCTGGTGGGAGTAAAAAAACTATTTTAGGGGTCAAACCCCACCCTCTTTGCCCCCCCCCCCCCCACCGCCTCCCTCAACCCCATATACCTAAGACCCCAATTTTTCTAATGCTTTCAACATACTTTGGTACATCACAGGTGGTGAAGGTTGTGGTCGAGTTTCAACAAAATCGTGTGTGTAGTTTCTGAGAAGAAAGCAAATACCTATTTTAGGGGCAACCCCCCCCCCCCCCCTCCTCCTCCAAAAGACCACAAAGGGGCAGATTTTTTTTCATGCCGTGAACAAACTTTGGTACAGCAAGGGTGGTGAAGGTTGTGGTCAAGTTTCATCGAAATTGTGTATGTAGTTTCAGAGAAGAAAACAAATACCTATTTTGGGGGATCAAACCTGGATCCACTTTGACCACGGTAAACCCCCTTAGATCCCGATTTTTTTAATGCCGTGAACAAACTTTAGTCACAACACAACAAATATTATTTGTGCCAAGTTTGGTCACAATCCCTTCAGCGGTTTAGGAGAAAAAGTTGCAAGTGTTTACGGACGAATTGACGGACGGACGGGCGACGCGCCATCGCATAAGCTCCCCTGAAGTTCGTTTCAGGTGAGCTAAAAATTGAGCTTGTAGATATGCTAATTTGTTTGTTCAACTTGTATGCACTCCTAAACCACTGAAATTTGGTGGTTGTTCTTGGGTTGTGCTCAGGAGGATTTTAAGTGTTAAAATGTTTTTCATGGGGGTTCAGAGAGGTGAGAGGGGGTAGGGGGGGTAGAAGACGCAATTTTTTCCATGTAAATCTGTATTTATAGCGCTGCTCCCAGTGGGGAGAGTATTACAAGTCCGAGTGGTTTACTGTACAGTATTATAATGGTGTTTCTGTATGAAATTCATATATTATTGAAAACTACTTTGCCAATTTACATTCATATTCTATATTTTGCGCACTCCTAAACCACTCGACGAAATAAGTTGAAAGGTGGTTGTTGTACTCGGTGTGCATAGAAACGTTCTACAAAGTTGGAATGGTCACCACCAACGTAAAGTTGTTCATATCCCCACTACTTGACATTCCAATATTGAGTGGACGTTTGTAGCACAGTATATAACAGTGAATCATGGTCAGAAGCAATTTCTTAAAAACTATATTTAAATAGTCACATTTCAACACTTCATATTTACTCCTCTCCTGGAAGCCTGGTGTTGGCTTAGTGGTTAGGGTGCCGGCTTGGGATCCTAGGATCCTGGGTTCGAATCCCGGTCGATCGCTGAATTAACGCCAGGGGGGTTGACTCAGCCTGTCATCCTTCCGAGGTCGGCAAATTGAGTACCAGCTTGCTGGGATGAATGATCCCGGTGTGTACCCCGGTTTGGAATAGGTACACCGTATCCCTGCGCATCGTAAGAGGCGACTAAGGGTTGGCGTCAGGAAGGGCATCCGGCCATAAAAACATTGCTTCAAACAGGGAACCATGATTGTCATGGGGCCCGCAAGTCTAACCCCCGCTCTAGCGGGGAAAATGGCCTTAAAACGATCATTGATTCATTCATTCATTCATATTTACTCCTCTCCACCATTTTATTGATGCCTTTACCTTGGCTGAAGGAGTGGATGGATGGTACTACTCCTTCTCCCTCCAATGACTCCCAGTGATGTCCATGGGCTTTTCGCATCTTTACTTCTATCTGCTCACGAACATAAAATAGGAAGTGCAAATTGCTTCATGAAATTGCTGGTACGTGTGACCAAAATCTAATAGATGACCAACCTTGGAAGGTAACACTCGGTACCCAGAGAGCTTTGCAGTTATGGGATGAGCCAGGTGCAGATTCAAATGATAACTTCCAGAGGGAGCAGTTGCACACACGTCCACCTAAAAAAACAAACAAACAAAAAAACACTAGGTTGTTACACAAGCTACTTGCCAAATCAGGTTAATAAACCTGAGTGACGTATCAAAACAAAAACAGTGTGGGACAAGAAAATGTTCCTTGTGAAAAAATGAATGTGCAAGAAAATGGAAATGAAACGAGAATGCAAAGACTCCCAAAATACTGTAGGCAGTGCTTTACAGACTACAATAAATTGATAAAGCATAGATAGGCTTTGCAGCAGAAGTGAGATTGGTGGTGGGAAACTAGCAGGTTGGTGGTGGGAAAGATTCTGACCTCAGTTTCCTTTAAATTCACTGCGACATCATCAGGATTTGCTTGACGCAGCAATAATGTCACAACCACATGGCTCTCTGTCTGATACCAGTCATGTCTGAGGGGAGGAGAGGTTGGGACAGGGTGGAGTGGGAGAGGGGTTGATGATCATATCCACACAATGCAGCTAAAATAAAAGACAGACTGCAGAAATGAACGGTGAGCAATTGCTGACACTACGACCAGAAATTTCCAAAATTCCTCATCCTGCCACAACCTCATGTTGCCTGACCCAAGGGAAATATTTGCAAAAGCCTCAACCCCCCCTCGCCCCTCCCAGAGGGAGGGACGGGTCGCCATGCTCCTTAGCTGGGCATTTGGATCAGTAGTAGTAGTAATAGTAGATATGAAGATGAAAAAAAAGGCAGATTTTGCTACAAATAGCAAAGTCAATTTAGCCACTCTAATATGAAATGATGCAAGCCAATAGCCAGGGCTGAATATGAATGAATGAAGGAATGAATGATCCAATGTATAGCCAAATTTAAGGGTGTATTCAGTTACTAAGTTTCTTGTAAAGCACTCACCAAGTGGCTTAAGAACTCAAGCAAGCACTTCATTTGAACCTGTTGATAGGCAATGGCTGGCTTGGCAAATGCTAGCTGCTTGGTAACTGAACACATCTCAGGTCTTCTTAAAAAGAAGAAAATTCTCCCAAAATAATAAACAAATATTTGAGGAATCTTTCCGTTTAATATCAAAGAACATGCAATTGCGAATACACAACCAATTTAATTACCAAATTTGGTTGACATAAATAATGGCCCAATAGGCTGTGGTGCCGGGCTGCGCTCTTTTGCAGGGGACACTCAGTGGTGCTGGACTGCGGAGTAACCCCTTTGCCGGGGGCTCCTTTGCTGGCACATTCATCCCGTGCTTCAGGGTAAATTTTTATCACCGCTGCTTATCGAGAGGTTAATTGTAACAATATATTCTCCTAAGGGCAAGCCCAATGTGCAGAATTGATCAAGCGTGGCAAGATTTAAAAACAAAGCGCACACGTATCTCTTAAAAATATATAAAAATACATATATACATACATATATATATACATAACTGAGAAATAGTAGAAACTCCACAGTACGAGCAGGGCGTCTCATTTGCATTGAATATATAATCGGGAGATTGAATAAGACGCGGACGGAGCTTCAGGACTTCGATCTTTAATTCGACAAGCTTTTGACCAACAAAGGTCTTCTTCTGAGTCGGCCCCAAGTTATTGGGGCCCTTGGCCGAGTCGGCCCCACTTGATATATATATATATATATATATATATATATATATATATATATATATATATATATATATATATATATACACACACACACACACACACACAATGTATTTATAAAGATATTAGACAAGAGAAACAAAACGAAATGACCCATCATGACGAATGGCCAACACAAATAAATTAATTAATCAATCTTTATTACCCTCTGGTGGTCACAAACAACCCCCAACAGCCCTTATCAAGGGTTACCCAATTTCAAAAAATAAGGTATGAGAGAAGAAGAAATAAACACTAAACATATTTAGGTCTTCCTCTTCTCTCTCCCGACACCGTTTCATTACCGGTGCAGCGTCGGCTATAGAGTTAAAGGACGGACACACATGGCTGTGAAAGGTTTCTTACATACCTCTGTTTCAACAAAGTAAAAAAAATACAGAAATTTAGCATTAATTAACGGTTCAATTACTATTACAAACAATATAAATTATTGCAAACAATTTTATTCTTTTCTTTTTTGCCGAGATTTCCTGAGATATTAGACATCTGAACTAAAGTTGATGTATGGTGTACAGTATATTAGTTATGTAAAAGTCTGCTTTTGGGGGCAGTGGGATTATAAAAAGCCATGTGCATTACACATATGGGTGTGCCTTATACATGGGGATTTACAGTGAATTGGAGTAAACGGTAATCCTGATAACCAGAAAGATTTGATTTTTTGCGCACAGAAAAGGGGTCGCTCACCACACTGCTCGGCTGAGCACTCAAATAAATTCAGCTCGAAGCTTGGCCAGGCCTCAAGGTGAAACCTCGGCATGTGTGTTTCCCCCAAACACCATTCACCGCTGCATGACAGGTTGTGTCCACGTGAAAAATCTACAGTTCAAATTGTATTTCAGGAAGCATTTGGATCTCAGATAAAACTCCCATGGACGACGATTGTCCATTGTTGGATAATGCCACTGTAATTGGCAAACCGTAAAAGTACATCGACATCTCCTTTCCCTTTCTGACAGTTTATGGAGCACTGAGATTACAGTACAGAAATTCTTTTTGTATTAAACAAAAAGGTCATTCTAATCAGGACATGCTGCTTCTGCTGTCTCAACAATGGATGGAGGCCCTCAATGCCAAACAGGAAATCAGAGCTGTCTCCCTTGACAAATCTCACGAATTCGATATGGTCTCGCATCCCGCCCTGCTTACCAAACTCTCCTCCTATGGTATCCGTGGAAACCTCCACGCATGGCTTGCGGACGTCCTCTCTGGTCGCAGTCAACGTGTAGCCCTGAATGGAATTCTCTCATCTCCCCTTCCTGTTCAGGCTGGAGTTCCCCAAGGCAGTGTTCTGGGCCCTGTGCTTTTTCTGGTCTTCATTAATGATCTCTCCGATTCTGGAAAATCCTCTATCTCTTTGCTGATGACTCCATTCTCTGCCGCTCTACATCTCAACCCTTAGATCGGCAGGCAGCAGCCTCTGCAGACCTGGGCAAAATCACAAACTGGTCAAACAAGTGGAACATGTCTTTTAATCCTGACAAATCTCACACTCTCACTTTGTCTCTCCGTAGAGACCTTCTGGAAAACCCTCCCATCTACTTTGTCAACAATCCTCTTGAAGAAGTTCTGTCAATCAAGCTTTTGGGTCTCACTATCTGCCATGATCTTTCCTGGGAAAACCACATTTCCAAACTGGCATCCAAAGCCAGTCGCCACCTGGGCTTCCTCCGTCATGCAAAGTCCTTTCTGCGCACTTCTCAGCTCCTCACAACATACAAAGCTTTCATCCGCAGCTCAATGGAATACTGCTCTCCCGTCTGGGCTGGTGCTACAGCCTCACACCAAGTTCGCCTTCAGGCTGTTGAAACCAAAGCTTTCAGAATCATTGGTATCTCCCACAAAGAAGCCGATTCTGAGGGCCTTTCTCTCTCTCACTGCAGGCAGGTTGGTGGTCATTCTGGCTTCTACGGACTCGTCGCCGGCCTAGCTCCCCCTGCTCTGTCCCCCAAATATTCCTTCAGGACGTACAAGATCTGCCGGAAACCCTCTTCTGGTAAAACTGCCAAAATCAAGACTCTCTGCTCACCTTCACTCTTTCATTCCTCTTTTCTCCAGCCTCTGGAACAAAACACCCACACCCTGTTCAATCCCACTCCTCCCTCCAGATCTTTAAAACAGCTGTTCCCCACCATCTCTTATCCTCCCCCATCCAAAACCTTGATCTTTTCTACGCCTGTTAAAACACCCCAAATCCACCTCTTTCAATCTCCAACTTCTTTCCTGAAATTCCTAGTAGTGTTCCTTTGCTTTATACCATGTACCATTGTACCCTTTCCCTCCCCCTCCTCCCCACCAGGACTCTCCCTTCCACAGATCTACCAATGTTCCTGTTCTCTACTGTTGTTGTGCTTGTATGCTTTCCTCTCTCTCCTCCTCTTGTCTCCCGCTCCCTTTATTTATTGTACGTTTTATGGGTCCGTGCATGTTTTCATGTGTAATGTGTTACCTCTTACATGAGCCTGGACTCTGCATACCAAAAAAAAAAAAAACCGTACAGCACACACCCTTCTCATCTCTGATGTACAGTATTAATGAAGTGCAAAGCTGAGATAAACAATACAACACAACAAACAACAACAGGCATTTAAAGGCCATTTTCCCTGCGAGAGCGGGGATTAGCCTTGCGGGCCCCATGACAATCTTCTCCATTTTATCCCATTTTCTGCATCTCCCCTTGTTAACCCCCTTGTTAACCCCCTTGCTCGCATTTCTTCTTCCACCACCTTCAGCCAAGTCTTTCTCGATCTTCCCCATCCTCTACTTCCTACCACATTCATTTCAATCACTCTTCTCAACCAGCCTGGTGTTGGCCTGGTGTTGGCTTAGCGGCTAGGGTGCCAGCTTAGGATCCTAGGATCCTGGGTTTGAATCCCGGTCGATCGCTGAATTAACACCAGGGGGGTCGACTCAGCCTGTCATCCTTCCGAGGTCGGCTAATTGAGTACCAGTTCACTGGTAATTCCCTGTTTGTCGTAAAAGGCGACAAACAGGGTTGGCGGCAGGAAGGGCATCCGGCCGTAAAACATTGCTTCAAAAAAGGGGACCAACAACAACAAACAACAACAACAACCACGGTGCCCGAAAAAGGCCAACCCCCGCCTTGCGGGGAAAAATGGCCTCCAAAGGTTGTTTTTTTTTTTTTCTCAACCAGTCACTTTCATCCTTCCTCAACACATGGCCAAACCAACTCAACCTGTTTCTCTTCACAGCATCCATTACAGGCTCTATTCCCATCATCTTTAGCAATTCATCATTTGTCTTCCTCTCTCTCAACGATACTCCACACATCCACCGAACCATTCACATTTCCACCGTTTCCAGCCTTCGTGCCTGCTCTACGTTCATTACCCATGTCTCGCTCCCATAAATCATAACACTTCTCACACATGCAGCATACACCTTTCCCTTCAGCTTCAACGACACTCCCCTCCTCGTCAGCACGCCACTCAGTTCCCGAAACTTCTTCCATGCACATCTCACTCGAGCAACCGTTTCCGAGTCTGATCCACCTTCTCCATTCAGCATGTCTCCTAGGTAGCAAAATGTTTTCACACCTTCCAGCTTCACACTGTCTCCAAGATCTAAGTCAACATTTCCTCCATCTGCAGCTCCCTCTGTGCACACCTTACACTTGAATGTAGCTGCCACACTGGTTAATGACCCTCTCAGTCCACTACATTTTTGATGAACCCACTCAGCGCATATTGCACATTGAATAGAGTTCACTCCGACACCCTTCCTGCACACAGCACATGGACACTTCCCAGTTCTTTCCACCTCACCACATGCTTTTCCACTTGCCATCACCTTTGTCTTTCCGATATTCACCTTCAGACCTTTTGTCTCCATACATTCCTTCCACTTGTTCATCTTCTCCTTCAGTCCATCCATACTCTCCCCAACACCAGATCATCTGCATACAACTCCCATGGTAAACCCTCCTTTACGTTCTGAGCCAGCACATCCATCACAGCTACAAATAGTAGTGGACTTAGTACCGACCCCTTATGCACTCCCACCTTCACCTCAAACTCACCACTGTCCCCGTCCTTCGTCCTTAGTCCTTACAGCTGTGCACGCGCTCTCGTACATTGTCATCACAACTCTGATCAACCATTCCTCTACTCCCAACTTCCTCAATGCCAATGTCACGACTTCGCGTGGAACCCGATCGAATGCTTTTTCCAGATCAATAAACGCAAGAAACAACTTCTTCCTCTTCTCCATGTACTTCTCCTGCAACTGCCTTACAATAAAAAGCATGTCATTCGTTCTTCTTCTTGGCATAAATCCAAACTGCATTTCGTCGATCTTCACTTTCTTCCTTATCCTCTTCTCCAACACCATTTCCAATACCTTCATTCCATGCTCTAATAACTGTTTCGCTCTATACGAGCCACAGTCCAGAGGGTCACCTTTCCCCTTGAATAGAGGGACGAGGGTACTCAGTTCCCAATCCACTGGAATGCGGCCTTCTTTCACCACCAGATTACCGATCTCTGTCATTGTCTTCACACCACAACTTCCCGCTGCCTTCAACATATCTCCCACAACTCCCGTCGACCCTCCCGCTTTTCTACTCTTCATCGCTTTTATCACTTCCTCAACTGCCTTCTCAGTTATCTTATCTGCCGGTCCTAAAACTGGGTTACTCTCTATGTTGCCATCCCATTCATTCTCTGCATTCAATAGCATTTCCACTTGTTGGTCCGTCACCGCGCAGCAATCTCTTCCATCTTCCTTTAATTCCATCTGGGTCCACAACGATTTGTCCCACTTCATCCTTCAACAAACTCACCCCCATCACATCACACCTCTCTTTTGCTATCTGCTTTGCAATCCTGAATACCTCTCTCTGACCCTCTTCCGAATCCAAGGGTTCTCCGAACATTTTCCAAAATGCCTCCTGCGCCTTTGCTACCTCTTTCTTTGCAGCCCTCTTTGCTGCCTCATAACTTTCAGGCTCTGCCTCTTCTGCTCCCAAGCCGTTCGCCTTCTGCCACTCATTGAACTTCTTCTTCTTCTTCTTCTTCTTCTTCTTCTCGTCAATCCTCTTTCCAACTGCATCATCCCACCACCATGTTTCCGAGTCCCTCGGTGGTCCTTTTGTCCATCCACATACCTCACCAACAGCTCCCAACAGACTACCTTTCATTGACATCCAACCACTTTCAAGCTCAACCACATCATCCTCTGCCATACTCATCCTCTCTTTTAATGCCTGCCTCACTGTCACCTCTTTCAACCTCCACTCCTTCATTCTCGGTTGGTACTTCACCGGCCGAGCTCTCCTCGCACCTTTCACCCTCATGTCGCAGACAACCAAGTGGTGCTGTGAAACAGCCTCCTCCCCGGGATCACCTTTGTGTCCCAGAGGTGCCCCCTATCTCGCCTTCGCACCATCAGGTAGTCAATGGTTGTCGTCGACCCACCTGACGTGTATGTAACAAGCTTATTATCCGCTTTCTGGAACTGAGTATTACAAATCAACAAATCAGCTCCATCAGCAAACTCCAAAATCCTTTCACCTTCTCCATTTCTCACACCATATCCATAACTCCCATGAACTCCCTCAAAACAGTCTACCCACATGTCCATTTAGGTCTCCTCCTACCACAACAACTTCCTCATCTTTCACGTTTTCCATCAGCTTCTCTATTGCACACCAGAACGTGTCCTTCTCTTCATCGCTCCGACCAACCTGCGGAGCATATCCCGAGATGATGTTCACCAAGAGCTTTCCAATCATCATTTTCACCATCATCAACCTTTCACTAACTCTGGTCACACTCACCACACTGTCTACAAACTCCTCAGAAAACAGCACACCAACACCATGCACGCCTTCCGGGCACCCTTGCCACACAAACTTGTATTTCTGTCCCTGCCTACCCTTCACCATTCTCACATCACTTCCCTTCCATCTCGTCTCCTGCACACAACATATGTCCACTCTTCTTCTGACCAATACTTCCACCACTTCTCCTGATCTCCCCGTCATTGTCCCGACATTCCGTGTCCCAAACCTCAGAAACCGATCTCCACGTGGGGCATCAGATGTTTCGTCGTCATAAATGGAGTGATTTCCACCCTTGCTTCCACCAGGTTCCCCACCTTGATTTTTGACGAGAGGGGGCGAGGACCCCCACAGTCTTCTTCAGGCTGTACCCTGCCCATATGTAATTGTAATCGTCATGGTTCTCTTTTTGAGGCAATGTTTTATGGCCGGATGCCCTTCCTGAAGCCAACCCTTTAATCGCCTCTTACAACACGCAGGAATACAGTGTACCTATTCTAAACCGGGGTACACACCGGGATGAGATAGACAATGCTGTTTGTAATACAGACTTGGCATTTAATATGGAATATTTTATTTTCTTGACTTGGGTTTACTTTCTGAACTCAGTATATCAATCTGGTGAGTTTCATTTACGCTTCGGTGATTTCTTTGTTAAAAGAACCATGTCACTGATTGTCTTTCGCAGCAAGAAGTCAATAACAGGATAATATCACAGGTGGCGTGAAAAATGTAAGGACAGGTACATTTGACGATTGGCTTCACAATCGTGTATATAAGGGTCGTTGCGTTCTGTATTATTGGAAAACAACTGCTGCACGTCTACAAAAGTTATTGCCGCTTCTTCTGGAGATGGTCCGTCAACTCGACAATGCCGTTTGTCATGGAGTGGTGGCTTTACGAAATTCTGGCATGAAACAGCGTGCTATTGCTCGGCAGTATGGCATCACTCAAGGTCAGGTGTCAAAGATCCTGAAACGAAATGCTCAGAGGGGTGTCCCTACTCCAATACCGAGACCAGGACGTCCCCGCAGAACCACAAGGAGAGATGATCGCCAGCTGCACCGGTTAGTCTGCAATGGTTGTACCAAGTCAGCTAATCGGCTTCGGGCTGAGTGGCAGCAACTGACAATTGTGCCTGTATCCAGAAGGCTAGTCAACGAGCAGGCTATCGTGCCCGGCGTCCCCTGAGAAAGCCACGCCTGACCAGACAACACCACCAGCGTCGATTGCAGTGGGCCAGAGAGCACCGTCAATGGCAGCCAGGACACTGGAATCACGTGACCTTCAGAGACGAGTCTAGATTTCTAGTCTATCGTCAAGATGGCCGCAACCGAGTGCGCAGACAAGTGCATGAAGCCTACAACGAAGATTGTATTGTGCCAAGAGTCCAAGCTGGAGGTGGTGGGGTGACCGTTTGGGCTGCTTTTCATGCAGGGGGCAAAACTGACCTGGTTGTTCTGAATGGAAACCTGAACCAGTTCAAGTACAGGGCCATTCTGGAAGAAACATTGCTTCCATTTGCTCGTGCAGCCTTTCGAGGAAACTTTGTCTTCCAAGATGACAATGCACGACCTCATCGTGCTCGCATGATCCAACATTTTCTTGCTGACCATGGTGTCGAGCATATGGAGTGGCCTGCCATGTCCCCGGATATGAATCCGATAGAGAACTTGTGGGCAGAATTAACGCGTCAAATCGACAACTTGTACCAGCAGCCGACCTCTGTGCGTGAATTGCAGCAGGCTATTTTCACTGCATGGCAAGCGATTCCTGTCCAAACCTTGGCAAATCTCGTGAACAGCATGCCTCGACGTGTACGTGCTCTCCTGAATACTCGTGGGGGTTACACGAAGTACTGAAGTGTAATTTTACTGTCCGTAATCCCAGTCATAATTTAACTTTGGTTGAAATTTTTTTTGGCTAATGTGCAAAATAAAGAGATACTTCTGGAAAACGTACAGAAGTTTAACACAGTACTGTCCGTGAATTGAGTTCCATATCAGTTTACATCACTTTCAAGGATCAATTTATTTACTTCAAAATGTCAAATGTGATTTTTGTTTCTTTTAAAGGTCACATTAACAAAAGCTAGAATAATTTCAACATAATTCCAATGAACTTTTGGTTCTAAGTCATCTTGAAAAGTAAGTTCACCCCCACAAAAAAGATATTCCATATTAAATGCCAAGTCTGTATATACATTTCACATTTGATCTCGTGCGACGATTCATTACAAGTCAAAATAATAATAATTATACTAATTCAGCTCCTCCATTCCTCCTGCCACATATATATATACAGGTACTCAGAATATATTCAGCTGTTCCAGGTTACCAACTTCATATTTGGGGCTGCTGTCGAAACACATCTTCCCTCCTGGAGAAAGAACAAAACAATATTGGATTAGAAAGTTTCAAATCCCATTACCATGTTTAAACAGACTATAGCAGTGCAGGCAGAAACAATCATTCAAATCAGGTATTCATTATACCCATAATCCATAAAGATTGTGCTGACAGGAAAACTGAAAAATGGAGGCCAAAAGTGCCAACGAGTAATTTAAAACTATAAATGTAGACCTGTCTGTATGTTACATACACAATGCAACACCTCGGGACGCATTTGGACCAAATTTTCACAGAGGTAAAAGGTTGTACCGGCCAGGTATACGTAGGGTTGGAGGCTCCTTCGGCCAAAGGGAAAGCCCTGGGAAAAATGATGGGGTATACTTCTTCGCTGGTGCAGTTCGTTTGAATAGCGCCACCTTTGGTGAAGTTGAGCGATATAGGATGGATTGAATTTCCCAGGACAACTGCCTGACTGTCACATCTGTGGTTAATCTCATCAACACCATGGCTAGCTTTTCCAGTCACTGGGGACGGACCCTGTACTTTTACTTGCAGTGTACCATACATCTATACAACCAAATATATATTTAAACATAATGTTTGTTTGTTTTTCTCCAACAGGACGCAACCACACACAAGCAGTAACCATCCTACTTAGTCTGAGAATTAATAGTCCAAACAAATAGGGATGTGCTCTTTTAGAGCCAGCTGGGGGAAGGAGTGGTTGCTATCCGGTACGGGCCGCATTCTTTTGCTGGAGGGTGCTAAGAGGTGACGGGCCGCACTCTTTTGCCGGAGGATGCTAAGAGGTGATGGGCCGCACTCTTTTGCCGGAGGGTGCGAAGGTGACGGGCCGCACTCTTTTGCCGGAGGGTGCGAAGGTGACGGGCCGCACTCTTTTGCCGGAGGGTGCGAAGAGGTGACAGGCCGCACCCTTTTGCCGGAGGGTGCTAAGAGGTGACGGGCCGCACTCTTTTGCCGGAGGGTGCAACGCGGTGATAGGCCGCACTCTTTTGCCGGAGGGTGCTACGCGGTGACGGGCCTCACTCTTTTGACGGAGAGTGCGATGGGGTGACGGGCCGCACTCTTTGGCCGGAGGGTGCTACGCGGGGACGGGCTGCACTCTTTTGCCAGAGGGTGCTTCGCGGTGACGGACCGCACTCTTTGGCCGGAGGGTGCTACGCGGTGACGGACCGCACTCTTTGGCCGGAGGGTGCTACGCGGTGACGGACCGCACTCTTTGGCCGGAGGGTGCTACGCGGTGACGGACCGCACTCTTTGGCCGGAGGGTGCTACGCGGTGACGGACCGCACTCTTTGGCCGGCGGGTGCTACGCGGTGACGGACCGCACTCTTTGGCCGGCGGGTGCTACGCGGTGACGGACCGCACTCTTTGGCCGGCGGGTGCTACGCGGTGACGGACCGCACTCTTTGGCCGGCAAGTGCTACGCGGGGACGGGCCGCACTCTTTAGCCGGAGAGTGCTACGCGGGGACGGGCCGCACTCTTTGGCCGGAGAGTGCTACGCGGTGACGGGCCGCACTCTTTGGCCGGAGGGTGCTACGCGGTGACGGGCCGCACTCTTTGGCCGGAGGGTGCTACGCGGTGACGGGCCGCACTCTTTGGCCGGAGGGTGCTACGCGGCGACGGGCCGCACTCTTTGGCCGGAGGGTGCTACGCGGTGACGGGCCGCACTCTTTGGCCGGAGGGTGCTACGCGGTGACGGGCCGCACTCTTTGGCCGGAGGGTGCTACGCGGTGACGGGCCGCACTCTTTGGCCGGAGGGTGCTACGCGGTGACGGGCCGCACTCTTTGGCCGGAGGGTGCTACGCGGTGACGGGCCGCACTCTTTGGCCGGAGGGTGCTACGCGGTGACGGGCCGCACTCTTTGGCCGGAGGGTGCTACGCGGTGACGGGCCGCACTCTTTGGCTGGAGGGTGCTACGCGGTGACGGGCCGCACTCTTTGGCCGGAGGGTGCTACGCGGTGACGGGCCGCACTCTTTGGCCGGAGGGTGCTACGCGGTGACGGACCGCACTCTTTGGCCGGAGGGTGCTACGCGGTGATGGACCGCACTCTTTGGCCGGAGGGTGCTACGCGGGGACGGACCGCACTCTTTGGCCGGAGGGTGCTACGCGGTGACGGACCGCACCCTTTGGCCGGAGGGTGCTACGCGGTGACGGACCGCACTCTTCTTGCCGGAGGGTGCTACGCGGTGACGGACAGCACTCTTTTTGCCGGAGTGTGCTACGTGGTGACGGACCGCACTCTTTTGCCGGAGGGTGCTACGCGGTGACGGACCGCACTCTTTTGCCGGAGGGTGCTACGCGGTGACGGACCGCACTCTTTTGCCGGAGGGTGCTGCGCGGTGACGGACCGCACTCTTTTGCCGAAAGGTGCTAAGAGGTGACGGACCGCACTCTTTTGCCCTTTTGCCGGGGGTGCTACGTGGTGACGGTCTGCCTTCTGCTGGGGATGGGGGGCGGAGGGGGGGGCAGGAAGGGTGGGGAGGGAAGTGTGCTACAGTGACGGGCCGTACTCTTTGGCCCTTTTGCCAGGGGTGTTAGGCGGTGACGGGCCGCACTCATTTGCCGGGGTGCTGTGGAGTGAATGACGAAGAAAAACTTTCTCACAAGCCGGTGTCAAGCTGTTATCACCAGCCTGTGATCCAGTGGCAGTGGAGCCCGTGGCAATCATAAATTAAAATACGAAGTAAATTTATTTTTTATTTTATAATTTCAATTTATAATTTAATCCTCCATGATTCTCAAAAGAACCCGGTCCCGGTTGTTTGTGTGAGAAAATGGCGGCAGCACAAGATATATTACACAACACTGGGTTGGGTACAACGTTTGATGATTATGGAGAGCGAGCATACACCAGAGGTAGACTTGAACGATCTACTAAAGGTTATCTTTACTTTCAGTTTATATAACGATTAAAAAGATTTTATTCAGGCTACCCGTGTGATCAGGTAATTACTAACTAATCAGGTAAACACTTCCCGGGTAATTCAGGTGCCCGTGTAATCCCTCACGTCACCTCACTTTCCTTCAATACTTCTGTGGCTGAAGTCTCGCTGGAGGGGAGGATGATGGGACGACCGTTCCAAGGGAGGTAAAAACAAAAACAAAAAAAATACATATTATCATACAAAAAATAACAATATTTAAATGTTGTGGTAAACTATCGCTGTAAAGCAGTTAACAAGACACACATCAGTGTACGCAGCAAAAATATGCAGTAGTTGAAACAACTCACCTGGGCGCTGCCATATTGCGAGCTGAAACCGCCCAACACAGGATAGGCCAAGAGTGGTTGTTGCTGTTGTTGTTGTTGTTTGATGGCACCAGGGGCACACATTCACGAATTTAATTATCGCTAACCTTTAATGAAAAAAAATATATATATATATATATGTAAAAAAAACCCCCTCAAAATCCTATTATCTCACTCCTTTTGCATTCGATAATACATTATTATTTATGTAAACTATTTGTTATATCTCTGGTAAGTAAATAATTTGTATGCAAGCAAAATAAAATCGTCACAGGTGCACACTACTCCGCGCGAGTAAAAACCGTATGAAAAATTGGACATGTTACCGTTTGTATCCTCGAAAAGGTAATTATTTCATTGCCGCTTATTTATATTATTTGGCTTCATGGTGATATCCTAAAATAAATTTAAAGAATTAGTGTTGAACTGAAACGCATTAGTATTTGGTGCTATATATTGGAAAATAAATAAAGGACAGTGCTATTTCCACAGGGGAAGTCATATGTGATGGAAAACGGTTCATACAGATATTAATACATGAGGTAGATTGAATCCATGCTTATTTTTAAACTGATTTCTAAAAAACGTTTACTTTGCAAATAATATCAATGCGCCACGATTTTGAACGCCTGACGTTGAGAGACGCCGAGGAGCAAAATATATACCGGAAGTAAACAGGGCAAATTTCATTCGAAGCTGATGCGAGGTGATTCTTTCGCTTTTTCTAGTTTTTAATTGAAACACTCCTGGTTGTTTGGAAACAATTGTATTTTTAAAATTTTCTCGCTTTTAATTGAAACACTCCTGGTTGTTTGGAAACAATTGTATTTTTTTTTAATTCTGAAGCGGGAGAATGATTTAATGTCAAATGTTTCATTGCAACCCCAAAAATTCAACACGCTTTGCATGACGATTGTTTCCTCTTTAAATGAAAGGCGCGTGAATGTCTCGTTTCGTTAATGCAAACCTATTCGCCTTTCCATGAGAGTGTGACATCGGTGTGCGAAAGCATCACTCGAGCGTTGATGTGCAAAAACAAATGACCCACAAGGAGTTAGTTCTCTGCCGAAGCTGTACGAATATGAGGATGCAATTGTGGTGATGAAGTCACGTGGTCACGTGGGGAGTGTGGTGGTGAAGTGGTGAAGTGGTGAAGTGAAGTGTTATGGTGAAGTCACGTGGGGAATGTGGTTGGGCGTACGTCTGTAAAAACGTATCCCTGGTGTACAGAAGCAAATTCGAGGTGTACAGAACTCACCTGTAGAGCAGAAGAGCGAATTCCATGACCTTGATCTTTTTCACTCCAACGCAGACCGTTTCGAATCTTCACCAAAATTGAATCAATTCGTCCTGGTCACACCCCCAACCTATCCACCAAATTTCGACCAAATCCATCCACAACTTTTTGGGATATCCTGTTCACAAACAGACACAGGTGAAACTAGAACGGGCACTCGGTAGAGCGCATACCTTCGCCGCAGCTACTGTTCTGTACTTGGCATGGGAGTGTAGGGAACAGAACAGTGAACAGTTTGGTGCTGATTTCATGCAAATCGGATAAGAATTGACCGAGTTATGACAAAAAACGCACATTTTGCAAGGTCGTGACCCCCCTGACCTTTGACCCCCAACCGCTAACAAGGGTAATGTCTTCACTGGGTCATGTCGTATATCACAAGATCGGGCATTGAATTCTGAACATTTTGGCATTAGTTGCATGCCAATTGGATAAAAATTGACCGCGCTATGGTAAAAATACGATTTTGACCTTTTCGTGACCTTGACCTTTGACCCGATTGCTCCCAAAATCTAATCAAATGTGTCCCGTATAATAACCAATCATCCCACCAAATTTCATGCAATTCGGTTGAATACTTTTTGAGTTATGCGAATAACATACACACACACACACACACAGACATACAAATAAATACACAGCGATCAAAACATAACCTTCCGCTTTTGCGAAGGTAAACATAAGCTCCATCCACCTTTGGTGTCGCAGGTAATCACAACAGCTGCAATCCATGGCTGAGTGGACATTTTTGCAGGATGTTATTGGGCTGCGCAATGTGCTCGGAATCAGTAAATTTAATTCGGGAGTTGCACAGTCTCCAAGCACATCAAGATAAAATATGGAACTTGCTATGATGTGACATTTGAGGACAATGACTTTTTGTCTAATGTTCAATAATGATAGCATTTGTGGATTCGATTGAACAACTCTGTACACTTCATTATGATGCTTTCGAAGAGGAAAATGCAGCTATGCTTTGGCATCAGATTTATAGTGCTCATAATTACAGACAAACGTTACTCTGCTGCTCTAGCAGGCATCTGGGCTCTGATTACTCCCGCTAGGGAGTAACGCATTCGATCGTGTCCGTCCGTGTGTGTGCGTATGTGTGTTCGTGTGTTTGTGAACAAGATATCTGGAAAAGTTCTGAACGGATTTGGATGAAAGTTGGTGGGATGATTGCCCTTGGGATAAGGAAGAATTGATTAGTTTTTGGTGAAGCTCAGGATATTATTCTGGATCCAGGAATTTTTTGAAGGATTTTTTACCATTGGAAGATAGGGCTCCAACTTGACCCACGGCGGGAGTATGCGCTCTACTGAGTGGCGTTCTAGTTGAGCTCTTTAAACCAACACTATATTAAAGTCTTCTTTTTTTCTTTTTTATATTGTAATATTATTACCACGGGCTTCTGCTCGTCAAACATGAAGTAGTAAAACAAGATAAAAACTAGAACGCCACTCAGTAGAGCGCATACTCCCGCCGTGGGTCAAGTTGGAATAATACGTTTTGTTTAACATCCCCTCTCCCCAAAACAATAAATGAAAAAGAAAGTAGGTCTGAACTGTCAGAGAATTAATTTTGATATATCTTGGAATTATTTAAGGATAACATCATTTAAGATCATTTAAGAATTTAGGAGAAAAACATCATTTAAGAATAAGAATAAAAGCTTTAATGCAGTAAAACAGAAAAAAAAAATCCCCTAAAAAATTCCCCCAAAAAAATTCCTGGATCCGGAATAATATCCTGAGCTTCACCAAAAACTAATGAATTCTTCCTTATCGCAAGGGCAATCATCCCACCAACTTTCATCCAAATCCGTTCAGAACTTTTCCAGATATCTTGTTCACAATCACACAATCACATTCCATCAATTGGAAAGTAGCTGGTGCCTTGTAAAGGGCAGTGTACAGAAGCGTTTTTTTTAAAAAAAAAAACAATAAATACAAGGTGCAGGGAGGTGAAATTCTCTGCACGTGATGTTCAACGTGAGCAGAGTAAAACGAGTTGATTCACATCCGCAGGATGTCGAATAAATAAAGAAGATATAAGCACATCTTACACAAGGCCAAGGCTTCAGACTTTGGCACACTTACGAAGCTGTACAGTCAAATAAACTGTTCAAACTCGTCATTTTTGACGGGCTTTTTACCTGTATATTATAAAGCAGGTGTGTCCATCTGTCCCTGAAGTTTTTTCTGCAAGTAAGTAAGTAATAAGTTTGAAGTAGTCCCTCAGTTTTGGGGCTAGCCACGCCAAACCTTCTGTGGAACGTTTTGGGGTCCCAGCAGGTGTTGTAATGTAGGTGGGAGATTTCATAAATTGCTAAATAAATTTATGATTTTGAGTTTTGTTCCATACAAAGGTGCTCCTGATCCAGAAGTAGACACACTCACAGACATTCTCTGGTTTGATAATATCTCAATACAATTGTAATTTTGAGTTTCCTTCCAAACGACGCTGCTTTTATCCATAATCCTAAGGTGGCTGGGAGGTTTCATAAATTTCTCAGTACAATTATGATTTTGATTTTCGATCCGAACGAAGTGTTTCGTATCCGCCCTTTCTCACTAGCATGTTCGTCTGTATTGGTTATCATAAGAGAATGTCATTTACCTCATGAGTGTTTGTAACATTGTGTTTTGTTATATTAATGCTGAGTATTAACCCTTTGATTACGGTATTTTTTTTTGGACAAAAATACCCCCGGTACGGAGTTAATTTGGCATTTTGGTACGGGAATGCAACCACGTACTGACGATCTATTTATGGGTATAGTCGATGATGTGTAGTAACGTCATCTGTACACAAAGTTTTTTCGCAGGTTGTGGCACTGGACCTCATCCGTACTCAAAGGGTTAATTTATTTATGATTGACATTATGCTGTTTGGAATGAAAATATAGATTGAGTTTAAAGGAAATGATGTGAGGGTTTCCACCTGTGAATTTCATGGATTCGGCATTTGCAGTTTTGCCAATGATTGCGTGTAGAAACATTCAGCCTCAATAAGTTTTTTTTTTGTTTTTTTTTTCTTTTCTTTGTCCAAGTCATTCAGGAACCGGCTGTCAATGCCTGATTTTCGACTGAAGGTGTCACAGGAATATGAAATTTATTGGTTCATGTTTTAGCATTCGCCATATCCACATTTTCTGCTTCTCTACTATATATATACATACATACATACATACATACATACATACATACATACATACATACATATATATATATATATATATATATATATATATATATATATATATATATATATATAGATATATATATATATATATAGATATATATATATATATATATATATATATATATATATATATCGATTGTTCTGCTGGCTGGCAAGATGGCCTCGTGGTATCCACACTCCCCTCTAAGCTGTCTGGCCTGGGTTAGTTTCTCAGCCCAGCTATAAACTGTCATCCTATGGTTTCACTGCCATGGTCATTCATCAGTGTGTGTGCGGTCCCTCGGATGGACAATAAATTGGACCTTCTGTCTGCCAGCATTCATTGGTGGATGTTAAAGATCCTAGGATATCCTTTGTGAAGAGTAGGCGAGCTATCACCGGCACCATGGTCAAATTCGTCCCCTAACTTTAGTCGAATGTCAGGCTTGGCCAGCCTGGTCAAGAAAGATTTTGGCCAAGCTTCCCCCGGCCCACTGAACAAGAACGAGGGAATAATTGTGGTCATCAAAAAAAAGATGTCTGATTGTTCTGTCATGTATTGGTGAATGGAGACACTGGCAGGAATAAAAAACAGATTTGCTGAGGTAAATATAGAAAATTAATATACAAGAAAACAAACACGACGTAATGACAATAACGCTGAGGCTTTTCGTGCTGTACTCTTCAAGGCAATTCACAGCAAAGAGACCGGAAGAGATGAGAACTAGTGCATTTATAAGCATGTCTTATTAACCGCGACACTGATTGGTTCTTCAGTCATGATGTCATTGGTGTTCTGAACGCCCATTGGTTGACTCAGTCACCACTGTGCCTGGCTCCGATTTGGTTGGAGCGGAGGGGTGTCAGTGATGACGCACCATTTACATCATTACCCTGAACAGCGGTCGGGGAAACACCTTTAATCTTTCCGTGTTGAGAGAGAATGTGCAAATTCCTTTTGACGACACAATGTAGGGTCCGTGTAATGGATGAGGTTGCTTCTAACATACGTAGATGTAACGTACTGCGACCTCGCCTCAATATCTTGAACATATCTGCATTGTACTGGTCTGCACAATCGGGGTTGGCAGCCAAGTGCAGTGCAATGGCAGAAGAAGAAGAAATGGTCGACGGTCCTTGAACGTTCTTGCATGCTGTTGTGTTTGTTTTATTGTATATTAAAGTTCTGTCGTGCCAAACATCTGTTTAACATATTGTTGCGGATCTCAAATGTTGGCCTCCCCCTTATCAAGGGGGGATTAATCCCCTTGTCTTTTTACTAGCCGACGCGATCCGGGGCTATCACGTTCCTTCCGGTCGGTGTTAAATAGGGTTGTAAGCCGAATTAGTCTTATGACCTAAGTACTAACACCGGCCGTGAAGCATGGAAATAACCCCACCCGAACCACGGTTTCAGTGGACACGCCGAGCGATAGCGAGCCGCGATTCGGGCCGTTAACGGGAACTAACCCGATTGGAGCGGTTCCTAATCGTGCCACGTTTACCCAATTGAGAAATCACTAAGACGGTCGAATTAAGAGGAAAACAGGAAGAACAGATTGGTTTATTACACACTTTGTACAAAGAAGAGGAAGAAGAAGAAAAAGCAATGTACAGTGAAGAGGAAGAAGCAGATACACAGGGCAGCCTTAATAACAGTCTTACTTATCCCTTGGACTCGGGCCCGTTCACTCTCAGACTCACTTTCAGGGTCACTCACACGGGGTTTGAAGATAGTCGGGTTGAGGGTCCACCGATGGCGTCCACAGCTCGCTCCGGTCCCCGACTCGTACCACGAAGCCGATGGTGATGGTAGACGGCAGGCAAGATCGCCCCGTGTCGGTGGCGCGGATCGGACAATTATATGGGGGGGGGGGGGGGGGGTGTCGGTAAGCTGGCAATTATACTGGCGTACGTAATAGTTGTACCGGCGCCTTATATTCGCTCCCGGTATAGTTCGGTGCAATGCGCCACTTCCACAAGTCCTCCGCAATGCGCCGCTCCGCCAATGCTTTCACAATGATGTCACCAAAGCGCCTTTCCCAATCGAGTCCTTGAAACCAGCAATGCAATGTGCTCCCACCAAGTCCTTCAGAGGGCTCTCTTCTCAATACTCTTCACACGAACTTGACGAGAGCCTCTCCCTTCTCATAACTCTGCACACGAACTTGATGAGCGCCTCTCCCTTCTCATAACTCTGCACACGAACTTGACGAGCGCCCCTCCCTTATCATAACTCTGCACACGAACTTGACGAGCTCCTCTCCCTTCTCATAACTCTGCACACGAACTTGACGAGCGCCTCTCCCTTCTCATAACTCTGCACACGAACTTGATGAGCGCCTCTCCCTTCTCATAACTGAGGTGGGGGTCTCGCACAAAGGGTTTTATTGCCACGCCCAGCGAACCCTCTGGAATCTCTAGCCACACCCTGTCAGGCGATGTCGCCTCAGCCCTGATTGGTTGTTGGGGTCTTACCGGCTCCGCCCTTGATGGCTGCCTGACATGGCCACACCCCCACCCTTGCGCTCCGCCCCCTTTTCGGGCCTTACCTCGTGGCATTTGGGCTGGTTTCAGCATCCTAATGCGAGGGGCAATGGGGTGCAGACAGGATGGGCACAATGGGGAATGGGGTGCACACTGGATAGTGTGCAATGGAGTCGATTGGAGGGAGGCTGCAAACTGAATGGGGCCTACTCTTATTTGTTTTACACAACGCAGATGATAACTATTGGAAATGGCCTTATCTCACATATACTAAGAAATAACTAACGTTCTAAGGTGACCTACGTGTTGCATGTGGCCTAACTATGGGGGCAGAACCTTTAACATTTATTAATCAAATATGTACACTTTCAGAACCGCAACAATATAATTAGTTCATTGGGCAGCTCTTACTACTTCAGACATGCTGAAAATATATGAGCAAGTTGGTGGCATGTAGATTTGTGGCCAAGCAGTTTATTAACAGGCTCTATTCTCTTCTTGCTCCCCATGACCTCTCATCTTTCTGCCCAACCTTTGCCCCACCAGGTCGACTACGTCCCACCAGAAATGAATCTTATTGCTCTCCAAGTCAAAACTTAACAGTCAACTCCATTCAATGATCCCCTTCTTCTCTTGCCTGTGCAACTGTCTTCCTTTGTCTATTGTCTTGAGCTCATCTCTCCTGGATTTAAAGTCTGCTGTCCCTCTCTTTTCCATCTCTGAGCTTTACTACACCCCTGAGATCCTGTTCGCACTCTTCACCCACAATTCCTCCTCTTGTGCTCTGATGCATCTGTATGTTCTGGCTTCCTGTCATTTTCCCCTTTTTGCGCATGTTGAACTTATTCTGCTCTTCTATGAACCTTGACATCTGTATTAAAGTGATAGAGCAATGCTTCTCTAAAACAACAATCGGTGTAACCATAGCTTTGTTGTGTTGAGGATATGATGAGAAAAGTATCAAACATTAAAGTGCCATGTTACTTTTTGTTCACTCAGGGTCATGTCTGACTCTGAGGGGGAGGGAGAAGGTGCAGAGAGTGGGTGTCCATTCTCTCTTACTGCCTTCCTGTTTGGAAATGTCGGGGAGGATGGTGAACTGGAGGACGATTCTGTTCTGGATACGGTGAGGAAGTTTTTCAAACATAATTACAGTATTTCTTAAGTCACTGCTATTTATTGTTTTTTAACAACTGTCGTGTAATCTACAATATAATTATTCAACTACAACGACATTTTGAATGATATTAAAAACTACTTGATAAATATTCGTATTCTCACTGGTGTACAATTGAGGATTTGCCTGAGCACATCGCCCTGTCATTTATAATGAGCCATGCTCTTAATTAATCACAATACCCTGCAATTCCCCTCTCGTCAAAATGTAGCAGCAAGTAAATGGTTTGTCTAATTATCACAGAAAGTGCGCTCTGTTTTGCCTCGCATACTTCTGATCTATTTATGCAGCAATAGCATCTTCACACCTCCAACTCCCCAGTAGTACCCCGAACACTTCTTATCTCTTCTTTGCTTTTATTAGTCCCCTACCGGTTTCACCGGAGGGGGTTATAGATTTGTTCTCCGTCTGTCCGTCCGTTCCACCTGTGGTTTTCCAAACTTTCTCACCTTACCCTTTAATATATTCAACTGAAATTTGGTACATGGCTTTATTATGACTAGGGCGTGCCCGCACGTACGGGCACGCCCGTACGTGCTTGCCCGTACGTGCGTGCAAAAAAACATGCGTGCAAACAACAACAAAAAAAAACTTTGAAACCACGTGGCAGTAACGACCACAGAACCCCCCCCCCCCCCTCTATTTACATGAAATGGTTTGGTCCATTCGCAAAGCCAAAGCGAACGGCTTGCGAGTACGGTGACCATACCTTGGGAACCACTTGTCCGATTAATTTCAAACCTTGAAAAGGCACATCCTCGGGTCCCCAGCAATATATCTGGCAAGTTTCAAGTATATCGGACCGGTAGTTGTCGAGAAACAGCGGTCGCATACATACAGACAGACAGACACACACACACACAGAGATTACTGGAATTATAGATAGATAAGTTATCTGTGTACAAGTTTTTTGTCCCCCGTCGCACCACGGAGCGAAAGGGGGACTATGGTTTTCCCCTCCATCCGTGTGTGCGTACGTCCGTGCGTGCGGGCGTTCATGCATCCGTGCGTGCGTAAGCGAAGGACCGAATTCTAATTTGGTGTGTGGGTGCAACCCACGTCAAAATCCAAGATAGCCGCCGCCATGTATGTCTGACACCATGTATGTCTGAAACTTGTGAGCGGAATATCTTGAAAAATAAGCGAAGTACCAACTTCTAATCGGGTGTGTGGGTGTATCCAAGCATAAGGAAGAACGCTATTGTAAATTGGGTCGCCACGTCAAAATCCAAGATGGCCACCGCCATGTATGTCTGAACCTTGTGAGCGGAATATCTTGAAAAATAAGCGAAGTACCAACTTCTAATCTGATGTGTGGGTGTATCCAAGCATAAGGAAGAACTCTATTGAAAATTGGGTCGTCACGGCAAAATCCAAGATGGCCACCACCATATATATGTCTGAACCTTGTGAGCGAAATATCTTGAAAAATAAATGAACGACTAACTTCTAATCTGGTGTGTGGGTGTATCTATGCATAATGGAGAACGCTATTGAAAATTGGGTCACCACGTCAAAATCCAAGATGGCCTCCTTGCGTCTTCCACTTTGTCAACTCACATCACTTCAACGATGGGGGACCTAGGCGTAACGCTTGTTTTTGTCTGTCTTTGCCATTAATACTTAAACGAAAATGCCTGAGGGGGTAATGGGTCAATTAAGTAGGTAGTTTTCTTTTGTTAATCTGTATTAGATTAGTGTCTGGCATTTACTCCAATTAGCATGGTCATAATCTCTCACTTCGTTTAGCCCCTCATATGTCCTCAATCCCTTTGTATTTTCACTACTTAAATGTTATTTTTTCCTCTAATCCCTTACTTAATTACGGCCACGTGCCACTGGCTAGCAGCCCACCGTAACAGTCATGGGAGGCATCATTCGTGTAACATCAGGTTGCTGGAGAGCTAGCCACTGATTGGGCCATTGACGCTACTTGCCATGGTCGAGCATGCAATCACATGGGGTCTCACCGGCCGAATGCGAAATATAGAAACTGTCCAATGGGACACAGACACAAATGATAGATTGCTAATGAATAGTAGCGAGTCTGATGTCACATGGATGAGGTTTGAATTCTGGTTTTAGGGTAGCTATTAGTTTTATCCTGGGGTCTGAACAGAACAGACAAAGTGGGATATGCTCCAGGATCAGTAGTGCCCTGAGCCCCAAACTCTGTGCAGGAGCCGGGAGTTAATCAGAGGAACTTTGCAGGTTGCACTTTATGGTCACAGTGTATGAGGAGGAACCCACTTGCATGTCCCACGCAGAGCTAATCCACGTCACTCTGTGCTAAGGGGAATCCCATGCACCTCTCATCTTCTTTTCTCTTTTTGTTTGTGTGCGTTTGCGTCGATAAGTTTAGCATAAGATGGGCATCAGTCCGTTTTTGTTCCCTGCTAGGGCAATTTTTGTCTTTTGGGTACAAACATGCCTCTCGGGTACAAATCACGGCTACATTCAATGCAAAGTAAGTTGCGCACCATTTTCTAGGTGCATAAATCAAGTTAATAATGGTAACCTGAGTGCAATTCAGCATGCTCGGGCCAGAATTGGTTTTATGCTCGGCAAGCGGAATGGTAGCTGTCATGGCCAAGTTAGAGTCCTTCAAAGGTCAAACCCCAGTTGCGTTACAATATTTTCATGGGAATATGAACACCATTGCGAAGTTTGTAATTTAACCAAAACAAAGTTGCGTAGACAGTTTCACTCTCCTCCACTGTCTTTAGTCTTTTTTCCCCATTTTGCTCAACCCTATGTTTGCTTTTTTGTCTCACTTTCTCTCCACTATTCCTTTCCATCTTTAGGAATGCAGGAAACACCTGTCTGAGTTAGGGGCTCTTGGCTTGGGTTCCTTAATCAAAGAGATCACAGCAGCTGAGAGTGATTCTTTAGTCACTGAGGATGGAGACACCAAAACTGAGGAAAAAGAGGATCACGAACATGGATGTGAAAAAAGAGACGCGATGGAAACAAATGAAGAGAGTGCTGGACAAGATTCTGATGGTATGAATTGCACACACACACACACACACACACACACACACACACACACACACACACACACACACACACACACACACACACACACACACCTTTTCCAAACTGCTAATCAGAAGCTCCCATTTGCTTTTGGGTGATATAGGCACCACATAAGTGAAGGAGAATACATATAACCCTCAGAGGAGGATATGCCAACTGACTCGGTGGGGACGGCATTTGTTCACCATTGATGACAGCCAATTGCCAGATATATGTGTACATGGATGGTACCACCCTCAGATGAGCTATTGTAAGTTGAAGTTGAAGTCCTTGTGTAATTTTGCAGAATTGTTCCTGCAGGGACGGCATTTTGAAGCTGGAGAACCTGATTTTGATATTTTTCCCCTGGCATAATAATAATAATAATAATAATAATAATAATAATAATAATAATAATAATCTTTATTGTCCCATATTCAGGGAAATTATTATTTGGTGACACCGTAAGTTAACCATCATAAAAACATAAAATACAAAGGGAATAGAAAACAAAATAAAAAGATATAAAACATGGAAGATGGACTAAACAACAAAATGGCTAGGAATTTGAATTTGAATTTAGCATTTGAATTGCACATGGTACAAATGACTTTTTGAAAATGTTCTTCTTCATCCTCATACGAAAGCGTTTCCCTGATGGCAGTTTTCCAAAAAGTCTGTTCAAGAAGTGACTTTCATCGGTACACACCTGCACCAAATTCCTTTTCAATGCTCGCAAGTATAGAGACTCCATACTGGTTGAAGGCCCACCCACTTTAAATGCCAGTGTAATGATCTTTCTCAATCGTGACTTATTCCACACATTTAGATAACTGTACCAGGAAATCAAATTAAATGATAAAACACTGATCAGTAAGGAATTAGTCAACATCCGCATCATACGTGAGCTAACACTAAATTAATTCAACTTCCTGAGAAGATACAATCTTTGCATTAATTTCTTGTACACAGCATCAGTATTTCCATCAAAAGTTAGCTTGTTATCAAGAATGGTGTCTGGGTATTTAAATTTGTTAACAATTTCCACGTTATCACCATTTATGGTTGCGGGCTCATGATTGTGACCTTTCCGAAAGTCAAAAATCATCTCTTTAGTTTTGCACACATTCAGAGTAAGACAAAAGTCCCCACACCAGTTATTCAATTTATCAGTCTCATCGAGGTACGGTACAAAGGATGATTGATCGGAAAGACAGCCAACAATGGCGATATCGTCTGCATACTTAATAAAGTTACAAACTTATTTGAGAGCCACGCAACCACTGGTGTACAAGCTGAACAGTAGAAATGACAATACACAGCCTTGTACAACACCAGTAATCAATATTGATAACTTTGATAAACTATCATCCACCCTCACCTGCTGAGTACAGTCTCGTAAAAAAAACTTTTTCCACCCAGAGTATGATATGGGGGTTCAGGCACAGGTCACACAACACTTTCAGAAGGGTAAATGGTTGCATAGTTTTAAAAGCTGACAAGAAATCAATAAATAACACGAACATAGGTTCCATTCTGGTCATGACAGAGCGCAGTTCTTTCTTCGCCACCCTGAGGGCGGAGTCATCCTTCTTCCGGAATGCATGCTTCTTCTTCATCAAACAAGCCTTCACTTCACCGGTAACCCAAGGTTTGTTATTGGGGAAACATGCAAATGGTTCTCTCTGTGGTCACGAGGTTCTCACAGAACTTCACATAAGATGTGATAGTCTCTGTAAGTTCATCAGGGTCGTCACAAGAGTCGAAAAATACATCCCAGTCTGTGCATAGGAAACATCCCTTCAAACGTTTGTTATCCTCTGCCATTCTGGTTTTAACCACCTTGCATAGAACCGGCATTCTTTTCACCGTTAGTCTATATGTAGGCAAGAAATGGACCACCTTATGGTCTGATCGTCCGATCGCAGGAGCACATTTCGCCACATAAGCATGTTCAATGTTACCGTAACATTTGTCCAATGTCCTCTTACCACGGGTAGCAACATTCACAAACTGACCGAGCTGAGGGAGTTCCTGATCGAGGTCACATCGATTGAAATCCCCAAGAATCAGGATGGATTGATCCACTGAACGGGCGGTCGCTCCATTGTAACTTTATGCGATTTGTTCCGATGCGCATTTAAAGTCCGCCCCCGGTACGTACGCCAGAATAATAGTGCACTGTAGTAGGGTCGGAAAGACACCGTCAGTATCTCCACGTCTTTGGAACAGTACCGTTCACATACCGTAAAATGTTTGGCCCAATTCAAATTCACCAGCATACACAAACCGCCATCTTTGGCCTTGCCCGATGACGCATCTCTATCGGCCCTAATCACTCAAATCCATCGAAGGACACGTCATCCCCTTCACCAAGACATGTCTCGGTGAAACACACCACAAATGAAGTCCGATAGTACCAGTGAAACCTCAGGAGGGCATCCAGTTCATCAGTTTTATTCTTCATCGAGCGAGAGTTAATCAAAGTCAAAACAGGCAGCGTACCTTGTGGTGTCTGAGTCTAAGCCGCTGCCGAAGACCTCCACGAGAACCTCATTTTTTATTTTCCTTAATTCTTAAAGCACTTAACAATGCCAAGTTCACAACTCTTTGTGCAGCACCATCAATATTGAAATGCAGGTTCAGCAAGGCCTCGCGAGTATACGTGATAACGCCATCTTGGAAAGAACGTCCGTGAACTGAAGAACAGATACCAGCCAACGTGCAGTCACAGTAAAACCCCGAAGCCATTTCGACAGCAACGAAGGCCGAAGGCCGTGAATCTCCATCTTCCATTTACCAATAAAAAATGCAATCATAAAAAACAAAGTAGCGACGAAACGACAGAAGAGTAAAGAGCCAGTGTCACGCCCTGGAGCACCCCCATTCCCCATCCCCTGCTGCCTTTTATGAGGATGGGTGTGGTGGCAGAAAGTGCCTTATCACACAGACACCCAAAAACGTCTGACCGCATTCTATCGTTTTTCTGCTCCGGCGTCCCTGCTTTTCCCTGCCTTCCAATCAGCAGCTTCCAGCTGCTTGTGAGTGTCATTATCACCAGAGTACTGAAAGAGTTGGTAAGACATATGTATGATAAAAAAATATATACTCTACAGTATTGTTACATCCACTGGTTTCGGGGTTTACTTACGAGGGGGATCCTTGGTTCCCTCTGGACTTACCAGGCCTAAGGCCACTGAGCACGGAAAACTCCATGCTATGGCGGGTTGCTAATCAACCATAAACGCCATTTAGTTGACTACGTGTCCCAGAGTTCTCCGTCTAATTGCCTTTTACCTGGGGTTACATGGTGTTCTAGCCAGGGAACGCATCCTCGATTATGCACTGATCTTATCATATCTTCAGATCTTAATTGGATGCAGCCGAGCAACTGCCAGTGCACACCAGATATAGACTAGAGCCAATTAATTGGGGAATTAAAACCTCCCAGGCTAATCTAGGTGTGGACAGTGCTCGACCAATAGAGGAAAGGACAGGGACAGACAGATCGGAACAACATTCAAAAATAGGTGGTTTATTTACAATGCGAATGTGGGGCGGAGGGGGAGCATTTGGTGCAGTTCAAATGATTTTAATGTATAAACAATCCGTTTAATGAGCAAGTAATACAAATATCTGGCAAAAATGTACATGCACTCAAAAAGGGAGACACAAAAATGTACATGCACTCAAAAAGGGAGATACAAAAATGTACAAACAGGAAATTGCAAGCAAATGAGGGTGGAAGCGATTAAAATGTACAGCAAAAAGAACAAAGTCAATGAGCAGAGCTACACTGAACCTATCTAAACACAGTACAAGGGCACCCAATCAGAAACATCTGTGGAAGGTAGAGAAAGTAAGAGAGATAGAGCAGAATGAGGTGGTTTTGACCTCTTTGCTCAATGTGCTTGGGCCGTTGAACCCGCGCTCTCCATTCGCTGAGGAAGGGAGTCAAAAGGAGGAATAGAGTTTGATATCTAAGGTGCATATTGAAGAGATGCAAGTGAGGGATGCGGGTGAAGGGTGCTGGTGAAGTGTGAGGCTGAAACTGAAAAGAGGTGTGTATCTGTGGGTTTGTCCTTAAAAGGACAGTTTGCGGCAGTGCCTTCGTTGTGCTCCTGCATCCAAAGCAGATTATTTGAAGAGAGAGAATGTGTGAGGAGACAGCTTTGCTTAATGTGAGAGATGTGAGAGATGAGAGAATAACGATGTGTGTTTGTGCATGTGCGCGCATGCTTGCCGTAATTGGACTGGCCCAAATGAATGTGCCCTGCACGGCGCCTAAATCGCTCACTCACCCAGCGCCTCGTCCCGCAAACTCCATCCCGCAACTCCAGCTCCGACCCGCCTTTAAGTGTATACCGCCAACCAAACCAAAAGGAATCCTCTCCAAGATCCAGAAAACTGTGCTTATATATATAGCCGCTCCACAGGGGCAGAGCTTCAATGCAGCTCAAAAGCAATGCTAAGCGTGGTTAATGGTATTTGCGTTATGCCTATTGGTTTACACCCGATCTCTCCAGGGTTTGCACCGCCCATGTGAGGTGCCAGTCTTAAAAAATTACCCCCATTCTCTCCGGATGTGCCACATATTTGGGCTCTGTAATTAACACAGGGATGACGTGTTTCTCTGTGCTTTCCAAGCATGAACGGGCGCTGGGAGCCTAATTGCTTTTACAAATAAGCTGAGCGTCAGGACTGCTAATGTGGCGCTAATGGCTCTTTGTGCTTATGAGGTCTGAAGAGGGATCGTGATGCTCTCCACCACCGCTGTCGCATCGTGCTGTCTTTCCCATGTTCTAAGGGTGGTGGTGGGTGTCTACCATGATTCTGGCTGAAGTGGAAGCAGAGGTGGCATTGCGGGTGAGCTGTGATTGAGGCGGCTTCGTGGTTTGTTAAGGCGGATTCGTGGTTTGTTGAGGCGGCTTTGTGGTTTGTTGAGACGGCTTTGTGGTTTGTTGAGGCGGCTTTGTGGTTTGTTGAGGCGGCTTTGTGGTTTGTTGAGGCACCGTGGTTTGAGCAATACAGCGAGTACAGCTGTACAGCGAGCTTGTGTCATGTTCAAATAATGTGAAGTGTAAATAAAATGGTTAATGACTTTATAGTGCCGTGTGATCATTGTGGCTAGAGTGTAACTGTGGTTAATGTGGTATGGCAGTTTGATTATGGCGTACAATTCGAATTGGGTTTTGGCACAATATGCAAATTAGCTGGTGTGAGCGACACGCATCATATGTAATGAAGCTCGTTGCTATTTCTAATGAAATAAGGGGAAAAAGGGGAAAATCCGAGCTAATCCCACACACCTATTGACCCAATAAACCCTCTACACAAAAGGGGAGGACTATCTGCATTGTATATATTGTCCCCTTTTTTCCTCTCTTCTTCTTCTTCATCTGCTTCTTCTTCTTCTTCACCACGTACCCTAACCTTTGTTTTATTGATGTTAACACATCAACATTTTTTCTTTATTGCACTTTTCCATTTTTGAAAAATCTTTCGTTTCCTTTTCACTTTGAGCCTTCAATATGAAGTTATCAGGATGCAAATAACTCACATAGGAATCACAACATTTCATTTTTCATCAATTCTTCCATCCCCATTACAAACATTAGAGAACCTAAAACTGATCACTCATGTAATCTTACCTTGACTTCAAATCATTTCACTCTATCCCCAATTGGTCTTTAGCTTCGTTCTTTTTTTTCTTTTCTTTGTGTAGGTACCTTGTGGTCTAAAGGTGGTTTTTGTGTAGGTACCTTGAGTGTGGATGGGTGATTGTGTACATCTGTGCTGAGTGTGATGTCTGTTTGAGGGTCTCATCAAGGGATAGTGTGTGGTTGGTGTTAGTATATTCTTCACACTCCCCCATCCCACCCCACCCCACCCCAAAAAAGAATAAATGTAATAAACACAACACTATTTTTTGTAACACCCCTGGTGATATCCCTGAGCCTGCCACCCTTTTCTCATCCCCCCTCCTCCCGTCCCCCATCTCCCAATTAAATCAAGTCGTTAGTTTGACAGATTATGTATTCGGGTGGTGATGTAAAACAGGCATGATGGATGGCTTCCTCTTGCGTCAAGTTTCCTTGTTATTCCTTATTAACATGTTGATTTGTGTGACATCGCTGATTTATTAATTTTTTACATGCATTAAATGTAATATCAATTTTGATACGATTCTTTGTTATCGTTGACCTTTTTCACAGGTATGGGAAACTGCGGACATTCACCCACAATGTGCATTTGGACACCCCCTCCACCAGCTGTCCTTGGCCAATGATATTAATTGCTAATGTGTTGTGAATGATGTGAAGTGCCAACACATTGCCACTTACAATGTACTGGCGAGCTGCTACAGTGGATGTCCCAGTGCACCTCAATTACCCCAATTATTCAAAAATTCATTCATTTGTTAAAAATGTATTAACCCTTTACCTACTATACTTTTTCTTCCAATTATCATTCCCAAAACACTCCCTAGGTTGGGTGCAGAGCTCTCCCAGTGCTGTGGATTATTCTGACATATCAGAAGTGGTGGAGGATGAAGGAATGGGAAAGATTAGACTTGGACTACAACCCAGCACTCACAAAGAAGGTATGACAGTGCATGAGCTGTTCTATTTTTAAAAACCCTCACCGCATTATGCCACTGAACAAAGATTTTGCCATTGCTAAAATTGTATTCCTGCAAGCCATCATTTTACTGTTGTTCTTTCAAATATCCTAAAAACATAGGTGCAATTATTAGATGTGAAAAATTATTTTATAATTTCTCTTACTGTGAAGTTTTTGCACTTTAAAATACGAGGATGCTTCGAATTCGAACTGGACTTGTTTTGTATTCAAAACGAAGCCCGTATGTTCATTGCAAAAATGATGCATTACTTTTCAAAGTGTTCTCCAACTTTTGACACACTTGACCTCTCAGAATGGATGCTTTCAAATCCTTTCACTCTAGAACTATTTGCAACTTGTATGAAGCTAGTGCAGGAAATTATTTGTGTAAAAAAAACAAAAAAAACTTCTTGCCCCAAGGTGCTCTTTAATGTAGATGTCCTTGACAGCCAGTAATCACCAAACCGTGCAGCCAATCATCTGCAACGTTTGACAGACTTATTGTTTTTATTGATCAGAAATTTCACAATTGTTTGCTTCTCCATCTTCTATAACTCACTTGTCACCATCTTGATTTTCAGCACTTGCATTCAAGTTGGAAACATGGCATGATTGTGGCTATTGGTTACCAAAAACTATAAAAACAAATTTGTTTCCACCCTCAGAGGTTATTAAAATAATTATTATGGAGTATGTGTATTATTAATCAACATATATTCGTAATTACCTTTTATAAACAGAAGTCAATGTCAAATTTGACCTGCTCTCGTAGTATAATACAAGTTGTTTTCAAGTTGTTGTAACCAAGGTAAAACATCAGCCGACCAAACGTTGCTCAGTTCATATTATTTATTACCAGTAAAGAAGAAGAAGGCAGGGGTATATGACACCTTAAATAATATTATCAAACGGACCATAGGTGTTCCTTTTTACACACTGAACAAAGGTTGGTTTTTTTTCAAGAGCGAGGCTCATGGAAGAGGAACTTTTTTTTTCTTTTTTCTTTTTCGTATACTGAATCGAGGCTCGTGAAAGAGCTGACATTTACTTCACAAACAAATCAACCAGACAAACAAAATATATAAAAAGAGGGAGCGGAAGACAAGAGAAGGGGAAGCACACAAACACTTGAGGGCACACAACATTTAAGAGCAGGGAGATGTGTGGGAGGGAGAGGGCTTGGGGGGAGGGGGGTGGCAGAAGTATCTATTGCAAATTGCAAACTATTGCAAATAACAACCATTACGTTCAGGAAATACATACAATTACAAATATGAGATCTTAAAAATGGAATCAATTGATACATAATAACTTCATGGAGGCAGTTTTGATGTTGGCTAACATGTATGTAACTCAGCAAACAGCAATCAGTTGGATGAAGTAAATCTACCGAGGATCCATTAGCAATTAATTATTATTATCACGAGCAGAGTACCGGCCCTATGGGCGATCTTGCTTTGAGCATGCAACTCGTTATTCTGACACATCCGTTTATTTAGGTGATGTATAGGCAACAGACCACCGCCTCAATCACTCCTGAAAGTAATAATAACCCGGGTAGCATACATGAAGCAAAAACACGCGTATTGCTTATGTGCATATACAATACATTGTGGTTATTTAGCTGAGATCATTCCAATTGCACTGGCCTATAGGTTGACACCTGAAGTTGCCTATACTCACTGTCACCTTCACGAGGCCCATGATTACTATCGGCTCCAACCCTTTGATATTTGATGATCCTTTTAATAGTCACTTATGTTGTTTTACACTGAACAGAAAACCTTTAGGGAGGACATGGCTATTGTGAATATGACACTTCCAAAGAGGTTTAACATAGCAATAAAATGGTGGGCGTATGATTTTTTTTATGCCTCCGCCGACTAAGTCGCCGGAGGCATTATGTTTTTGGGTTGTCCGTCCGGCTATCCATCTGTCCGTCCTTCCGTCCGTGATGGGTTTTCGTTACCGCGATAACTTGAGAATGGTTAAAAGGATCTTACTCAAACTTGGCACAGGTATGTATAATGAGGTAAAGATAAACTGATTATATTTTGGGGTCACAAAGTCAAAGGGCAAAGGTCAGAGGTCATGTTAGGTAAAAATACTGTTACCGTGATAACTTGTATCCCAGTGATGAGATTCTGACCAAACTCGGTACACTTATGTAGAATGATGTAAAGATGAACTGATTAGATTTTGGGGTCATAAGTCAAAGTTCAAATCTGTAATAGGTCTATAACTTGAGAACGGCTGAAGTGATCCAATTCAAACTTGGTACAGGTATGTATAATGATTTAAAGATTAACTTATTAGATTTTGTGGTCAAACGTCAAATCTGTAATAGGTCTATAACTTGAGAATGGCTGAAGTGATCTAATTCAAATTTGGTACGGGTATGTATGATGATGTAAAGATTAACTGATTATATTTTGGGTTCAAAACATCAAAGGTTAAAGGTCAAAGTCTGTAATAGGTCTATAACTTGCGAATAGCTAAAGGGATCTAATTCAAACTTGGTACAGATATGTATAATGATGAAAAGATTAAGTGATTAGATTTAGGGGTCCCAAGGCCAAAGGTCAGAGGTCATGTCAGGTAAAAATGTGACAACTTGTGAGCAGCTGAAGGGATTTAAATTAAAACTTGGTACAGGTATGTATAATGATGTAAACATGTACTGATTAAATCTTTGGGTCAATAGGGCAAAGGTCAGAGGTCATGTCAGGTAAAAATGTGCTAACTTGGGCACAGCTGAATTGATTTAAATAAAACTTGATACAAGTATTATAATGATGTAATAATGTGGGTGGAGGCATATCGGTCGACGTCGTGGCGTCGAAGAGTGCGTTCTAGTCTTCTCAAGTTACAATTGTGGCTGTCATCAGGCCAGTTGTCCAAACAATGGGTATGGATATACATATATACAAATACTTGCTTCATTTTATAAACATTATACATAATTTGAAAAGTGCCTGTTTGTGTGTTTGTTTGCTTGTTCATTACTTGGCAAAAATATATATATTTGACAAGTATGTTGATCAGTGTGTGTGTGTGTGTGTGTGTGTGTGTGTGTGTGTGTGTGTGTGTGTGTGTGTGTGTGTGTGTGTGTGTGTGTGTGTGTGTGTGTGTGTGTGTGTGTCTTGGCAATTTTTTTTCCTTTTTTGTTCTTTTGCAAGTATGTTGATCACTCCAGTTTGTGTGTTTGTTGGTTTGTGTGTTTGTCTGCTCACTTATACTTGCCTACAGGTCACAATTTTAAACCGATCTTCACGAAGCTTCACCAAATGATGGAGTTCGTGGTCCGACAAAATTCGATATAATTTTGAGGTCAAAAGGTCAACATAGGCCAAAGGTCAAACACTTTTTTCCCAAATTTCTAAAATCCTCAATTTTCATCTGATTGACTTGAAATTTGAATAGGATTTACATATCGGCTAACTGAATTCAACCACCAAATATTTTTGAGATCAGCGGAGGCGAAAAGGTCAACATAGGCCAAAGGTCAACCACTTTTTTTCGAATTTCTAAAATCTTCAATTTTCATCCGATTGACTTGAAATTTGAATGGGATTTTCATGTCAGCCAAATTAATTCAACCACTAATTATTTTTGAGGTCAAAAGGATGCTCCACTGAGTGCCATTCTACTTTGTTCTGTTTTGCCAAGTGTCGCTCTATAAGTGATTTTTCATTTTCTTGTGTGTGTGTGTGTGTATGTGTGTGTGTTTGTTTGTCTGTCTGCTCACTTTTACTTGCCTACAGGTCACAATTTTAAACCAATCTTCACGAAACTTCACCAAATGGTAGAGTTCATGGTCTGAAAAATTCGATATAATTTTGAGGTCAAATGGTCAACATAGGCCAAAGGTCAACCACTTTCTTCAAATTTCTAAAATCCTAAATTTTCATCCGATTGACTTGAAATTTTAATAGGATTTTCATTTCAGCAAACTGAATTCAACCACCAACTATTTTGGAGATCAACATCGGCCAAAAGGTCAACCACTTTTTTCAATTTTCTAAAATCCTCAATTTTCATCCGATTTACTTGAAATTTGAATAGGATTTTCATATCAGCAAACTGAATTCAACCACAAACTATTTTTGAGATCAACATAGGCCAAAGGGTCAACATAGGCCAGATTTCTAAAATCCTCAATTTTCATCCAATTGACTTGAAATTTGAATATAATTTTCATATCAGCTAACTGAATTCAACCACCAACTACTTTTGAGGTCACCATAGGCCAAAAGGTCAACATAGACCGAATTTCTAAAATTGACAATTTTCAACCTATTAACTTAATTTGAAGAAGATTTGCATATCAGGTCACATAATTCACCAACCAATTATTTGTGAGGTTAAAAGGATGCTCTACCGAGTGTCATTCTACTTTTTTCTCTTTAAAAAAAGGGGCACGCTGAGTGATATTTCATTTGTTTGTTTGTCTGTCTGTCTTTCTGTCTATGAGCAGGATATCTCAAGTTATGGACGGATTCGACCAAAACTTGGTGGACATTTTGGGTGTGTGACAAGGGTGAATTGATTTGATTCTGGTGAAGATCGGGATATGAACATTTTTGAAAAATTTAAAAGTGATTCTTCACCATTGTGAGATGGAACCAAACACTATATATTGCATGATATTTCAAAAAGTTGTGTATGAGTTTTTTTTTGTTTTTTTGTTTTTTTTGTATACTGAATCGTGGCTCGTGAAAGAGCTAACATTTACTTCACAAACAAATCAACCAGACAAACAAAATACCCAAAAAGAGGGAGCAGAAGACAAGATGGGGAGAGAAGGGGAAGCACACAAACACAACATCCGAGAGCAGGGAGATGTGTGGAAGGGAGAGGGCCCGGGGGGAGGAGGCATGGGAAGGGGGGGGGGGGGGAGGGAGAAGTATAAAACACAAGGACACCAAGGACTTCCTGGACAGAAGTTGGTATTTCAAAAAAGTGGAATTGGGGTGAAATTAGCGGGGGTAGAAAAGATCAAGGTTTTGGATGGGGGAAGATAAGAGATGGTGGTGAACAGCTGTTTTAAAGACTTGGAGGGTGGAGTGGGATTGAAGAGAGTGAGGGAGTTTGTTCCAGAGGCGGGAGAAAAGAGGAATGAAGGAGTGAAGGTGAGCAGAGAGTCTTGATTTTGGCAGTTTAACCATAAGAGGGTTGCAGGCAGATCTTGTGCGACCTGTAGGAATATTTGCGGGACAGAGCCCAGAGAGAGCTGGGGGGGCAAGGCCAGAGAGGAGTCGGTAGAAGACGGAAAGACCACCAACCTGCCTGCGGTGAGTGAGTGAGAGGCCCTTGGAGTTAGCTTCATCGCGGGAGATGCCAATGATTCTGAATGCTTTGGTTTCAACAGCGTGAAGGCGAGCTAGGTGAGAGGCAGGAGCACCAGCCCAGAGGGGAGAGCAGTATTCCATTGAGCTGCGGATGAAAGCCTTGTATGTGGTGAGGAGCTCAGGTGTGCCAAGGAAGGACTTCGCATGACGGAGGATGCCCAGTCGGCGACTGGCTTTGGAGGCCAGATTTGAAATGTGGTTTTTAGGCCGGTCATTTTACGAATATACCCACCACAAATTGCAATAGTAATGAAACTTGGCATTTTTGCTTCTTTTGACCCATGTAATAACATAGTAAAAGTCAAGGAATAACGAGGCATTGGAACACATTCATTTCGAGCAACCACTTTTTGACAGTTATGCACGAAAATAAGCTAATAAAAATGGCACAAAATAATGCACTTAATTTGTTATTTCGTTCACATTCTCAAAAGATGTCAGAAATGTAAGTGTTTAAGAGTGTAAGACAGGCCTTATGCCCTGGTTTTACAATACATTTGACATGTAAAGGTATATATATTGAGATAATTGACATTTAAGGTAGCTTTATCCCAATAAAATTGAATTTTTTCGAAAATATACATATCAATGAATTTTGAAAGCTAATATAATGGTCTATCATATTCTTATATCAAATGAGATTTTACTCTAGTCTAATTAGGTGAACAAAGCCTAATTAGGTGAATAAAATTTAATTACACGAACAATGATCTCCATAGCAACGACTTTGGACCTTGGATACGGTCGCTTTTATATAACCAATCTCAAAAAGTGTGGTATCAAAAGATTCGGAATAGCCTATAGTGCAATCCAGCTGAGAACCAATCAGAAGCATAGATGAGGCACAGGCAGCCATGGATCCGCATGATACCGAGGCAGGACAGGCAGCCATGGATCCGCGTGATACCGAGTCAGGGTCGCAAAGTGTGGGAGCTGGCCCAGTTGACCTGTGTGAGCTACGAAACCTGTATGATTCATTGTTGAAGGGTGAGGGTTGCACTGAAGATATCCTTTCAGCCCCGGTTCTGGACTCTGTTCGTGACATCATGAATGTTGCTCGACAATCGAAGAAGGATCTGCGTACAGCACAGCTATGGCTGCAATACATGGACATGATAGACATTCTGAGGACATTCCTGAGGTCGGAACGCACTGGTGACTGGCGTCTGCACGTGCACGCTTTGCACGACATGTTGCCCTACCTAGCAGCTGCAGGCCACAATCTGTACACAAAATCTGTGTACATCTACCTGCAGCGACTGGCACAACTGTCTATTCAGCATCCGGAGGTCCACCATCAGTTCCAGAATGGATTTCACGTAGTGCGGCGTTCAGATCGGTACTGGGCCGGCTTGTCCACAGATCTTGTGATCGAGCAAGTGCTCATGAGAAGTGTGAAAACCACAGGGGGACTAACAAGGGGTCGTGGAATGAGCGAGCCGCAAAGGATCACGTGGCTGCTGTCCACCCCCATATGTGCAGAGGTCAACATGGCTTTGCAAGAGTACACATCAGTGCAGTATGGGACCAGTGACCAGCACAAAGAACAAAGCGCAGCTCGACAAGGACGGGACACAGATGACACGCACAAACTTATTCGCTACCTGTCATCAAAGGATCCCTTTGGAAACGATCCAACTCTGCAAAGCATTGACACTGGCATCACAGCTGGAGATTCGGTCAATGCTGACCAAGCAGCGTCAGTCGGCAGGAAGATCTTAGATGGAATGCTTGACAAAAAGGTTCTTGATCACACGTTCAAGAAGAAAGATCAGGTTGTGACTCTTGACACACGTTCATCATTGAAAACTGGCAGACAATCCGTTCTGATAGATCCACAACTGTTGTTCCAACGTCTGAGTACGGCAGGATCACGCTGTGATGACCTCAAAGATGTCTTCAAGTACGAACTAAGCAGTTTCCCACCAGCACTGTTTAAGACCACTGATATCCTGCTTGAGGCCGACAAGCCAGCGCTAGCCGAAGCCATTTGGAAACAACTCCCCCTTGACGTTCGCAACACAGTGCTGCCACAGAATGTGCAATATGTTCTGGATGGTGGGGCATTGCTACACAGAATTCCTTGGAATTCTGGCGAGACATATGGAGGAATCGCCAGTCACTACGTGCGATATGTTGGAGACAGGTATGGTAACGCTGTCATAGTGTTCGATGGATATGTGAGCGCACCCTCCACCAAAGATGTAGCGCACAGCAGGCGCGTTCGATCTCACAGCAGTCCCCTTGTCAACTTCACAACGGACATGGTATGTACTATGAAGAAAGATGACTTCCTTGCCAACCAAACAAATAAACAACGTTTCATCAATCTACTAAGTGATGACCTTCAACGGCGGCACAACGCTGTTCATCATGCCAGGGCAGATGCAGATGTTCTCATAGTGGAGACAGCCATTGCATGTGCAAACACCAAGGACACCGTGATAGTTGGCGACGACACCGATCTTCTTGTTCTCCTTTGCAGTCGTGCAGGGCCCACATCTCACAACCTGTTCTTCCGACCTGAGCCTAAGCTGACGTCAAGGAGGCAAGCAAGATGTTGGAATATCGAGCAAGTGCAAAAGACACTTGGACGCAATGTTTGTGACAAGCTTCTTGTTGCACATGGACTCCTGGGTTGTGATACCACGTCAAGAATTTACTCGATTGGCAAATCAACAGCCTTGAAGAAGCTGAACTCCAGTGCGTATTTCTCCGAGCTTTTGGCAAACTTCAACACTCCTGGAGCGTCAAAAGAGGATGTCATGACAGCTGGAGAGAATGCCCTGGTTTGCTTGTATAATGCCCAGCCCGGGGAAACACTGGACATGCTGAGGCTTCAACGCTTCCACCAGAAGGTTTCAACAAGCACTGTCAGAGTTGAGCCTCGTACCCTGCCCCCTACATCAGCATCTGCAAAGCAACATTGCCTACGGGTGTATGTTCAGGTTCAGCAGTGGCAAGGAGTTGCCATGGATGCCAATGGTTGGGGATGGGCTATCCGTGACGAGAGAATGGTTCCCGTGATGACCGAGATGAAGCCTGCTCCAGATTACCTTCTAGATGCCATCCACTGTGGCTGCAAAACAGACTGCAGCACCCTACGATGCAGCTGTCGCAAGTACAGCCTGGAATGCTCTTACGCATGCAGTGAATGCAAAGGACTTCACTGTTCTAATGTGACCTTGTCAGAACCAGAAAGTGATCCAGAAGAAGAATAAGCTCTTAGGTTGGTGCTTGAATCGCAGTTCATTCAATTATTAAATAAAACACTTTTTTTTTTTTGAAAAAAAATTTTTTTTTCAATATTATTTAACGATTTTTTTTGTATATATAGTACGATATGAACTTGTTCACATAAAGCCATTACATTGCAGGCCTCAGGGACATAAAATTGCAGGATCTCATAAGGATTTAGCACGGAAACAGTTTTTGGTCTGAAAATTTTATGCAGATTTTCGCTTAAAACCTTCTCTTAAAGATTGCAAAAATTGGAAATGTTCCAATGCTCCGATTCTCCTTGACTTTTAGTATGTCATTCTCCACTAAATTTGACATTGAAAAATGCATGTTTCATTACTATTGCAATTTGTGGTGGGTTCGACCCCAAAATGGCGTAGATTGACTGGACTATTTCCCAGGAAAGATCATGGCAGATAGTGAGACCAAAAAGCTTGAGTGACAGAACTTCTTGGAGAGGATTATTCAGAAAGTGGATGGGAGGGTTGTCCAGTCGGTCTTTTCGGAGAGACATCGTAAGAGTGTGAGATTTGTCAGGATTGAAAGACATGTTCCACTTGTTTGCCCAGTCTGTGATTTTGTCAAGGTCTGCAGAGAGTGAGGAGGCTGCAGACTGCCGATCTGAGGGATGAAGAATGGAGCGACAGAGAGTAGAGTCGTCAGCAAAGAGATAGAGAGGATTTTCAAGAGAGTCAGAGAGATCATTGATGAAGACCAGAAAAAGCACAGGGCCCAGAACACTGCCTTGGGGAACTCCAGCCTGAACAGGAAGAGGAGATGAGAGAAACCCATTCAGGGCCACACGTTGACTACGACTAGAGAGGAAGTCCGCCAGCCATGCGTGGAGTTATGACAAAACTTGGTGGATTAGTTGATTAGGTGACAATAACAAGCCAATTCGATTTTGGTTCAGTCAATGGGATACAAATCATAAACTGTTCAGCCTGGTGGAGGTATGCGCTCTACCAAGTGCCCTTCTCGTGCTTTTTTATTATGTAGATGGCCTCAAGGACTCAGATGGAGCCTGACATGGTGCAACTTGCATTCATACAGTGCTTCCATTTTTCATTTACTTGCACCCTTTCTTCCTCCATTACCTTTCACTTCACTCGCATGTCGTGGTCTCCATTTTTCTTTTCACAGTTACTCTTGATGAGGATTATGATGCAGATTGTGATGAAGAAGAAGGAGAGGGAGAAGTAGTGTCTGAGAAAGGAGGGGAAGGTGACAGAGATGCCCAGTTAATGCCTCCACCACCTCCACCTCCTCCTCCACCTCCTCTTCCTCCTACTCCCACTACTCTTCCATCATCAGATGATGCTGGACCTGAGGGACAACAAGGTAATGGCATCGTTAGTTGGTATTATTGTGATGCATCTGATCCTCTCTTATTGAACTTCTTTTGTCGTTTTTATTTTTGACTTTATTTTTATTTGTCCTGATATTTCCTTTTTCTCCTTTTTTAGTAGTAGTAGTAGTAGTAGTAGTAGTCGTAGTCATAGTAGTAGTCGTCACCATCTCCCCTTCCCATATTTTGCTCTCTTTCCTTCCATTTCTCCTTTTTCACTGTTTTTACCCCTCCCCCTTTTCCTCTTCTCTTCATAGTTCCTTCTAAAAATAATGGGATCATTTTGCCATCAGTGATTGCTCCTCCTGCCAAGAGATTACGGCCCCAAAACTCGGACTCAGACTCTGACTCAGATTCTGGAACAGGGACTGTTGGAGCAGATGGAGGATGTGAAGCAGATGTTTCTTCAGAGTGTCCAGATGGGCAAGAGGTATCCAGCGAGCAACAAGATGGGGATTTAAACCTTCCGCTGGCAGGAATCGTTCACCGGGATGAAGGGGACCCACTACCCAGTGTAACTGAGCTCTTCCCAGAATTTCGACCGGGAAAGGTGAGTTGAGTGAGATGGAACCATTTGTGGATTAGTTGGTTATTCTCTGTTTTCATCTGATTAACGGATGTGGTGGAAAGCATCATTTGTATATGCAGACAGTATAACAGCCAGAAATTCGACCATAACGATTTATTCTGTCTGTCTGTCCGTCTGTCATGCTATCTCCTCCTAAGCGGCTGTGCAGAAATTCACCAAATTTGGTAGTTATAATCATCACATGGCAAAAAAGTGCAAGAGCAGCAGGGGCTGATCCGGGGAGATTTACTGGGTGAACGTGAACCCTTGTGATACGTGGTGATTCACTGGGTGAACGTGAACCCTCCCCCTCTCCTCTCCCCTTCCTTTTTTTACCTCCGCCATCTCGAATGGACAGAGGTTGCTTTCACTACTGTCAGTTTGTCAGCGTGCAGGATATCTCAAAAAGCTATTGACAGATTTAGATTAATGCTGGTGTGTGTGACATGGACGAATTGATTTAAATTTTATGAAAATCCGAATCCGCATCTGGATACGAGGATTATTAATTTTTTAAAGTGATTCTTCGCCATTGAGAGATAGGGCAACAACGATATATTATCGTACGATATTAAAAAAAACTGTGGATGGGTTCAGTGTGTGACAAGGAAGAATTGATTCGATTTTGGTGAAGACCCGAATACAGATCCAGATGTGAGAATTTTTTAAACTGATTCTTCACCATTGAGCGATTGGTCTAAAAACGATATATAGAATGATATTTTTAAAAGTTGTGGACGGATTTGGACGAAACTTGGTGGACAGGTTGGGTTTATGATGAGGACAAATCGATTCGATTTTGGTGAAGATCCGGATCAGGATCCAGATACAATGATTATTTAATTTTACAATTGATTTTTCACCATTGCGTGATAGGCCTAAAAACGATACAACAACAAACAAACAACATGCATTTTAAAAGGCCATTTTCCCTGCTAGAGCGGGGGTTAGCCTTGCGGTCCCCATGACAATCTTCTCCATTTTGCCCTATTTTCTGCATCTCTCCTTGTTAACCCCCTTGCCCGCATTTCTTCTTCCACCATCTTTAGCCAAGTCTTTCTCGGTCTTCCCCGTCTTCTACTTCCTTCTACATTCATTTCCATCACCCTTCTCAACCAGTCACTTTCATCCTTCCTCAACACATGACCAAACCATCTCAACCTGTTCCTCTTCACAGCATCAATCACAGGCTCTATTCCCATCATCTTTCGCAATTCATCATTTGTCTTCCTCTCTCTCAACGATACTCCGCACATCCGTCGAACCATTCGCATTTCCACCCTTTCCAACCTTCGTTGCTGCTCTACGTTCATTACCCATGTCTCGCTCCCATAAATCATAACACTTCTCACACATGCAGCATACACCTTTCCCTTCAGCTTCAACGACACTCCCCTCATCATCAGCACGCCACTCAATTCCCGAAACTTCTTCCATGCACATCTCACTCGAGCAACCGTTGCCGAGTCTGATCCACCTTCTCCATTCAGCATGTCTCCGAGGTAGCAAAATGTTTTCACACCTTCCAGCTTCACACCGTCTCCAAGATCCAACTCAACATTTCCTCCATCTGCAGCTCCCTCTGTGCACACCTTACATTTGAATGTAGCTGCCACACTGGTTAATGACCCTCTCAGACCACTACATTTTTGATGAACCCACTCAGCGCACATTGTACACTGAATGGAGTTCACTCCGACACCCTTCCTACACACACAGCACAGGGCCACTTCCCAGTTCTTTCCACCTCACCACATGCTTTACCACTTGCCATCACCTTCGTCTTTCCGATATTCACCTTCAGACCTTTTGTCTCCATACATTCCTTCCACGTGTTCATCTAAAAACGATACATAGCATGATATCTCAAAAAGCTGTGGATGTTTTATAACTAAACTTGGTGGATGAGTTGGTTAGGCGACAATAAGAAGCTGATTCGATTTTGGTTCTGTTCCGAATCCAGATCCGGTTTATCAGTGGGATACAGAACATAAACTGTTCAACCTGGCAGAGGTATGCTCCCTACCGAGTGCCTTTCTAGTCTGTCACATGATTGTCATGCGAGATCTCATTAGACAATGGACAATCGCGCGCATATTTTTCTTTCACGCAGCAATTAATCCAAGCCTCGTTACTTTTCTCCTCTAGCTCTGTGTTAATTCCTGATACGCAGTGTTTAGATTTGTTGTAAAATATTGTCATTTTACGTGACATTTTACATCTTTTAGCTAAATACTGTCAAGTGAAAAAAATAGAAGACGAATACATTGACTTGAATAAGGCATGGTGGTAGATTTTACGATCTGTGAATATTTTAACCTCAAGTTAACGTCCATCTTTATTTTAACCCCCCTAAAAATTTTCTGGATCCGCCCCTGAGCAGTATCATTTCGATCCACACTACCTTTGTAGGGTCAAAAGGATTAATACCAAAAAATGCAATTGCTGGCACATTTTAAAACATTTTTTAATGAAACTTTTGTATGTGCAAGCAGCATTGGGGGATGCATGAAATATGTAACGATATTTTGGATTTGACCCCCAGTTCATGCCTCAGGGGATCAGAGGGGTCAAAACGGAAAACATTTTTTTTACTCAAAACTGATATTGGGTCATTCCTGGTGGAACATTTTGCCATCTTTCAACTTTGCTTTAGGTCGAAAGCGTGGGGATTTGCGATGCTGCACCATCGACTTCACTCTAGTTGTTGTTTGCGATTTATGTACGACACCAATGAGGTGCAAACCACTGACAGAGATAAATGCTGAATAATACATGTGCATTTAATTGTGACCTAATCACGTAATGATGCATTGTGGAAAATGTTTGCACATTGGGACCCAACGTGGAAGTAGGTTCCTCAATACTGGGCATGTCCACCTCAAGCTCAAGATCTTATGCTAATGCTCGTGTTCATGATATTTACAGGTGCTGAGATTTCTTAGGCTTTTTGGTCCAGGAAAATCAGTTCCTTCAGTGTGGCGTAGTGCCCGCCGAAAGCATCGACGGCGCCAGCAACAGCAGCAGAAACGAGACAAGGGGTCAGGGTCAGGTGCAACTGAGGGGGCATCTGGAGGCATGGCAACAGTGGCTGGTGAGGGTGAAAAGCGGCGTTCAGGATGGGACTATTATAGCAACCCCCCTCTTGCAACACCCGATCAGTGCATGTCTGATGATGAGGTGAGGATAAGTTGTAGTCTTCAGATTTATATATCCGTTCATACAGTAACATCTACAAGGTTATACTTTGAATGCAAGTTCACTCAGCATCTAACAAATGCATCCATGAGGTCACTACCTCCTCCTTAGTTGTTTTTTTTTTTTGTTCTTTTATTTCCTCCAGGTGTACCCCAACCGCTTTTCTTCACCATCGCCCCACTTCTCCACCATTCCCTCCATCCTCTATCCCTTACAATGTGGACGTCTTAAGTATGGGGGATTTGCTCTCATGTTGCTGAACTCTTGCAGGTGCTGCTGGATCTCCAGACATTGTCTGTCTAACTGAAACTTCCTTCACACAGGGCATTCCAAACTCCTTGGCATCTCTTCATGGATGCTCTTTGTACCATTAAGACAGGTCTAACCCCATTCCAGTGGTGGCTTCATTGTCTTTATCAGTTATTACCTCCGCCACCAAACGTGGATGGAGGTTATGTTTTCACCCTGTCTGTCTATCCGTTTGTCTGTCTGTCTGTTTGTGAGCAAGATATCTCAAACAGTTGTGGACGGATTCGGACGAAATTTGGCGGAGATGTAGCGTATGTGACAAGGACGAAATGATTCGATGTTGGTGAAGATCCAGATTCGGATCCGGCTACGAGAATTTTTTAAGCGATTCTTCACCATTGGGAGACGGGGACAAAAACGATACAAATCAGGATATCTCAAAAAGTTGTGGACAGATTATTTCAATTAAATGTGATTCTGTATTGTCATTTTCTAGTCTACTCTGGGATACAAAACGTAAACTGTTCACCTGGCGGAGGTATGCTCTCTACTGAGTGCCGTTCTAGTTTGTGGTATGTCACTGTTCTGCCCCCCTTAATCTGCCCCCTTACTGTCTGACAATATGGATCTTTTCCGAACTTCCCACCTCAGCTCTTTCTTCTTTATTTGTGGTGACTTCAACTGCCACCACTACAATTGTTTCAGAGAACTAAACATTGCATATCTGATAATGCCTTATGTGACAGAGCAGGCCTTACTAAATTGGTCAATTTTCCAACTCTAATCTCTATTCACACGACATCCTCACTTCTGGACTTGGTTATGAAAAACTTTCCAGCTATCCTGCTTTTTCCTTATTCCAATCGGTGCACAGAGCTATACAGAGGCATGTATTGAGGCAGTTTCTTTTACAAAGCAACTGTAATCACACCCCTACCCGGAGGGTACTATAGGTTTAATCTCTCTGTCCGTCTGTCCATCTGTATGTCCATCTGTCCATCCCACCTGTTGTTTTCTGCACTTTTTTTCCATACACTTTAACATATTCAGCTGAAACCTGGTACATGGCCTAACTATGATAAGTTTGAGTTTTGTTGGGTGTTTTGCCAATTTTTCCCACAGTTATACATTTTGCGTGGAACAAGAACATTCATTGGGACCGGTAGGGGACATGTATTGCAAAGCAATTCTCCATCTTGTTTTAAATGCGGATGGCAAATGTTGTTGAGAGTAATGTTGCATCATTCCACAAGGCATGCAATACAGTATGTGTGTCTGTTCTCAGGCTAGCAATACATCAATACCAGTCACATCTGAAAGCAGCTCTCAATTATCTTCCTCTGTCCCTCAAGAGTTGGTCGTGCCTGGTCAAGTGTCCTTCACTTGCGTGTGCTTAGAAATAAAAAAGAAAGGGAATCTATGATCGCTGCTGACATCGTCCGACCTCTTCTCCAACAGCCTTGTCACTGGCTGTCAGTTTGGTTTTTCCCTTGTCATCTTGGTCACCCTGCTGTGGTTATTCGGATTCTTCTCTCCCAGGAATTGAAAGAGTCTCTGAAACTCAAATAGGAGGTTAAAGCCATGTTCCTGGACATATGTCAAGCCTTTGTCTGACATCCCAATCTAATAGCCAAACTATCTGCCCTATTGCATCCCAAGCTGTCTCCATTTCTGCCTGGCTCATTTCCTTAATGCATACAGGCAGCTCATAATGCTGCAGGGAACTATCTCGTCTGTCGTCTGAGCGGAGGCTGGCATAACCCAAGGTCGTTGGTCAAATTGAGTCTCATTTTCTTCCTTGTATACATTATCTAACAATCTGGAAAACTCACTTTTCTGTTCAGCAGATGATTAACAAGGATATACAAGAAATTTGATGCAGGAGGAGGCCATTTGACACATCAAACCTGTGTTATATCAACACCACATTAATTCAATTTAATAGTTTAGAGAGTAAACCTGGTGCTGCTTTAGCCTGGTGTTGGCTTAGCGGTTAGGGTGCCGGCTTGGGATCCTAGGATCCTGGGTTCGAATGCCGGTCGATCGCTGAATTAATGCCAGGGAGGTTGACTCAGTCATCCTTCCGAGGTCGGCAAATTTGAGTACCAGTTCACTGGTAAAATTCCCTGTGTGTCGCAAGAGGCGACTAACAGGGTTGGTGGCAGGAAGGGCATCCGGCCATAAAACATTGCTTCAAAAAGGGGACCATGGTGCCCAAAAAAGGCCAACCCCCGCTCTGCGGGGAAAAATGGCCTCTAAAAGTAGGTAGTTTAGAGATTAAAATTCTCTGGGATGTGTAGAGGTGGGAGAGTGGGTATGAGGGCAGCACAGAGATCACCAAGGTGTGTTTTTATTGTCGCTTGGATGGCCCCCACCCAAGACTGCAATCGATGTTGAACGGGAATTGTACAAGCCAAAGTCAACTGCCTCGGAGATAGCCGGCTGAAAGTTGAATTTGACATCGAACAAAAAGTTATTTTAAATTATAAAATAAACCTAGCATACCTGCTATTTCATGATTCTATCTTATGTCGAACAGCTCCACATCCTGAGGACAAGCTAGCGACAGCTAAATCCCTTGAGAAGATCAAGAATCGGTCCAGTACCTGGAATATGTTATTCAACACGGATGAGTCTGTCTTTCTCACAGTGTTTCTGGAAGCACAAAAAAGATGCCAACCCAACTATCTACTACTGTGGTCATCCAAGAGTACAAATCTTCAACTTCTTGGTGTTACCATTAAGCATGATCTGTCTTGGGCGTTACACATTTCCACACTGACCTCCAAGTGAGATGCAGACTGTGCATCCTCCACTGAGCAAAGTCTTTCCTTGGCTTCTCTGAGCTTCTCCAAAGCTTCTTGGGTATTTTTATGTTCTAAAATGGAGTGTGGCTATCCTCTGGGGGCAGGCTCCCCAGCCTCAATTTTCTCATTCCTTTGATGCATCTGAGAGCAACACCCCGCATATCATTGGCATCATATGCCAGGAGGCTGAGACTCAAAACCTCTTGTTCTTACATTGCCAAAAGATCGGTGGTCTCTCGGCCATCTACATTTTCAACTGGTCTCACACCCCCGGCTCTTTTGACCTTCCACCACTCACCTCACCTTCCCTTCCAGCACACATGTGTTGCTCCAATGACTCCCTCCTTGTTAGCTGTGCTAAGTCAAATATGTATGCACAGCTGCAGTCATTTGTACCTTTATTCTCCTGTTTTTGGAATCTCCTCCCTGCATCAGGACAACCCTGCTTCAAGGTGGCAGCATATCGTCATCTTATATAGTCTTAGCCATGAGTTTTTCTACCATCACTAACCTACTCTGGTCATCTTTCTCCCCTACTCCCCCTAATCAAGTTCCTCTTATCTGTGGTTTGTGCATGTGTTCGACGTTAACCACTGCACTTCTGCCAGTATGATATTCCTCCATCCTTTGTCATCCCTCTCCCATATAAGCTGTGCTTTTCATACTCAAATATGCAATTTAGCGTCTGTCTGACTGTTGTTTTTAACCACGAAACATTCGACCTGAAGTCCTAAAAGACCACTAAAGACCCTTAAATACCCAAAGACCCCAAAGACCCATGAGACCATTTATACCTGTGAGACCCATAAGACCCTTTAGATCCTTAAGACCCCCAATATCCTTAAGAACCCCAAGATCCTTAAGACTCCCAACACCCTTAAGACCCCTTTTACCTTTAAGACCCTTTCAATACTTTAGACACATTAAGATCCCTTCACCCTTTAGACCCAAATAACCTTTTGACCTTTGCACCCCTTAAGTCCTTTTCAACGCCTTTGACTTTAGCACTATTTAGACACCTTCCACCCTTCAGACAGATTAGACCAGTTTGGACCCTTGACCATTTAGAGCTTTAGACATCCTGCACCTTTTTAGATTACAAATAAATAATATCACCAATATTATAAATAAATTTGCTCAAAATAAACGTTTGTATTTTAATTGGTGTAAATCGTGACAACACAGCAACTTATGTACAGTTATTATCCTCAGTTAAAACAAGCCTGTGCCTCTGCAGAGACGTGTGGTGAGGTGAGCGCAGCGAGCTGATTCACGCTAGTATATATAAAAGTAGTTTTATGTTTTGGCCTGCATAAATCTTCTTTTGAGCATGTCAGAGTTTCTCCAGCTTTGAAATATCACCTTTTTCTTGCTAGATAACAATGATGGCACCTGTGGAGGGAAAAACAAGGGAAGCCAGTGCAGCGCCAGAGGGTGGTTCTGATGCACGCCCACAAGTAGCACCTTGGCGCCATGGCCCAGCTCGTCTTTGGTACGACCTCTTGGGAGTCTCCGATGATGGTGTTGGATTTGATTATGGATTTCGCCTGCACTCACAGGTACACAAACATGCAAAATGGGTGAGATATGTGTCTGGAGGTGTCGGGGTTTAGCAGGTGAATGAGTCATGGGGGTGTAAGAGTGAGCCATGGTGGCCTGGTTGGGCGAGTTACTTAAATGGCGAATACTGTGAAGCTCTGCAAGCATTGTATTATTGTATTCTTTCAGCATGGCTAGTATTTGCCATCATATGCATTATATTGCTTATACTTTTAGCTGCTGATATGTACTCTTGTATTCTGTTCTCTAAATACCTTTCTCCTGTATAAAAGTGTGTGCTGCTTTGGCAGTTGCCTGGATGGTTTGCAACTACCTTTCCAACATAGGTTCAGGGCAGGAATTTGAATTTTGGCCAGGTTACTGACAATCAATGGCTTATTCTTTATGAAATGTACCATGGTTCTTACTTTGTCTAAAAACTTACTAATGCACTAGTTCCCCCTCACCACTCCCCATCCCCTTACAGGACGACGCCTTGCATAATGCTCAATTTGGTGAAGAATTAATGACCCCACGTGTGTGAAGCGAAAAGCGGGGTTAAGCAATTGTTCACAGTGTCTGTTTGGCTGTCTGTCTATGATCGAGGAACGACTTAATTTCAATTGAATGTTATATTTCAGACTGTTGAACATAAATCGGAACACTAGCCTGCAGTTTAGCAGTACTTTGGCCCTGAATTTGGCAAATTATCCAGAGACTCATCCCGATCGCATATGCGCAGAGGAGTGAGGTAAATATTTTAGTCTGCCTTTCTGGCAGTCAAACAAAATTGAAAGTCATTTCAAACATGAAACTTATTGTTTTTAAGGAAGTCATAAAGGACACAAACAACAGGCAGAAAGAACTAACGTAACGTGCTAAATAAGGTGGTGTAAAAGACGGTGCATTAATGTCGGTAAACTTCCAAAAACTTTTTTCTCTACAGCCTTTAAAACCTTTTGTTTTATTTCAATTGAATTATTTACTTGAAAACTGCAGAAGACAAATCGCCTCATTGGTACTTCCAAAAACCTTCTGTTTAGCAGTATTTGGACAAATATTTCCACTGTATCATGCCCTGAGGGCAGAGTAACTGTGAGGTTCAGCAATCAGACAAATATGGTGGCACCTATCACTGTTTGTTTAGTGCAAAATGCAAAGCAAGAATTTAAAAGACCCTTCTCATGTATTTTTCTCAAGACTGAGTTGGATGAAGACTGAGTTGGATAAGGTGGTCGATTGTTTTATTTCTTATTTTATTTTTGCAATTCTGCCGTGGTGCTTGTTGAACAACAGCAACTTAAAGCAAATTTTTAATCATTGCGATGAAAACAACTACCTAAAAATAAGTCATTTTTAATGAGCATGGGACAAGGCTGCTGTTATTTTTTGGAGGAATTTTTCCAGATGTTGATATTATGCCATAGTAAAAGTGGGAAAGGGATAATTTCAAAACGATTTTCAAAACAACCCCCCACCCAATCCTCTGCCTCCCCCTCACTTTAACATGTAGCATGATATAGTGGCCAATACAGTTTCAGCTAAGATATTGATAAACTTGTAGTGCTGTTTGATTCATTTTTCTTCTTTTTCTCTACCTTCATCAGAACTCTGAAACGGACGTGGAAAGGGCATCTAATGATCTGCAGGATGTTGCGGTGGACAGCACACATCAAATGGGAATGGGAGAGGAAGGGATAAATGGGGGAATAGTAGAACCGTTTGGTGCGATTCAAACTGCTGTTGATCAGATGGTTGAAAGTGATCCGGTCAAGGAAATTCAAGACATTGTTGATGAGATCCTAATCACCGAGGAGATAAAGAGGGAGGACATTGAAGGGGAAGTGAAAACCTCTCCTCCTCATCTAAAGTTTCCTTCAGATGATCATTTCCTGATGGTGTCTCAAATTCGTTGGGAAGAAGATATTGTCTGGAATGGGGAGGACATTCGGCACAAGGTGTGTGTATTCGATAAAGAAAACTCATCACACCACAGGCTTTCCTATTCAAATTAATTGACACATTGCTTAAAAATAGGCCCTGAATGGCCCTTTAGCTCACCTGACCTGATCTTTTTATGATGCATTTTTCATGTGCTTTAGAAATCTCATATGGCACACATGTCAGAACTGTGGTCAATTGCAGTGATCAATTGCATGTACAGTGCATTCAGAAAGTATTCAGACCCCTTCACTTTTTTCACATTTTGTTATGTTGCAGCCTTATTCTGAAATCATTTAAATTCATTTTTTCCCTCATCAATCTACACTCAATACCCCATAATGACAAAGAGAAAACAGGATTTTAGAAAGTTTTGCAAATTTATTAAAAAGAAAAAACTGAAATATCACATTGCCATAAGTATTCAGACCCTTTGCTATGACACTAGAAATTTAGCTCAGGTGCTTCCCATTTCTCTTGATCATCTTTGAGATGTTTCTACACCTTGATTGGAGTCCACCTGTGGTAAATTCAATTGATTGGACATGATTTGGAAAGGCACACACCTGTCTATATAAGGTCTCACAGCTGACAATGCATATCAGAGCAAAAACCAAGCCATGAGGTCGAAGGAACTGCCTGCAGAGCTGAGAGACAGGATTGTGTCGAGGCACAGATCTGGGGAAGCCGACAAAAAAAAAATTCTGCTGTATTGAAGGTTCCCAAGAGCACAGTGGCCTCCATAATTCTTAAATGGAAGAAGTTTGGAACAACCAGGACTCTTCCTAGAGCTGGCCGCCCGGCCAAACTGAGCAATCGGGGAGAAGGGCCTTGGTATAGAGGTGACCAAGAACCCGGTGGTCACTCTGGCTGAGCTCCAGAGATCCTGTGTGGAGATGGGAGAAACTTCCAGAAGGACAACCATCACTGCAACACTCCACCGATCTGGGCGTTATGGCAGAGTGGCCAGACGGAAGCCTCTCCTCAGTGAAAGACACATGAAAGCCCGCTTGGAGTTTGCAAAAAAGCATCTAAAGGACCCTCAGACTGTGAGAAACAAGATTCTGTGGTCTGATGAAACCGAGATTGAACTGTTTGTCCTCAATTCCAAGCGTCATGTCTGGAGGAAACCAGGTACCACTCATCACCTGCCCAATACTATCCCAACGGTGAAGCATGGTGGTGGCAGCATCATGCTGTGGGGGTGTTTTTCAGCAGCAGGGACTGGGGGACTGGTCAGGGTTGAGGGAACAATGAATGGAGCAAAGTACAGAGATATCCTTAATGAAAACCTGAAACAGAGCGCTCAGGACCTCAGACTGGGCCGAAGGTTCACCTTCCAACAGGACAATGACCCTAAGCACACAGCCAAGACAACACAGGAGTGGCTTAGGGACAACTCTGTGAAGGTCTTGAGTGGCCCAGCCAGAGCCCTGACTTGAACCCAATCGAACATCTCTGGAGAGACCTGAAAATGGCTATCCACCGACAGTCCCCATCCAACCTGACAGAGCTTGAGAGGATCTGCAGAGAAGAATGGCAGAAAATCCCCAAATCCAGGTGTGCGAAGCTTGTCGCATCATACCAAAGAAGACTCGAGGCTGTAATCGCTGCCAAAAGTGCTTCAACTAAGTACTGAGTTAAGGGTCTGAATACTTATGTCAATGTGATATTTCAGTTTTTTCTTTTTAATAAATTTGCAAAACTTTCTAAAATCCTGTTTTCTCTTTGTCATTATGGGGTATTGAGTGTAGATTGATGAGGGAAAAAATGAATTTAAACGATTTCAGCATGAGGCTGCAACATAACAAAATGTGAAAAAGTGAAGGGGTCTGAATACTTTCTGAATGCACTGTATATTACAGTGATGAACATCCATTTTAGCAGTTTTGTGAGCTGAATTTAAATTGCATTTGTAATTTATCCTCGGTCTCGTGACATCACATGCGTTTCAGCCAATCATGACAAAGACCTTGCTGTCTCCACAGAAATTTGTATGAATGCCCTCTCTACCGTTTTCCTCGGAGGGTTCGGTTTTTGCATGAATTCTCCTGTTCTTCCATGTATTATCCTTAAACTCACGTTGTTCAGTACCACGTGTTGTTCTGCCAGGAAGTCATTTAATGTCCATTACCTGATTACCATCAAGTTGCCCGTGCCTGCGCGGGATTCTAAATGGGGTAGGAATAGAGGCGGCAAAAATGCAAATGGCGTCTTCTATCATCAAGTCAGCAAGCTGCGAACAACAATTCACATTTTGTTGTGTTGTAACGCAATTTAAGTGTTCTCATGGCGGCGAGGTGCTCCATTTGAAACTATTTGTTCAATATTTGTAGAAATTTGATGCCTATGGTCTGGAATAAAAATTGTCATGGTGTAGCGGTTCCCGCTGAATGGACACAATCGCCTTGCACCTGCCAGGACGCGGCCAGGGCGCGATCGCCATGCCGGGCTCGTCCGGACGGGCCCAGACGCACCTCTCCTGGGCATGCCCGGACTCGCTGTTCCCGGGCACGCCCGAACCTCCCGGGCACGCCCGGTCTCGTCTTTCCCGGGCATGCCCGCTCTCGCCTTTCCAGGGCTCGCCCAGAGCGCCCGGGCACGCCCAGCCTCGACTTGCCAGGCCACGTCCAGGACGCCCGGGCATGTCCAGACTCGCCTTTCCAGGGCTCGCCCAGAGCGTCCGGGCATGCCCGCTCTCGCCTTTCCAGGGCTCGCCCAGAGCGCTCGGGCACGCCCAGCCTCGACTTGCCAGGCCGCGTCCAGGACGCCCGGGCATGTCCAGACTCGCCTTTCCAGGACTCGCCCTTGACACCCGGGCATGCCCGGTCTCGGTTTTCCTGGGCAAACGCCCCGGCATAAATGTGTATATATATTGCTGCCCGATAAACGGGCTTGTCAGAATACCTGAGCTGTTTTGTTTCAATAAAGCAACTCGGACGAATTCCGTCTTTGGTCGCGTCAATTCTTTCGACTCGCGTTGGAGCGCAGCTCCTTCAATGGTGTCAAAGCCAGTGACCAATTGCAAATTAATAGCAGGATTCGCAATCCTTAATCTGTGTCGAAGCAGATACAATCACTGCTTTATTAGGCTTTTGAGGTCAGTAAAAACAAGAAATTGGTCGATTTATCCACTGTGAAAGATGAAAAGGTTTTACCATCTTTAATATCTTTCATTTCCAAAATGTTGATGTCCATAAATTGTTTGAAAATTTACTGAAGTTTTGCATTTGATGCAAAGGTAAAAAGTGATCTTTTATATATTTCTTATTAAAATTTATCTTTAACGTTAATTTCAGTGATCCTTTATATTGGCTGCCAGTGTTTGAACCTTGAATTTCGTTTCACTTTCAGACATGTATGCTTATCATACTAAAATACGCAATGTGGTGTCTGTCTGATGATTTTTGACCGTGATATATTCCGTCGTTACTTATCCAATCTCAACCAAACTTGACAGGAGGACTGAGGGTCACACAATGAAGGTTGTAGCACATTCATTTCCCCCCCCTCCCCAAGGGGGTTTTCTCCCCCGAGCGGGTTTTCCCAGCCATTGCTGTCAATGGGGTTGCGTGTTGGGTTGTATATCCATGTTAAGTTAGCTTTATCGTGGCGTTTCTCCAAGAACACACAAAACGAATCATAATAGCATGATATTAATGTTATTACAAAACAATATTAATACCAATAATATCCCACCTCCCCAAAGGCTTTTTCCTCCTTGAGCAAACATCGTGTCAACGTTTATAAATAGCTTATCATGGCGTTTTCATGTGAGCAACAGCCCAACAACCTCTACGAGAAGTAAAAAATATTATAAACCACAAACACATATGATTAGCTTTTTAAACAGTCGCTAATGCTGTTTATAATAATAAACAAAGAAAGTTGGGGGAATCCGGACATCACTCAATGCTTGTCATGTCGCCGAACGCACCTGATCGTATATCTACTGTAGTCTATATATCCCACAATGATTAATAACACGATCCTTCCTGCCACTAACGTGGAGTTCTTCCAAGGCATTTCTTTGTGGTGTTTTTTCAAAGCCGCTTCTCATTGCAAAGGTAATAACAACACTTATGATAATGGCATACTGTAGCGGTTGCCGCTGAGCATACACAATCGCCTTACACCTGCCGATGACGCAACCAGGGAGCGATCACTGTACCGGGCTCGCCCAGGCCGCCCGGGCATGCCCAGACTCGCCTTTCCCGGGCTCGCCCAGGCCGCCCGGGCATGCCCAGACTCGCCTTTCCCGGGCAAACGCTCAGATCGGCATGCCGCGCCCGGCTTGGGAGGCGTGGCTTCCGGCATGACGTGTTTGATTGTGCTTATATATATTGCGACCTGATAAACGGGCTTTTCAGAGTACCCAAGTTTTCGTTTTAGCAATAAAGGAGCTCGGACGAATTCCCGTCTTTTGTCGCGTCAATCCTTTCGACTCACGTAGGAGCACAGCTCCTCACTGGTGACCCCCGACATGGACACGGCAGTTACCCTTAAACTGCCTACCTTCTGGGAGGCTCACGCGGCGGTTTGGTTCGCCCAGGCAGACTCCCAGTTTGCCCTGCGAGGCATTACCACAGACGACACCCGCTTCCACCATGTGGTAGCGGCACTCAGCTCCGCCACCACCCTGAGCCTCCTCCAGCACCCGCCAGCCGCTGACAAATATGGCGCGATCATGATGCTCCTCCTCGACGCATTCGCCCTCTCACCGGCAGAATGTGCACGACGCCTGCTTGACCTGCCCGAGCTCGGCGACACGCGCCCGTCCGAGCGGATGGACGACATGCTCTCGCTGCTAGGTGAGCACTCCTTGGATTTTATTTTCCGGGAGCTGTTCCTCCGCCAGCTACCTAGCCAGGTACGCTTCGCCCTGGCAGGCACGCAGATCACGGATCCCCGCGCCCTCGCCAGGGAGGCCGACAAGATCTCCTCGGCAGGCCAGCACATCGGGGCAGCTACCTGGAGCCCGCCGCCGTCCGAGGCGATGCCCATGGCGCCCGAGCGCTTGGTGCGGTTGGAGGCCGAACTGCCAGTGCGACTGGCGGCCGCCACGCCGCGCCGACCGATTCCAACATGACGGCCGGGGCCTCCACCTGACCAGGCATGGTGGTATTACCACGCGAGGTTCGGACAAAAGGCTCGGACATGCCGACCCCCGTGCACTTTCGGCGAGTCGGGAAACGGCCGGGTCGGCGTTCATTTCCAGCCATGAGCGCCGGCCACTCGGGCAACTTGCTTTTCATCAAGGACAAAGCGTCCGGGCGGCGTTTTCTTTGTGACACCGGCGCCCAACTGAGCGTCATACCCGCCTCCGAGCAGGACAGGCAGACCGCCGTTTGCGGCCCCTCCTTGATCACTGCCAACGGATCGGCCATCCGCACCTTCGGCCCACGCAACGTCACCCTCTGCTTCGGCAGCCAGCGCTTTAATTGGACCTTTGTGACGGCAAGCGTGCCCATGGCTTTGCTAGGCGCCGATTTCCTCTGCGCGCACGGGCTGCTAGTCGACGTAAAACGGCGCCGCCTCGTCAACGCCGAGACTTTCAGCTCCCTGGCATGCACAATGAGCAGCTCCGCGCCGACCGAACTATCATGCGCCCTCCCGGCGGCGAACGAGTTCGCTCGCCTGCTCGCAGAGTTCCCGGCCCTCACGCGGCCGACGTTTTCGGCCGTCGCAGTGAGACATGGTATCGAGCACCACATACCAACTATGGGCCCGCCGGTCTACGCCAGAGCCCGCCGCCTCGACCCGGCCAAGCTCGCCGTGGCAAAGGCCGAGTTCGACGCGTTGGAGCACCTCGGCATCGTGCGGCGCTCCGATAGCGTGTGGGCCTCACCTCTGCACATCGTGCCGAAGCCAGGGGGCAGCTGGCGCCCATGTGGTGACTACCGCCGCCTCAACGACGTTACCACCCCCGACAGGTATCCTGTCCCGCATATCCAGGACCTTTCCGCCCGTTTGGCGGGGTGGGTCATTTTCTCGAAAATTTACTTGATACGGGGATACCACCAGGTACCTGTCAGGCCGGCCGACGTCCCAAAAACGGCCGTCATCACACCTTTCGGCCTGTTCGAATTCCTGAGGATGCCGTTTGGCCTCAAGAACGCGGCCCAGGCATTCCAGCGCTTGATGGACAGCATGCTGCGCAACCTGCCGTTCCTCTTCATCTACCTGGACGACATCCTCGTCGCCAGCACGTCCCGGGCCGAGCACCTCCACCTCCGAACACTGTTCGGACGCCTCAGCGAGCACGGCTTAATCGTCAACCCGGCCAAATGCCACTTCTGCATGATGGCCGTTGACTTTTTGGGCCACCACATCACCAAGAACGGGGCCGTGCCGCTGCCAACCAAGGTCGAGGCCATCACCAAGTTCCCGCGTCCCCGCTCCATCAAGGCCCTGCAGGAGTTCCTCGGCATGGTGAATTTTTATCACCGTTTCATGCCCCGCGCTGCTCAGCTCATGCGGCCCCTTTACGAAGCCCTCCGGGGCAAGCCGGCCAAGCATGACGTCGTCTGGTCCGCAGACATGGACGCGGCATTCACAGGCGCAAAGCTGGCCCTCGCCGACGCAACGCTGCTTGCTCACCCGGTGCTCGACGCTCCCATCGCCCTCACTACGGACGCCTCCGACTACGTGGTGGGCGCCATACATGAACAATGGGTGAACGGGGTTTGGCAGCCACTCGCTTTTTTTCGCCGGCAACTCCGGCCGAACGAGCTAAAATATAGCACATTTGACCACGAGCTCCTTGGTCTATACCTGGCCGTTCGCCACTTCCGCCACCTCCTGGAGGGCCGCCCGTTCACGGCTTTCGTCGACCACAAGCCGTTGGTTTACGCGATGGCCAAAGTCACGGAGCCGTGGTCGGCCCACCAGCAGCGCCACCTCTCCGCCGTGTCGGAGTTTACCACGGACATCCGGCACGTCACCGGAAAAGACAACGCCGTGGCCGACTGTCTTTCTCGGGCCAACACGAACGCGGTCCACCTGGGCGTGGACTTCGCGCTTATGGCGGCCGACCAGACCGCCGACACCACGGTGCAAGCCCTCCGGGCGGCGGACACGGGCCTCCGCCTGGCCGACGTCCCCTTCGCGGACACTGTCCTGCTCTGCGACGTCTCCCAAGGCCAGCCTCGCCCCGTCGTGCCCGTTACCTGGCAGCGCCGCATTTTCGCCTCCCTCCACGGCCTTTCTCACCCGGGCCGGAAAGCTTCCCAGAAGCTGGTGTCAGCGCGTTTCGTCTGGCACGGACTTCGACGGGACGTTCCGCGACTGGGCCAATGCCTGCACGGCCTGCCAGTGGGCCAAGGTCCACCGCCACACCCAGGCCCCGCTGGCACCTTTCACCGTGCCCGAACGGCGTTTCGACCACGTCAACGTGGACCTGGTGGGCCCCCTTCCCCCATCACGAGGTTTCACACACCTGTTCACCATGGTGGACAGGACCACCAGATGGCCGGAGGCCGTTCCCCTCGCTTCCACCACAACCGCCGACGTGGCGCAGGCTTTCATCACCACCTGGGTCGCCCGTTTCGGCGCACCGGCAGACATCTCTTCGGACCGCGGTCCGCAGTTCACCTCCGAGCTTTGGGGCGCGGTCGCCTGCAACCTGGGGGTCAAGCTCCACCGTACCATGGCCTACCACCCCCAAGCCAACGGGTTGTGCGAGCGTTTTCACCGCTCCATGAAGGCCGTGCTCATGGCCGGCCTTCAGGACGGCGGTTGGGCCGACCGGCTGCCATGGGTCCTTTTGGGCCTCCGCACGGCCCCCAAGGAGGACTTCCAGGCATCCACCGCCGAGCTCGTCTACGGCCAGCCGCTACGCGTCCCGGGCGAGTTCGTGCCCGACGCTACCAGTCCCTGGTCCGCGGCTCGCCAGCGCTCGGACCTCCAGGAGGCCGCCCGACGGTTTCCCCCGTGCCAACGTCCCGCCACTGTGGCCCCCAGTCCTACGTCCCCCCAGCGCTCCGCATAGCGGAGTACGTTTTTGTGCGTCATCACGCACACCGGGGGCCACTCCGGCCGCCGTACGATGGGCCCTTCCGGGTCCTGCGACGGGACGACAAGTCCTTCGTCGTCGACGTCGGCGGCGGGTCGGACCGGATTTTGGTGGACCGCCTCAAGCCGGCGCACTTGGACGTCGACCAACCACCACGGTTGGCCCTTCCTCCGCGGCGAGGCTGCCCCCCGTCCACGGTTCCCCCCGCTCGACCACCCACCACCACACCGGACCCCCCCCCCACGACCCTCCAGGGGTCGCTTCGGCCGGGTCATCAGGACCCCCCTTAAATTGACCCTGCCGGTGCAAGTCGATTCTGGGGGGGCGCGTGTAGCAGTTCCCGCTGAGCATACACAATCGCCTTACACCTGCCGATGACGCAACCAGGGAGCGATCACTGTACCGGGCTCGCCCAGGCCGCCCGGGCATGCCCAGACTCGCCTTTCCCGGGCAAACGCTCCGATCGGCATGCCGCGCCCGGCTTGGGAGGCGTGGCTTCCGGAATGACGTGTTTGATTGTGCTTATATATATATTGCTACCCGATAAACGGGCTTTTCAGAGTACCTGAGTTTTCGTTTTACCAATAAAGGAGCTCGGACTAATTCCCGTCTTTTGTCGCGTCAATCCTTTCGACTCGCGTAGGAGCACGGCTCCTCAATACCGTAATATTAATGATATATTTTCAATGACCTGATCTAACATGTTGTAATATCATGCACGGTATGATCCTTTCAATGACCTGATCTAACATGTTATAATGTCATGCACGGTCTGATCCTTTCAATGACCTGATCTAACATGTTATAATATCATGCACGGTCTGATCCTTTCAATGAGCTGATCGAACATGTTATAATGTCATGCACGGTCTGATCCTTTCAATGAGCTGATCTAACATGTTATAATATCATGCACGGTCTGATCCTTTCAATGAGCTGATCTAACATGTTATAATATCATGCATGTTCTGATCCTTTCAATGACCTAATCTAACATGTTATAATGTCATGCACGGTCTGATCCTTTCAAGGACCTGATCTAACATGTTATAATGTCATGCATGGTCTGATCCTTTCAATGACCTGATCTAACATGTTATAATATCATGCACGGTCTGATCCTTTCAATGACCTGATCTAATATGTTATAATATCATGCACGGTCTGATCCTTTCAATGACCTGATCTAACATGTTATAATATCATGCACGGTCTGATCCTTAATGACCTGATCTAACATGTTATAATGTCATGCACAGTCTGATCCTTTCAATGACCTGATCTAACATGTTATAATATCATGCACGGTCTGATCCTTTCAATGACCTGATCTAACATGTTATATTGTAATGCACGGTCTGATCCTTTCAATGACCTGATATAACATGTTATAATGTCATGCATGGTCTGATCCTTTCAATGACCTGATCTAACATGTTATAATATCATGCACGGTCTGATCATTAATGACCTGATCTAACATGTTATAATGTCATGCACAGTCTGATCCTTTCAATGACCTGATCTAACATGTTATAATATCATACACGGTCTGATCCTTTCAATGACCTGATCTAACATGTTATAATATCATGCACGGTCTGATCCTTTCAATGACCTGATCTAACATGTTATATTGTAATGCACGGTCTGATCCTTTCAATGACCTGATCTAACATGTTATAATGTTATGCACGATCTGATCCTTTCAATGACCTGATCTAACATGTTATAATATCATGCACGGTCTGATCCTTTCAATGACCTGATCTAACATGTTATAATGTCATGCACGGTCTGATCCTTAATGACCTGATCTAACATGTTATAATGTCATGCACGGTCTGATCCTTTCAATGACCTCATCTAACATGTTATATTGTAATGCACGGTCTGATCCTTTCAATGACCTGATATAACATGTTATAATGTCATGCACGGTCTGATCCTTTCAATGACCTGATGTAACATGTTATAATGCCATGCACGGTCTGATCCTTTCAATGAGCTGATCTAACATGTTATAATATCATGCATTTTCTGATCCTTTCAATGACCTGATATAACATGTTATAATATTATGCATGTTCTGATCCTTTCAATGACCTGATATAACATGTTATAATATCATGCATGTTCTGATCCTTTCAATGACCTGATCTAACATATTGGAAAAGTAATAATAATTGGCAATAATAAAAAGTATTATAACATGACTCCCCCTGCCGCTCCCATAATGAGAGGGTGTACTCGTTATGTAAAGCTTCATTCCCTTTCAAGCAATTCAGCATTTCCATCTCGATTGAACATTGTTGTGCATTCACGTTGTTTCTCACATTGTGTCAATGTTCCAGGTACTCAAGTCGCAGCGAGCGAGCCATGCCGGTTGGCTTCCCACAAGTGTTACTCGAAACGCCAGTGCATACAATGCACAGCAAGGCACGGACCCGCACTATGACCCAATTTATATCGTCGCCATGTTGGTTCACCGGCAGGATTTATTCTTGATTAACCAGTTTGTATCCTTTCTTCATTGTCACAGGTTTGAACCGCAGTTTCAGCTGGCTAACGACGCCACAGATTGCCCTGCCTTCCAAACCTCCAACCCCAGTTATTGTTGCACCTGGGAAGGCAGCCAGGGACAAGGGGCAAATGGAAAATTCTGGTAAAGCCTCTAACAGTGTCTTCTAGTTGCACAATTAGTCTAATGATGTATCTCCCACACATTAATCCAAGTCAATACAATACGTGTATGTGTGTGTGCGTGGGGGGCAGGGGGAGGTGGGTGGAGAGGGGGGTGTGGGGGAGGGAGGTGTGTGTGTACGTATATGATTTACACGATCACTCAATACCCTTCTATGTCTCTTCCACAAGCAGAAGAAAATCGAACAAGCTACTCCATCTTCCCAGTGGATAATGAGGAACTAGTGTATGGACGTTGGGAAGATAATATTATTTGGGATGACCAGGCTATGGACGAGATTCCCTCACCACCCATCCTTACTCTGGATCCTAATGATGAGAACATCATCCTCGGTGATTGTTGCATTTCCGTATCCTTTACTACTACTTTGACTTCCTCGTATATTTTGCATTGCTTTGCATGGTTTCCTTTTTATTTTTTACCACTGCCATTGTATCAAAATCATCTCATGATGTTATGGTGTACCAGTTAAACCACCTGAATGTTAAAACCTACACCATATGATTAATTAGTGACCACCCAATTGACTCATTCTGCATTAGATCATTTTATTATCAAGTAACATTGTATTCATGTTCATGTTGGCTTTGCACTAAAATTTGAACTTTATTTTTTACCCCGTGCACACAAAACCAAAAGCGGGATTAAGCAATTGGTTCATGTCCGTCTGTCCATCTGTCCGCCTGTCTTACTTATGATCATCACTTTATGATGTCAAATCCGCCTCATGATCTTCAGTTTATGATCGGGGAACAGTTTATTATTCCCATAACAGTTTCACCAGAGGGGACTACAGGTTTGCTCTCCATCCATCCGTTCCACCTATGGTTTTTTCAGACTTTTTTCCCCATACCCTTCAACATATTAAAATGAAACTTGGTACATAGTAAACTTGGTACCCCCCCCCACCCCCCCCCCCCCCTTCCCATGCCGCCTCCCCCCAAGCCCTCTCCCTCCAACAGATCTTCCGTTGTCTCTGTTCTCTGCTGTTGTACTTATGTGCTTCCCTCTCTCCCCATCTTGTCTCCCGCTCCCTTTATTGTATGTTTTTGTGAGTCCGTTTTTTTTTGTGATTGATGTTAGCTCTTACACGAGCCTCGATCTTGTAAAAAAAAAAAAAAAAAAAAAAAAAAAAATAGCGGGGCAGCTAAGTGCCAAATATCAGTACAATTGTTCAGATTGTGGTAAAAGCACCAAATTTCGTACAGTTCATCTTGAATACATAATAATCGATTTCAGATATAGTGCCAAGAAAAAAATCCCCCTGGTGGCCATATTTGGCCAAAATCCAAGATGGCCACCAGCCGAGCCGTGAATTTCTATTAAACCCGATATTTTCTTTAATATTCAAGCTACAGACATGAATAAAACATCATTTTGTATGTTTTCAGACACAAGGAATCCAATTACAGCATTAATTCTTTCATAAAATGCATATATGTCAGCATAAAGGGCATGTTTATGTCGAAATTGTCAACAATCGACGAACAATTGACCGGATTACAATTTGGAATATTCACGATGACAACAGTCGGAAAGGTGAATGCTTACTTTCTAATATGACTATTAACTGTATTTAGAAACAAATCTTTTCTCTTTTCTGCCAGGTCTACATGTATGGCACCAATGATGCCATCCAGGTGTTAAGTCTGAACCTTCGGAGTTCCCACAATGTCGACACGGAAAAAGTGTAAGCTCATTGAACATGAGAAGCTGTCCTCACCTCGAAACACACCAGGACCTATTGATTGGACAATATGTGTGCTATATCAAGAACGTTCGACTGCACCACTTCAGTGTCCTGCACTATCAAAACGAACAGATGTGGGAGCTGGTTATGACACATTGGCTGACAATTTGAAATGTTTTCATGACTTGGGCAAGCTAGCGGTGGCTATAGATATATCACAGCTTGATGAGGGCGATGGCATTGCAAATACGTTGTCCAAACATAGTGCCAAATGGCATCACTCCTGCCGCTTGAAGTACTCTGCTAGTAGGCTGACAAGACTACAACCGGTGGAACCATGCACCAGTCAGAAAGGAGATGGTCCTTAATGCGTCGACAAGCTAGTGAAGATCAAAGTAGTGATACATGTTTCTTCTGTGACATAATGGGAACAGAAAGTAGTCCGCTGCACGAAGCAATGGCTCCCTGGTTCTTTGCCCTTGATCAAACACACTATTCCAGATGGATTCCCATTCATATTCGGGACATGGTTACACTGCAGGACAGACTTCCTGATGTAGCGAGGCAGTTTGAACAAGGTGACTTTGTGGTGCACAAAACAAATCGTCCATTCTCAGCTCTTGCCATAGATCATGCACACGAACAAAATAATGCGGTCGTAAAGGGTGATTATGGGGCGGTTGGTCTTCTGCAAAATCCACGAGCACTCCTACGGTGGATGGTAGCAGGTCCTGAACTGGCTAGGGTTGTACATGGCTTTGAAACAGTTGCCCTCGAAAGCAGTACTTCGAAGAACAATCTTAAGCATCATGAGCATACGCTGTCCGCACAAGTCTCCTTTGCAAAAGAGGTCACGACGCTCGTTCAAGTAATTGATGACATGGGAAATCCATTCACAGACGAAAGCGGGGACTTGCTGGTCTTGGATAGCCGAGATATTGTTGATTCAGAAATAGCGGATAACGTGCGCTCCATAGAGAATTTGGGCCAGCAGCAGTATGAGCAATATGTCAAAGAGCGTATGTTAGAGAGAACAACCCCTATAATGGATCCCATCAAGAGAAACAACATACCTTTGTTCAGCCAACCACCACCAAAGGTCTCATCTAAAGCAACACACCTATCATCACTTAAAAGTGACTGTGCACTGTTTTCGAGACTCTACATAGCTTCTCAAATGCGCGAAGGGGACCTGGAAAATTTCTTCAGGCACGAGAACCATGCGTATCCTCCTTCTCTGTCACAGCTTGGGAAACTCCCAAGGTTTAGAAAAGCTATGCAAACCCAGTGGAGAAGCTCCTGTAGCTGATGTTATCATATTGGATGGAGCAGCAATCGTCAACATGTTGAGACGAGTAGGGACCAAAACCTTCCAGGAATACGCTACCCTAGTGTTTCTGCCGTACATCAAAGCACAGCTACGAAACGTCTCGAGAGTCGATATCGTTTGGGACATGTACATCCAAGGGAGCCTTAAATCCACAGCTAGAGAGAAACGAGGCAAAGGTATTCGGAGACGTGTAACAGCAGCAAACACTATTCCAGGAAACTGGCAGGAGTTCCTGCGTTTGGACAACAACAAGACTGAGCTCTTCGAATTCCTGGCACATCAGGTATTACCGTCACCAATCACCATGCTTAATATAATTCTTAATATATGCAAATAATTGTACATAACATTTAATATACAATGTAGTTTCATTAACCATGTTAGCAAGTGTGCGTACTACTGATATACCAATGCTCTATACCAATATGAATCTATAATCACTAATACTTCTTTACTGTCGCTACTTCTAACCATAGGTGGTGGAAAATCTCTCCACAGAGAAGGAAGTGTACACGACATGTGGAGAGAATGTGTTGTGTACTCGTGTGAATCAAAACGTATCGGCTATGGCACCTTGTTCGCACGAAGAAGCAGACACGAGAATGTTCGTCCATGCAATGGATGCAGAAAACCGAGGACATCGCAGAATTGTCTTGCGGACAGTCGACACTGATGTACTTGTTCTTGCCGTCTCCAATGCTGTACGTCGTGAGAACACGGAGATATGGGTTGCGTTTGGCACAGGAAAGCATTTCCGGTACATCCCTGCTCATGAGATCGCCACATCGTTGGGCCATGACAAAGCAAGGGCGCTTCCAATGTTTCATGCCTTCACTGGTTGCGACACCGTGTCATCATTTGCGGGGAGAGGAAAGAAGACTGCTTTCGACATTTGGAAATCATTCCCCGAGGTCACTCCAGTCTTCATCACTCTTAGGGAAACGCCATCAAGTTTCAACGAAGAGTACATGTCAGTTTTAGAGTGCTTCGTTGTACTGCTGTATGACAGGACATCTTCAGAAACCAGCGTAAATGCAGCCAGGCAACACATGTTCAGTACCAAAGCTAGATCTCTCGATGGTATACCGCCAACAAGTGCAGCACTGTTACAACAAGTGAAACGGACAGTCTACCAAGGTGGACATATTTGGGGACAGTCACATGTGCGTGTTCCAGAGGTGCCTTCCCCAGATGCATGGGGGTGGAAGAAGAACGCTCTACATGAATGGGAACCACTGTGGACACTACTGCCTGAAGCAGCAATGTCTTGTTCCGAGCTGATAAAGTGTCATTGTGTGAAAGGTTGCAGGGGACAATGCAAGTGTGTCAAAGCAAATCTTAAATGCACAACACTCTGTCAATGCAGGGGTGATTGCGACCACAATGAAGGCAACTGACTGTTGTTTGTAAATGATGTAATGATATGGCGTTTTCATTCGCTAGTCGAATGTAGCCTACTGCAGTATTAGTAGTAGACATCATCATGTTTCAGTAGTATTGTCATTCAGTTGACATGGGTGTATATAGTTAATGTATTTGTTGTCTATCATGTCTATATACAACATGAACTGGTCAATTTATTGTTTATTTCAAGATCTGCCAATGTGGGTAATTGTGTTTTAATTCTAGTCTGATTTGTATATCAGTTTTACGGTATCGTTCTTGCCAGCAGTCAGCTATAGTGGCTACTGGTATACTGATACTGGTATATCACATCAAGGTGCTTAATAATCTGTTATAATGTGGAATGTCAACCACACCCAACTGCAGTCAGAAGTAGTTGCTTAAAGTTCTTACTTCCCAATATATTGCATTGCGATATTTGTTTACATTTTTATTTATGTTTGCTTCTGCTTGTACATCATATGTTACCATGATGACAATGCATTTATTTTAAAACTCAACCATGTGGTAATTCCATGTAAAGTAATTTTACTTTTCATTTAATGTGAAATGTTTTAATATTGTTCATTTTTAAATCTCATTTCACATGCATCAGTGTACTATGTGCATAATTTAATGGTAGCGGTGTATTGTTGTGCTAAACTGTTGGCAGGTGGAACAACAGAGCGATTCGGTTACTAAATTACCATATTATAAATGATGTGTACAATTACACCTTCATGCATTACATATATTATTGCAAGTAAAAAATACTTTGAATTTTATTATGAGTATAATACACCCATGTTGTGATATGATATCACATCACATTGCTTAAAATCGGTCAAATTTTTCACCGATTTCAGATTATTTGGCACAAATTAGCTCTTTATGTTGAAATAAATGTATTTTATGAAAGAATTAATGCTGTAATTGGATTCCTTGTGTCTGAAAACATACAAAATGATGTTTTATTCATGTCTGTAGCTTGAATATTAAAGAAAATATCGGGTTTAATAGAAATTCACGGCTCGGCTGGTGGCCATCTTGGATTTTAGCCAAATAAGGCCACCAGGGCGATTTTTTTCTTGGCACTATATCTGAAATCGATTATTATGTATTCAAGATGAACTGTACAAATTTGGTGCTTTTACCACAATCTGAACAATTGTTTCACATATCTGCCCCGCTAACATGGCTTTATTATGATACATTTCAGGGCGTTTTGTCAATTTTTCAGAGTTATGCCTTTTTTGGACTTACGATCAAGAATTGGTCCAGTACCTGGAATAGGTTCTTCAACACGGATGAGTCTGTCTTTCTCACAGTGTTTCTGGAAACACCAAAAATATGCCAACCCAACTATCTACAACTGTGGTAATCCACAAGTACAAATCTTCAACTTCTTGGTGTTACCATTAAGCATGATCTGTCTTGGGCGTTACACATGTCCACACTGACCTCCAAGTGAGATACAGACTGTGCATCCTCCACTGAGCAAAGGCTTTCCTTGGTTTCTCTGTAACACTACTTTTCCTTGGTTTCTCCGCAGTCTTCAAACTTGCAATAATTAATTCAACCGACATAGGATTCACAATGTACAAAATTCATTCAGGATATCACATCAGAAGGGGACATGTATTGCAAAGCAATTCTCACTCTTGTTTAAATTGAATGTTATTGAACCACTTATCTCCTAGACTCGTGGCAATTGTGTTTGTTGTCTTGAGAACAGTGGGGGTGTTACACATGGATCTTGTTTTATTTGTGGAAAAAACGGAAAAAATGACTTGACCATGACTGAAAAATGTATTCATCAAATCTTCTATTGTTCATCCTTTCCATCAATTATCTACTGTCTATTATTCTTGTTTTGCTGTTAAGCAGAGTTTCCAGAAAGTGAGCCACAAAGCCCTCCATCTCCTAGTAAAGAAGGTAAAAAGGATGGACCATCTCGCCGAGGACGCCTGTTGCTCGGGAAAGGAGCAGAGAAAGATGACAACAAGGTAGAATATAGCTAGTCACTTTCTGCATTCCCATTTCACTGCATTTAGTTCCTTTGATTTGCTTCATTATTGCTTTCATCAATTAGACCAAATTAGGCAAAAAAAAAAAATTCATTGCTTTGTTTCGTTAATGCTGACTGCCATGGCCACTCAAATGTATGATGTATAAAGTGCTTCGGTTTAGCTAGCCTCTAATGCAATGTGGCATGTGGCCAACATGAGAACTACCAATGAAATATTGTCACGTGCCGATGTGGTAGTGTGTGTGTGTGTGTGTGTGTGTGTGTGTGTGTGTGTGTGTTTGTGTGTGTGTGTGTATATATATGTACATGTGTATATATATGTATATATATATATATATATATATATATATATATATATATATATATGTATATATATATCTTGTTACCGAACCCGACGTCTGCCTCGGTTCCCGTTATCGAGGGGGGATTAAGCCCCTCGTCTGTTACTGACCGACGTGGTCCCGGGGGTATGACGCCACGCCCGGTCGGCGCTGGGTAGGGTTTTAGGCCCACAAGTCCTATGACCTAAATACCAGCGCTTCCCAGTACGCGAAGGAACACCCCCCGCTCACGGCCGCAGCGTAATGGATGTTGCACCGAGCGAAGCGAACTGCGGCGTGAGCCGTTTACCAAGACTAGACCCGATTCCTTAAACGTTGGCCAAATCGTGCCACCGGTATTCAATTGGGAAATCACCAAAACGACAAGGATGTGAAGAAGAGGAAGACGAAGGCAAAAGGGTTGGAAATGCTACTATATTTATTATTATTATTTACACAATGAAAGGAACCAAGGAGAAGGAAGGATAATAAAGTAAAAACAGAAGAAGAAGAAGAAGAAGCGGACACAGTGCACCTTAGCTTACCTATGCAGTCTTAATTAATACCCCAGGACAAGACACACAAAACAGACTACGAGCAAACTCACACGAATGGGGAAATTGCAGGCAGGAATGAAAGGACGGGAAGGAGAGGAACGCTCCGCTCGAACCGGAGCACAGTCGGCCCGGGAGTCAGCAGCCGCCGCCCTTCCTCGATCGGCACGTTCAGCAGCCGCCGTCAACGCCCTAGCTGCGGTCGTGCGGGCTGCCGCGATACCAGCACCCTGGCGGAGTCCAAGCTGCGTGACTCCAAGTTGGTGGTGGTGGATTTCAAGGCTGATGCTCATCTGCCGCTTCTCTGGCTCATCTCAGGACGCGTCTCCCGTCTCTCTCTGAAGCTCGTCTCGACTCATCTGAGGTGGGGGCGTCTCTCGCGGGTTATATAGGCCACGCCCTTCAACCTTCCCGCACCTCCCAGATTACTCTTCCTCCGCCCTCTCAAGCCAAACCCCTTTGGCTGGGTTGGTTGAGCGGGGCCGACTCACTCCTCCTTTCTATGACGAGGTGGAGACACGCCTTTCTTCTCCGAGCCGGAGCACATGGCAATGGCGGCGAATACAGTTGGCAATCGAGGCTTTGGGAATGAAAGGGGATCTACCTTATTTCATGTGGTACAATGGAGAATGTCAACTAGTGGGAACAGAGCCTTAACCTACATAGAATAAGGAGATAACTGTAAAAGAAGGATATATGATTGGCTACGTGTGGTATATGAAATAACTAGGAGGACGCCCTTTGATTTTTTACACTTGGAGGTATTCACAACAATTCATTACATTTTACAGAGGGTGATATTTACACAACAATTTACACAACAATTTCTCAAATCCACAACAATATATATATTGCTAGGGTTTTGAGGTTTGTAAAGTGAGCTCAATAAAGGTTAAAGGTTGCCCCCCCATAGATAGTCACACAAGCATGTAGCCTCATTTGTAGTATAGTTATATCTTAGTATGTGTGAGAGTAGGCCCTTTCCAGTGTTAATTCTGCATTGTGTAAAGACAGGAGAATAGGTCCTACTTCTGCAAACCATTCTACCTCTATAGGCGATCCATTTTGCTACCCTTTGCTTGCTCACTATTCGAGTTAACACGAGGTAGGCCTAGGAAGGCGGGGGCGGCGTTGAGGTCGGAGCGGCAGAGGCGATGACGGTAAGCATGAGCCACCAATCAGGGCTCAGAGGTGACGGTGTCAGAGGGCGTGGTGAGAAGAGTCTGGTGAGTTCCAGAAGGTTTGCGGGGCGTGCCTATATAACCCGATGCGCAAAGCCCTCGAGAGGACTTGCAGAGGAGAGAGAGGACGTGCTGAGAGAGGACTTGATGAGAGAACTCGCGTTGTACCGCTTGATGAACTTGACTATCGCATGAGAACACGCGCGCTAACCAACACCAAGGCGTTGAGGAAGAAGAGTTGGTCGCTAGATATACGCGGGCGCAGCCAGGCGCGGTTATAACGAACTTGCGCATTCCAGCCAAGCGAGTGAACAAAGCTGAGTAACCGCCCTTCGTTGTAAAAGCCGTCCCGCCCTTTGCCATAAAAGCCCTCCCTGCCGTTCGCCCCGATATATCGCCTTTGCTCGAGAGACGCGCTACATGGCCCTGCCTTCGCCGATCTCCATCTTCGCGGACGTGCCGGGAACCATGGAGAGCTGGACGAGAATCATCCTTGGATGCGCTGGGGAACACCTGCCCATCTGCAATACCCCGTGTGAGTGTGCGACGGGCCCGTGTCCCTGGAGTAATTAAGACTGTCTCAGGATTTCTCTGTGTCTCTTCGTCCTGAACTGTATATACATGTGATAATCATTAAACCTATCTGTTCTTCCTTTCTTCTTGATTCGATCGTTCCCGTGATTTCTCCAATTGACTAAGCGTGGCACGAATAAGATCACTTGAATCGGGGTCCATTAATTATAACTGCGCGGATCACGTGTTCGCAAACCGCTCGGCGTATTCCAACCTCACGTGGTTCGTGCGAGGCTTGTTTCCTCGCTTCCAGGGCAGCGCGAGTACTTAGGTACAAGCGAGAATTTGGTCCCGAAACCCTATTTGGCGCTGTCCGGAAGGGACGTAATAGGTCTCGGTTCGTGCCAGGCCAGTAAAGACAAGGGGATTAATCCCCTCTTGATAAGGGGAGAAGGCCGGCGACAGAACCGTAACAATATATATATATATACAGATATGGCATTTAATATGGAATATTTTTTTGTGGGGGTGAACTTACTTTTCAAGATGTCTTAGAACCAAAAGTTCATTGGAATTATGTTGAAATTATTCTCGATTTTGTTAATGTGACCTTTAAAGAAACAAAAACCACATTTGACATTTCGAAACAAATAAATTGATCCTTGAAAGTGATGTAAACTGATATAGAACTCAATTCATGGACAGTACTGTGTTAAACTTCTGTACGTTTTCCAGAAGTATCTCTTTATTTTGCATACTAGCCAAAAAAATTTTTAACAAAAACAAAAGTTAAATTACGACTGGGATTACAGATAGTAAAATTACAGTTCAGTACTTCGTGTAACCCCCACGAGCATTCAGGAGAGCACGTACACGTTGAGGCATGCTGTTCACGAGATTTGCCAAGGCTTAGACAGGAATCGCTTGCCATGCAGTGACAATAGCCTGCTGCAATTCACGCACAGAGGTCGGCTGCTGGTCGAAGTGGTCAATTTTACGCGTTAATTCTGCCCACAAGTTCTCTATCGGATTCATATCCGGGGACATGGCAGGCCACTCCATATGCTCTACACCACGGTCAGCAAGAAAGTGTTGGATCATGCGAGCACGATGAGGCCGTGCATTGTCATCTTGGAAGACAAAGTTTCCTCGAAAGGCTGCACGAGCAAATGGAAGCAATGTTTCTTCCAGAATGGCCCTGCACTTGAACTGGTTCAGGTTTCCATTCAGAACAACCAGGTCAGTTTTGCCCCCTGCATGAAAAGCAGCCCAAATGGTCACCCCACCACCTCCAGCTTGGACTCTTGGCACTATACAATCTTTGTTGTAGGCTTCATGCACTTGTCTGCGCATTCGGACGCGGCCATCTTGACGATAGACCAGAAATCTAGACTCGTCACTGAAGATCACGTGATTCCAGTGTCCTGGCTGCCATTGACGGTGCTCTCTGGCCCACTGCAATCGGCGCTGGCGGTGTTGTCTGGTCAGGCGTGGCTTTCTCAGGGGACGCCTGGCACGGTAGCCTGCTTGAACCAGTCGTTGGTTGACTAGCCTTCTGGATACAGGCACATTTGTCAGTTGCTGCCACTCAGCCCTAAGCCGATTAGCTGACTTGGTACGGCCATTGCGGACTAACCGGTGCAGCTGGCGATCATCCCTCCTTGTGGTTCTGCGGGGACGTCCTGGCCTCGGTAAATTGGAGTAGGGACACCCCTCTGAGCATTTCGTTTCAGGATCTTTGACACCTGACCTTGAGTGATGCCATACTGCCGAGCAATAGCACGCTGTTTCATGCCGTAATTTCGTAAAGCCACCACTTCATGACAAACAGCATTGTCGAGTTGATGGACCATCTCCAGAGGAAGCGGCAATAACTTTTGGAGACGTGCAACAGTTGTTTTCCACTAATACAGAATGCAACAACCCTTGTATACCCGACTGTGAAGCCAATCATCAAATGCACCTGTCCGTACGTTTTGCCACGCCACCTGGGATATAATCCTGTTGTTGACTTCTTGCTGCGACAGACAATCAGTGACATGGTTCTTTTAACAAATAAATCACCAAAGTGTAAAAGAAACTCACCAGATTGATATACTGAGTTAAGAAAGTAAACCCAAGTCAAGAAAAACAATATATTCCATATTAAATGCCAAGTCTGTATATATTGCTGAATATAGCCTTATGCTGAAATCGTTTATATTCATTTTTTCCCTCATCAATCTACACTCAATACCCCACAATGACAAAGAGAAAACAGGATTTTAGAAAGTTTTGCAAATTTATTAAAAAGAAAAACTGAAATATCAGATTGACATAAGTATTCATACCCTTTGCTATGACACTTGAAATTTAGCTCAGGTGCCTCCCATTTCTCTTGATCATCTTTGAGATGTTTCTACACCTTGATTGGAGTCCACCTGTGGTAAATTCAATTGATTGGACATGATTTGGAAAGGCACACACCTGTCTATATAAGGTCTCATAGCTGACAATGCATATCAGAGCAAAAACCAAGCCATGAGGTCGAAGGAACTGCCTGCAGAGCTCAGAGACAGGATTGTGTCGAGGCACAGATCTGGGGAAGCCGACAAAAAAATTTCTGCGGCATTTAACGTTCCCAAGAGCACAGTGGCCTCCATAATTCTTAAATGGAAGAAGTTTGGAACAACCAGGACTCCTCCTAGAGCTGGCCGCCCGGCCAAACTGAGCAATCGGGGGAGAAGGGCCTTGGTAAGAGAGGTGACCAAGAACCTTATCGTCACTCTGGCTGAGCTCCAGAGATCCTGTGTAGAGATGGGAGAAACTTCCAGAAGGACAACCATCACTGCAACACTCCACCGATCTGGGCTTTATGGCAGAGTGGCCAGACGGAAGCCTCTCCTCAGTGAAAGACACATGAAAGCCCACAGAATATTGTTTCTCACAGTCTGAGAGTCGTTTAGGTGCTTTTTTGCAAACTCCAAGTGGGCTTTCATGTGTCTTTTTTTTTTTTTTAACATCCCACGGCTCGTTTTCATACTAACTGAAGAAAGTTGTCGATAACCACAATGAAGCAATGCTCCTGGTATTTATATAAAGTAGATGTCATTTATTCTAAAGGGGTCACCAGAACCTTTATTCCATTCCTAAATCTGAAAACAGGGTTTGAAGTGGCTAATTTGAAGATAAATATTACCGAATTGGTCAGACAGAAAGGCTAGATTTTCGGAAGCAGAACATGGCTTAAGTGTCCGTCGGCACCTCACATTCCTCTGATACTAATGGTCATATGATAAATACTGGAATTGCACTCTGTAGAGCACATACCTCTGCCAGACTGGAACAGTTTACGTTTATTATCCCACTGATTGGCCATCACTAACTACATTCGGACCTGAACCAAAATCTAATCGGCTTGTTCTTGTCACCTAACCAACTCGTCCAACAAGTTTTGTCATAATCCGTCCACAATCTTTTCAAATACTCTGAAAAACATAGTTTTTGTCCCTATCTCTCAATGGTGAAGAATCACTTGCACAATTAAATATCCTCATATCCAGATCCGATTTGGATTTTCTCCAAAATCTAATCAATTCATCCTTGTTACGCACCCAACCTGTCCACCAAGTTTCGTCTGAACCAGGCCATAACTTTGAGGTATCCTCATCACAGACAGACAGACAGAAAGACAGGGGTGAAAATATAACCTCTGTCCACCTTCGGTGGCCGAGGTAATTAATGGACATAATTATCCACACCTCATTGCATTTCTATCCTTTCAACTTTAGCCCTTCGATGTAATAATACAGATACTTATCACATGACCTTGGTGGCAGTTTCGCATTTTCTGGCACAAATCTTTGTGGAATTTAAACAAATGCTTTTGACAAACTATTCATCTTCAAAGTGTTTGCAACCGCTGTTGATGGAAAGTGAATGGGGCTTTGAGAAAGAAAAAAAACCTCAGCATTTCCTGCAACCCTATCTCGGCATTACAGTGGCCTTCCTCTGTACCTCAATCTGTTTAATTCAATCCATATGCAATAATGTCCTCCTCCAAATGTATTCACAGGACTCTTTTCCAAATCGTTTGTTTTTCCTCACCTTTGAAGCTTCCATTTTCTGATTTTATGTTTTCATCCATTTCTTCTCCCTCTTCGTATTTCCTTTGGTCTGTCTAGCCAATGATGACCCAAGGATCAAGCAGAGACCCATGGAATCTATCAAACGATGAGTATTATTTCCCCAAACAAGCCAGCATGCCTGGATCATTTGGTGGGAACATCATCCAGGTGATGCATAAAATTGAGTGCACAACAATATTTCAGTTGAGTCCAAAGCATCATACAGTGCGTATCAAAAAAAGGTAATCCGAATTCAATGGGTTAATATGCAAAGGTTATTTAGTTTGACAATTTACATGTGGATTACCAATTATGAGGAGATCCTCAGCTTTCCATTGATACCTTTCATGCATCATTGCTGTCACACATGACCAAGTATATGTTCATTGAAAATGACAAGTTCAAATCGCATTTTTACAAGTTTGGCTAATCGGTGCAAGACAGTTTGAAATGGATGCATTACTTGTCGACTGCCACGTTGATTATGTAAAATTGTTGAGCTGTTCTGGTAATCGTCGGTTGCGTCATCCTTTGTTTAAGATGGGTATTTAAGATGTTTTTTTTGTTTTTTTTAAATATACAGAGTCGAGGCTCGTGAAAGAGCTAACATTTATCAAACAAACAAATCAAACAAACAAGCAAACAAAGTATATAAAAAGGGGAGCGGTCGACAAGATGGGGAGGGAAGGGGACGAAGCACGCAAACACAACATTTGAGAGCAGGGACATCGGGAGGTGTTTTTGGAGGGAGAGGACCTGGGGGGAGGCAGGATAGGTATAAAACGCAAGGACACCAAGGACTTCCAGGAAAGAAGTCAAAAGTCACCTCAAAAAAGTGGATTTGGGGTGAAATTAGCGGGGGTAGAAAAGATCAAGGTTTTGGATTGGGGAAGATAAGAGATGGTGGTGAACAGCTGTTTTAAAGACCTGGAAGGAGGAGTGGGATTGAAGAGAGTGAGGGAGTTTGTTCCAGAGGCGGGAGAAAAGAGGAATGAAGGAGTGAAGGTGAGCAGAGAGTCTTGATTTTGGCAGTTTAACCATAAGAAGGTTGCAGGCAGATCTTGTGCGACCTGCAGGCATATTTGGGGGACAGAGCCCAGAGAGAGCTGGGGGAGCAAGGTCGGAGAGGAGTCGGTAGAAGACGGAAAGACCACCAACCTGCCTGCGGCGATTAAGTGAAAGGCCCTTGGAGATAGCGTCATCGCGGGAGATTCCAATGATTCTGAACGCTTTGGTTTCAACAGCGTGAAGACGAGCTAGGTGTGAGGCAGGAGCACCAGCCCAGAGGGGAGAGCAGTACTCCATTGAGCTGCGGATGAAAGGAAGGACTTCGCACGATGGAGGATGCCCAGTCGGCGACTGGCTTTGGAGGCCAGCTTGCAAATGTGGTTTTCCCAGGAAAGATCATGGCAGATAGTGAGACCCAAAAGCTTGAGTGACAGAACTTCTTGGAGAGGATTATTCAGAAAGTAGATGGGAGGGTTGTCCAGTCGGTCTTTTCGGAGAGACATCGTAAGAGTGTGAGATTTGTCAGGATTGAAAGACATGTTCCACTTGTTTGCCCAGTCTGTGATTTTGTCCAGGTCTGCAGAGAGTGAGGAGGCTGCAGACTGCCGATCTGAGGGATGAGGAATGGAGCGGCAGAGAGTGGAGTCATCAGCAAAGAGATAGAGAGGATTTTCAAGAGAGTCAGAGAGATCATTGATGAAGACCAGAAAAAGCACAGGGCCCAGAACACTGCCTTGGGGAACTCCAGCCTGAACAGGAAGAGGAGATGAGAGAAACCCATTCAGGGCCACACGTTGACGACGACTAGAGAGGAAGTCCGCCAGCCATGCGTGGAGATTTCCATGGATACCAAAGGAGGAGAGTTTGGTAAACAGAGCGGGGTGCCAGACCGTATCGAAGGCACATGATATGTCGAGGGAGACAGCTCTAATTTCCTGTTTGGCATTGAGGACCTCCATCCATTGTTGAGACAGCAGAAGCAGCATGTCCAGAGTAGAGTGACCTGGTCTGAAACCAAATTGATGATCAGAGATCAAGCCATTGGAGAAGAGGAAAGATTTCATATCCGAAGCAATGATGGATTCCATGACTTTGCTGATAATTGGGAAAAGGCTGATTGGTCTGTCGTTGCTAGGATCTGTTTTTGCACCTTTTTTGTGCAAAGCGGTGATTTTGGCTGATTTCCAAGCAGATGGCAGTTGACCTTGAGCAAAAGAGAGGGTGAAGAGAACAGAGAGAGGGAGTGAAAGAGCGGAAGAACATGATTTTAGGACCCGTGGGCTGATGCCGTCAGGTCCAGTTGCAGAATCAGAGTCGAGGGTTGACAGAAACTTTTCCACCTTATCAGGATGAAAGGACACAGAGTCCAGGAGTAGCTGGGTACGACTGGGTATGGTGGGTACAGAGAGGGATGGGTTTGGGACACAAGATTTAGAGGCAAACACAGAGTTGAGGCATTCAGCTTTTTCACGTGCGGAGTCAGCTGTGTAGCCGTTTGAGGTAAGCGAAGGGATGGAGGGGTAACAAACACCAGAAACAGATTTGACCAGACGCCACCAGGATTTGGAAGAGGGAGACAGATAAGAGAGTTCGGTCTTGAGAACGGAGAGATATTGTTTCCTGGCTCTCCTGAGGGTGGACACACACTTGTTTCGGGCTTTGTGAAAGGAAATCAGATTTCCTTACAGTTGGATTTGCTTTCCAGGAGACGAAGGCAAGTTGTTTCTGGGCAACAGCCTCACCACAAGATTCCGTGTACCATGGACGGGAGGAAGGGTATGACAACTGAAGACGAGATGGGATAAATCTGTGCATGAGAGAGAGCAATTTACTTTGGAAGAATTCCCAGGATGAGTTGATGTCAGAGGTGGTAGAGATGGGTGACCAGTCAAGATGATTGATGGCTGCTTGAAGACCGTGCCAGTTGGCCTGAGTGAAATGACAGACTCGTTGACACTGAGCAGGCTCCCTGAGAATGGTCAGAGAGATGTCCACTTTAACAAGGACATGATCAGATGATCCGATTGGAGCAGAAGAAGAGCAGCAGACATTTTCAGGGAAGTTAGTCATAAGCATAACCAAGTCCAGAAGAGAAGATGCTCCGTTGACTGAGATCCGGGTTGGGAAATTGACAGATTGTGTCAGTCCCAGTGAGTCGCAGAAGTCCTTTGCTGAGGAGCCATGGCTGGTGATAGAGGTACTCACACCCAGCCAACTGGCATGGTGACAATTGAAATCACCACATATGAGGAAGAGAGAGTTGGGATGAGTAGATAGAAGTTGGTCCATATTATCAGACAGCGAGATGTAGATGGAGTCATCACTGTTTGGTGGACGGTACAACACACATATGAACAAGAGGTGGGAGCGAAGGGGAAGCCGTAGCCAGAGGTATTCCTGGGGGTGAGGTGGAGAGAGTGCAGTGCAGGGCGAGTGAGGAAGAGTGTTTTGATAAAGATAGCAACCCCACCTCCAGGACGAGGCTCAGCTCTATCATACCGGAGGAGGGAGTAACCCGGGAGAGATACTAAGGAATCTGAGACATCATGAAGGAGGAAAGTTTCTTTTAAGCAGATCACGTCTGGATTGACAGAAGCAACCTGTATGGAGAGATCAGTTAAGTTTGAACGAAGGCCCCGGATGTTTGAGGTCCATACCATTAATGAAGAGGAAGGGGGAGCATCGGATACAGAACAGGGGGGAGGAGGGGTAAGGTAAGATGTGGAAGAGGTGGAAGAGGTAGGGAGAGCTGTTGAAGGTGTGTCAGATTTCAGAATAGCTCGGAGAAAGGGAAGGATGGGGCGGACAAAAGGTTTGATGGTGATTGGGTGAGGCACAATGAGGTTTTATTTGAGGAGGGGGAAGAGCGAGGCAGAAGGTTGGGGGAGGTGAGAGTTGGAAGGGGGAAGAAGCGGGGAGGACGCTTTGAGGAGGGGGAGTGAGACGGGGGAAATTGAGAAGAAATGAGGGTGGGGAGATTTGAAGGGGAGGGGCGAGGGGGGAGTTTGGGAGGGAAGGGACAAGGGGAGGGATTTGAAAGGGATGGGATATGGGGGAGATTTGGAGGGGAGGGGTGAGGGGGTAGTTTAGGAGGGAGGGGGCAAGGGGGGAGATTTGAAAGGGATGGGTGATGGGGAGGATTAGGAGGGGAGGGGTGAGATTGGATTTTAGAAAGTGTACGATTAATGGGAAACGAACATTTATTGCAAACTGAGTTTCTTGTGACCTTCGAGTTAAAAATATGTTTAAGGACACTGGATGGAGGGTGGAGTGCAGGAGAGTTTAGGGAATGTAGAAAAAAGGCACTATAGGAGATGGAAATTTTTTTTGGGATGAATAGATTTGGTGAGCAAGTCGAAAGCAGCCTTTTAAAGAAGAAGAAGAAAAATGTGTTATTATATATGACGGAATACAGAACTTGAGGGGGAAGTGTAAACATTGAAGGTTAATAACAGTGAAAACTATCTGGGGAAATGGGGGAGAAACACGTGGTCGTAGAACGAACGACGAATAAGAATGAATAAACGAATGAGAACAAGAATAAGAACAGAGAAGGAAATGTTTTTGTTTTTTGTTTTTTGAGTTGAGATTTAAACAAGGAAGTAGGCTATGGGGTGAAAAGACTGGGAAAACAGAGAACGAAAGTTATTGGAGCACAAAACAACGGACCGCTGAGAGAAAAACAAAGCCTCAAGGTTGTACACTGTACAAGGCCTCAAGACACGACACAAATTAACACGATTTTCAATACAGGTATGAAAGATTTGCACCGAAAATCTTCCTCGGGACACAATATACGTACACACACCATAAAATAAATACAGTTATAACGAAAATACAAATGGGAACAATTACTTAACTTCGATTTCAAATCGCTCGCGACGCAGCAAAGGCCTTGCTCGCGTCGCGGCAAACAGACGATTAATTTATGAAAGATAAACACCGAGAAACTTCCAAGGTGCACACTATAACTTCACACACCGAAAGATAAATGCAGTTTCGACAAAATACAATTGTGAACAGACTTAACTTTGAAAACGTGGAGACCATGTGTATGGGAACGGGCCTACAGTGTATGGGAACGTGAGTTAGAGACAGTCTGAGGCATTGAAAAGATGGTTCAACTTACGACTGAATAGCGGACCTTCATGGTTACAACCTTTCACCAAACTGGAAGTTTGCAGCGAACTCGTGATGCATTCAGGGAACGTTTCCCAGAACGGGAGCCTCCAGCAGCCAAAACCATCTGGGCAAATGTTAGAAAATACCAAGAGCATGGCACTAGCCTCAACCGCAACAAGGAGAATTCTGGTAGGAGCCGCACTGGGTTATCGGAAATGAACATTGCAGCAGTAAGGCAGCAAGTTTTGGAGCATCCTCGGGATACCAGCGCAAGACGAAATGGGACAAGATTGCCTTCGGCAACATTTAACCGAATCACAAGACTGGACCTCCACCAACATCCATATCGGATTCACATCCGGCATCAACTTATGCCAGGGGATTTTGCCAGGAGGCTGGTGCTTGCCGGATGGTTGATAGCATGTTGTGAAGCAGATATCAATTTCCTGCGGTATCTCGTTATCGGCGATGAAGCTGCTTTCGCCATGGATGGCAAGGTCAATACCCATAATGTTCTTGAATATGCACCGACAGGACAACCCCCGGAATTTAATTTTGACACCAACATGAATCGACAAAAGTGGACTGTTTGGTTGGGACTTTGTGGAAGTGGTCAGGTGATCGGACCATTTTTCTTTCAAATGAATGTCAATGGTAACAGGTATCTGCAGATGATCAACGATGAAGTTTTACCGCAGCTGGAGGAGAACTTTGAGCGACAGGTTCATGGTGTCTTCAGATATCCCTGGTGGGCCCAAGACGGTGCCCCAGCACATCGTCTTATTGCTGTCCAAGATCGACTGAGGGAACTCTTTAGAGACCGAGTCATCGCCCTCAACCATGCAGTGGAATGGCCGCCAAGATCACCTGACCTCACACCACGTGATTATTTCCTTTGGGGCCATTTAAAGAACAAGGTGTTCGTAACTCCTCCCCGTGATCTTGAAGAATTGCAGGGCCGTATTCGACATGAAGTGGATGCTTTGCGCAATTACCCGGCTTTGGTGAGACGAGCAGTTCAGGGCATGCTCTGCCGCTGTGAGCTTTGTGTTGAAAGGGGAGGTGGACATGTTGAAGGTGTGGGTGCATAAAGGCCAATCATTCCTGAGAAAAGTTCACATCTGACGTTCATTTTGCACCAATTATTCTGACTTGCATCGTTTCGCCAAACTTGTAAAAATGCGATTTGAACTTGTCATTTTCAATGAACATGTACTCGGTCATGTGTGACAGCAATGATGCATGGAAGGTATCAATGGAAAGCTGAAGATCTCCTCTTAATTAGTAAACCACATGCAAATTGTCCAAATAAATAACCTTTCCATAGTAACCCCTTGAATTCGGATTACCTTTTTTTTGACACTCACTGTATAATAAATACACTTGTAATGGGGAAAAAACTTTATTTTAACATCTTTAAAGCTGTTGTTAACTTTGAGGTATTAAGATAAAATTTGTAATTGCTACATTTGCATCAATATTGTTTCTTCTACAGGTTATATAAGGCTCATGCAAGAGTACACACACACACACACACACACACACACACACACACACACACACACACACACACACACACACACACACACACACCTACTCACCTTGATTCTCACCATGCAATGAACTTCCAAAAACTGTTGCGAATAGAAGATGCCACACAGGAAAATGAAACGGCAACAAATACAGCCCCAACAATTGCAAAAAAAGACAAAATAAATATATAAAAAGAAATATCAAGAAATATACCCCAACAGCTGGGAGAATGACAAAAGAGCAAGAAGATACAAAAATAATTGGACAGAGTGGGGATAGACAAAGAAGGCTCATTGGAATGGCTAAGAAGAGGTCAGCTCAACTGGGACAGTGAACAGATCATAACAAATACCCAAGATCAAGGACAGTACACCAATTGATTTGAAAAGATGGCAGAACTGAATCAGATGGACAAGTGCAGATTCTGCAAGACAGACACAGAAAGTACTAGTCACCTGCTCTCGGGATGCAAAAAACTATTATCAGAACAACTTTACACACAATGGCACAACAAAGTATGCAAAGCTGAAGGGCATCGAAACTGTACCAGTGATAATTTTAGCAACAGGAATGATAAAGACGAACCTCACTGAGATTTTCAAAACCATCCCTGGGAATATCACCACAAATGAACGACAACTGGAGGCAATCCGGGGTTCGGTGCCGATCCTGAAAAGAGCCCGAGGAACAAAACTCTGAAAAAGTTGAACAGCTTGGTCCATGAACCGTGATCCCTTCCCAAAGCGGAGATGGATACCTTGGGTACTGGAAGGACTCCGTTCCACCTCCTGAAACGCACAAATGCAGATAACAACAACCAACAACACACACACACACACACACACACACACACACACACACACACACACAAACCATCTCACCTTGATTCTCACCTTGCAAAGAACTTCCAAAAACTGTTGCGAATAGAAGATGCCGCACAGGAAAATGAAACGGCAACAAATACAGCCCCAACAATTGCAAAAAAAAGACAAAATAAATATATAAAAAGAAATATCAAGAAATATACCCCAACAGCTGGGAGAATGACAAACAAGCAAGGAGATACAAAAAATAATTGGACAGAGTGGGGATTTTTTTTTTTTTTTTTTTTTTGTATACAAGATCGAGGCTCGTGAAAGAGCGAACATTAATCACACAGAAAGACAAACCGACACATAAAACATATAACATCGGGAGCGGTAGACAAGATGGGGAGAGAGGGGGAAGGACACAAACACAACATTTGAGAGAAGGGACCGAGAGACATGGAGACATCGAGAGATCTGTGAGAGGGAGAGGGCTTTGGGGGGGGGGGGGGGGATGGGTAGGTGGGGGCATGGGAAGGGGGGGGGGTGGGAGAGGTATAAAACATATGGACACTGCCAGGACTTCCAGGAAAGAAGTTGGAATTTCAAACAAGGTGGATCTGGGGTGAATTAGCGGGGGTAGAAAAGATCAAGGTTTTGGATGGGGGAAGATAAGAGATGGTGGTGAACAGCTGTTTTAAAGACCTGGAGGGAGGAGTGGGATTGAAGGGAGTGAGGGAGTTTGTTCCAGAGGTGGGAGAAAAGAGGAATAAAAGAGTGAAGGTGAGCAGACAGCCGAGATTTCGGCAGTTTAACCATCAGAGGGTTTCTGGCAGATCTTGTGCGACCTGTAGGAATATTTGGGGGACAGAGCACAGAGAGAGCTGGGGGTGCAAGGCCGGAGAGGAGTCGGAAGAAGACAGAAAGACCACCTACCTGCCTGCGGTGAGTGAGTGAAAGGCCCTCAGAGATAGCTTCATCGCGGGAGATTCCAATAATTCTGAAAGCTTTGGTTTCAACAGCGTGAAGCCGAGCTAGGTGTGAGGCAGGAGCACCAGCCCATAGGGGAGAACAGTATTCCATTGAGCTGCGGATGAAAGCCTTGTATGTGGTGAGGAGCTCAGGTGTGCCGAGGAAGGACTTCGCACGACGGAGGATGCCCAGTCGGCGACTGGCTTTGGAGGCCAGCTTGGAAATGTGGTTTTCCCAAGAAAGATCCAAGGATAGACAAAGAAGGCTCATTGGAATGGCTAAGAAGAGGTCAGCTCAACTGGGACAGTGAACAGATCATAATAAATACCCAAGATCAAGGACACTACACCAATGGATTTGAACATGGCAGGACTGAACCAGACGGACAAGTGTAGATTCTGCAAGACAGACACAGAAAGTACTCGTCACCTGCTCTCGGGATACAAAAAACTATTATCAGAACAACTTTACACACAACGGCACAACAACGTATGCAAAACTGAAGGGCATCGAAACTGTACCAGTGATAATTTTAGCAACAGGAATGATAAAGAAGAACCTCACTGAGATATTCAAAACCATCCCCGGGAATATCACCACAAATGAACTACAACTCGAGGCAATCCGGGGTTCGGTGCTGATCCTGAAAAGAGCCCGAGGAACAAAACTCTGAAAAAGTTGAACAGCTTGGTCCATGAACCGTGATCCCTTCCCAAAGCGGAGATGGATACCTTGGGTACTGGAAGGACTCCGTTCCACCTCCTGAAACCCACAAATGGAGATAACAACCAACAACACACACACACACACACACACACACACACACACACACACACACACATAGACACACACACACACACACCACACACACACACACACACACACACATACACCATGATGCATTTACAGATGCAGAGTTGCTGCCATAAAGCTGACAGAGTACTGTCTATGGTTAGGGTGTAGACATGAAGATCCTACAGTGTATGTCTAAGATAGTATGTTATTATTTGTCTTAACACAGAGTGAAACAAACTTCTCAAAAGTCAAAAACAACAACCCCAAGGGGGCAGTGTCTAAGCGAGTATTTTGAAGTTTCTGTCTTGGACACATGCATTGTGCTAAGTGGCTATAAAGGCATGTTTTCCTGTCTTTGAGTCAAATATTTGAACAATGATGCGTTTTACAGGTCATTCATCTTTATACTTAAGTAGCTTGTTTTGTGTTCACATATGTTTATCTCTGTTACTGTATTTTCCCAGCACTCCATCCCGGCTGTGGAGCTACGGCAGCCATTTTTCCCAACGCATATGGGCCCTATAAAACTGCGGCAGTTCCATCGGCCTCCCCTCAAAAAGTACTCCCATGGGCCTTTGTCACAACCTGGACCCCACCCTGTATGTTCACTGCAGAAACACATCCGCAAGAAAGCCAAAGTATGCATGGGGCTCAAATGTATTGCTTACTCTCACTCAAACTCCTTACTTATGACCCATGCTTGAATTACAGTTTTCTTTTCCTTTCCTCACCTTCCAACTTCACCATCATACCCCAGCCAAGTAGCATCTTGTAACAAGAGTTCAGTTTCCTTCCTCTTTATCTGGATAAAGTCTATGCTTCATTCCCAGCAATTCATCTTCATCCCTTGCACTTTTACACTCCCAGACGAGAGAGCAGGAGCGTCAGGCATGGGGAGGAGGAGAGATGTTCTTCATGAGGACTTGTCAGGACCTGACTGGGCGTGATGGGGAGCTGGTATTGGCAGAATACTCAGAGGAACACCCTCCACTTCTCAACCAAATTGGCATGGCAACGCGCATCAAGAACTTCTACAAAAGGGTGCGGTTGTTCATATTCTTTCGTTTATATTGGATAATGATGGTGACATTAATCATGCTATATAGAATTCAAGAAGTGTCTGGATTATGTGAACTTGTGCATTTGTTTGACTTGTATGCACTCCTGAAACTCCGAACGGAATGACTTTAAAACTGGTAGGTGTACTTGGGTTATGCATGGGAAGGTTTTAGCTGGTAAGAAAAAAAAAAATCATAGTATTAGGGGTTCAGGGTTGGAGGGGCAGGTGACACCAATTCACTTATTGTGGACTTTGTAGGGCAGGATGTCAATGTCTGGCTGCATCTGCATGAGAGGTGGAGGGTAGCAGACTCGAGAATAATATCAAGACAAGTAGAGTCACTTTGACGTTGACATCGGTAGAGTAAAATTTGCTCAGTATACCATCAGGACTAGCGGGGTCACCCGTGGGAATCCCACGGGCATGGATGTGTGTGACATTTCGACATATTGAGTTATATGCTGCACATTCATTTTTACAAAATGGTTACTGGCAAGTCATCAGATCCAGAAATGGTGTGAATTTAGTTATTTCACATAATATGTGACCCCTCACTCCTCTCCACCTGACACTCTCCTGTCTCCACCTGACACTCTCCTGTCTCCACCTGACACTCTCCTCTCTCCACCTAGCACTCCTCTCCTCTCCAAACCCTCACATCCCTCTCCTTTCCAATCCCTCACCTCTCCAATCCCTCACACTCCTCTCCTCTCCAATCCTTCACACGCCTCTCCAATCGCGCCTCACACTCCTCTCCAATCGCGCCTCACACTCCTCTCCAATCGCGCCTCACACTCCTCTCCAATCGTGCCTCACACTCCTCTCCAATCGTGCCTCACACTCCCCTCCAATCACTCCTCTCCAATCGTGCCTCACACTCCTCTCCAATCACGCCTCACACTCCTCTCCAATCGTGCCTCACACTCCTCTCCAATCGCGCCTCACACTCCTCTCCAATCGCGCCTCACTCGCCTCTCCAATCGGCTTTCCCCGTCTCGTTTCTCTCCTTTTTCTCCCGTCTCGTTCTTTTTCTTGCTCCAAATCGGCCCGTCGGAATCGGAAATCGGCCCGTCTCGCCCGTCGGAATCGGAAATCGGCCCGTCTTGCTTTTGTGCTTGTGCGTAAATAAATTGTGTTCATGACACCATTTCTGGTGTTGGGCTAGCGGCTAGGGTGCCGGCTTAGGATCCTGGGTTCGAATCTCGGTCGATCGCCGAATTAATGCCAGGGGGGTTGACTCAGCCTGTCATCCTTCCGAGGTCGGCTAATTGAGTACCAGTTCACTGGTAATTCCCTGTTTGTCGTTGAAGGCGGCAAAAAGGGTTGGCGTCAGGAAGGGCATCCGGCCGTAAAACATTGCTTCAAAAAGGGGACAAAAAAACAACAACTACCACGGTCCCCGAAAAGGCCAACCCCCGCTTTGCGGGGAAAAATGGCCTCTAAACGGTGGTTTTTACACCATTTCTGGATCTGATGACTTGCCAGTAACCATTTTGTAAAAATGAATGTGCAGCATCTAACTCAATATGTCGAAATGTCACACACATCCATGCCCGTGGGATTCCCACGGGTGACCCCGCAAGTTTGCATTGACGTTCGTCGATGGACTCGTTCGCCCGTCTCATTCGTTTTCTTGCTGCATCCTGTTCAAGTCTGCGTTCTTCATCGATCGTCTCATTCATTTTGGAAATAGAAGTTTCCACGCAGCGCATGAATTGTCACGATCCTCAAGAGGAATTTGTCTCGTAATCATCAAATGATAAATGGCAAGTAAATTATATTGTGGAAAATTAAAGATTTCAAATAAACCTATTTAAAGTGTATTCGCACATAACTAATTTTAAAAAACGAAGAAATATCTCTCGGTAATTTCCTGAAACATATTTTACTTCCGGCTAATAATGTTGAATTAAATAAAAACGAAGAAATATATGTCGGCATCATTGTTGACGTTTTTGTGACGACTGTCATCAAACGAAAAAGTAATATATCTTAACGGAAAAGCAAAAGCGAATTTTTAATATATATCGACACGTTGCCGTCGGTGTCATGTTGGGCGGTGTATGATACACCATGACGCGATTTTTAAAAATATATCTCTGCATTTTCCCGCGTGTGTGGAATGTTCTCAATTATTGCTGACACCGAGTCCAAAACCATCGATAAAAATGAAATCATATGGTGAGTTAGATTGGAGATAAAGGCGTGAGAGAGACTCAATGGCCTTGAAGTTGAAGTTACAGGCGTTTGAGAATTCATTTCGTTCTATAAACGGCAACTTTCATTGGATTTCCTTCCCGTTTTTTTTCAACCGAGTCGAAAACTATGTTAGCGACTGTGAAAAATGAAATGATATATCGAATTTTTAATATGTATCGACACGTTGCCGTCGGTGTCATGTTAGGCGGTGTATGATACACCATGACGCGATTTTAAAAAATATATCTGCATTTTCCCGCGTGTGTGGAATGTTCTCAATTATTGCTGACACCGACTCTAAAACCATCGATAAAAATGAAATCATATGGTGAGTTAGATTGGAGATAAAGGCGTGAGAGAGACTCAATGGCCTTGAAGTTACAGGCATTTGAGAATTCATTTCGTTCTATAAACGGCAACTTTCATCGGATTTTCTTCTCGTTTTTTTTCAACCGAGTCTAAAACTATGTTAGCGACTGTGAAAAATGAAATGATATATCGAATTTAAAATAGATATCGACACATTGCCGTCGGTGTCATGTTGGGCGGTGTATGATACACCATGACGCGATTTTAAAAAAGATATCTCTGCATTTTCCCGCGTGTGTGGAATGTTTGTGGAAAATTAAAGATTTCAAATAAACCTATTTAAAGTGTATGCGCACATAACTAATAAAAAAAACGAAGAAATATCTCTCGGTAATTTCCTGAAACATATTTTACTTCCGGCTAATATGTTGAATGAAATAAAAACGAAGAAATATATGTCGGCATCATTGTTGACGTTTTTGTGACGACTATCATCAAACGAAATAGTAATATATCATAACGGAAAAGCAAAAGCGAATTTTTAATATATATCGACACATTGCCGGCGGTGTCATGTTGGGCGGTGTATGATACACCATGACGCGATTTAAAAAAATATATCTCTGCATTTTCCCGCGTGTGTGGATTGTTCTCAATTATTGCTGACACCGAGTCTAAAAGTAAAACCATCGATAAAAATGAAATCATATGGTGAGTTAGATTGGAGATAAAGGCGTGAGAGAGACTCAATGGCCTTGAAGTTACAGGCCTTTGAGAATTCATTTTGTTCTATAAACGGCAACTTTCATCGGATTTTCTTCCCGTTTTTTTTCAACCGAGTCTAAAACTATGTTAGCGACTGTGAAAAATGAAATGATTTATCGAATTTGATTTGAAATAAAACTGGGGGAGAGCAAGACACCACGGGCCTACAAAACAGGACTCAAAGCTATGCGAGTTAATAAAATGGTGGATATTTGTTTATAGCCACTCCCAGAATGGGTGGAGCTATGGGTGGAGCTACTCTGCAAACCGAGTAAGCCACACCCCGGACAGACACCCAACAGATAGACAGACAGACAGACAGAATCATCTACGGCTATTATAATATTATATTATAATTATATTGTTATATTATATTATATATTTTATATATATTATTATATAATTATATATAAATATTATATAATATTATTATATAATATTATTATAATAACAAGGCTCCCTTTCATTGATTTTTATTTTTAAAAAAACTAGAACAATAGCAACTGTGTCACCAATATGCCTCCGCATAGCCCACAACGGGTAGATGCCATCGTTCACTGTCCTAAAAATAAACAAGTTTGATTTAAATCCCTTCAGCTGTTTTCAAGTACCACATTTTCACCAGCCATGACAGGTTTCAAATCGATCGGTGAAGCAGTTTCAGAGAAGGGTTTTTTTTAAATATCGGCTTTCAAGCTAATATGGCTGCCATAAATAACACGTGACATATGACCTTTAAAAATGTAGAGTCTGCATATGCATGGGTAGGGAATCACGTTTGTGAAGTTTCGTGTTGATCGGATAAGGTTCGTTTTTCTATCCAAGATGGCTGCCAAACCGAGTTGTCCTGCTTCTTAGATTTGCAAATGATGAGAGGTCCTGCTCCAATATCACAAGCTACACTGTATAACATCTTGCCAGTTTTCACGTGTCCCTTGGCTGCAGCCTATCCTCTAGGGAACAAGCGTGATGCTTTTGCTTTCCCTTAGAACTTATTTTACAATCAAAGCAATAAAAAAAAGCAAATATGGATATTGTATGCAAAGCGTGGTGCTGTCCAAATGTACCATTCGGAACAAATTGGATCCAATACAGCCCAATCGGGCAGCCACGATTGCAATGGGCACACCAATAAATAATCGGAACAAAGGAGAATAATTTCAGCCCAAATAGTTATGGTTAGTGCTGGGATTATTGTTAGAGACAGAGCTGAATGGACAGACGCAAACATTATTCATCCACATGTTGTTTGTCTTCTCTCAGGTTTGTCACAACAGGACTTCTGCAAATGACTTATCAGCGATAAAGGGAGAGCATTCAATGCAGCAGGATAATGTTCTGCCTTGATATCTAGAAGCACTGGCAATTCTGATCCCTGCAACTTGTTCAATGCATTACCTCCTAACAGTGAAGTGCAATTTGGCCAAAAAAAAAAAAAAACACCACCTTTAGAGGCCATTTTTTCCCGCAAAGCGGGGGTTGGCCTTTTTCGGGCACCGTGGCTGTTGTTGTTTTTTGGTGCCCTTTTTGAAGCAATGTTTTACGCACATTTCCAGTATTTCGGTACAGTGTATGGCTGTTAGTAAAACACAGAATGTGTGGATAATGTAACGTGATATATATTTTGGGCTTCTGCCATGCTAATGCGAACACATGGTTTGCTTATGGTGTGACCTGATTCAGGTGATGCAGACCAGGCTCAAATAAAAAATGAAGGGAGTGGCATCCTGATCTTTGTTTATTTTTCTCTAGAAACCAGGAAAAGACCCTGGTGCCCCTGACTGCTGCTATGGAGAAACGGTCTATGCACATAGCTCCCCCTTCCTTGGTTCATTGCACCCTGGACAATGTCTGCAGGTCAGTTTTTCGCTTTTCACTTTCCATTGAATTTCTTTCTCCGGCCTTTTTTGGCAACCTTTTTGTTTCTTGTCTTTTCCATTAATTTTTTTTCCAGAGTTGGCGGCCTGGGCTCGAGTCGGCGACTTGGAACTGGGTGTCTGGTTGACTTGCGACTCGAGTTTATAGTGACTTGCTGACAATGTTTGGAAAATAATCGTTGAATAAACATCAAATTATAATGGGGATGAATTAAAAATGATACATGGCAAATTATTTTCACTCGTGGCCTGCGTGGTTCGGTCAATGACGACGTCAACTACGTACCAAGTCAAAAGTGCAGAGAGTTCTTTTCGGTACTCATGAGCTTCTGTTTGCTAACGATGTCCCCTCATGTGCACACACCGAACAAGACCTTCAAGCCATGTGTAATGACTTGTCAGTTACTTGCAAAGAGTTTGGTGTAACCATTAGCCTGAAGAAAACTGTAGTTTGAAGAAAACTGCACAAGACTGCACAAGGTGTGCAGCAAGCCCCTTACATCTGTATTGATGGTAGCAAGTTCAACGTCGTGGCAAAGTTCTGCTATCTTAGCTCGATGGTGACTGCCAATATCCAAAATATACAGCAGTGAAACTTGACAACTTACAGTAAGCATGATTGATACCTTAACACGTTCCACCTTTGCTGTCTTCGCCACAATGTTGGGGCAAAGAGGTATGACAAAATTCCAAACTTCTGCCCTTGAGAAATGCAAAGTGTCACCGTATAAGCACCGTCAAGAGGATATAATGTCGACAATGGGTTGGTCATACTCGTCATATGAATGATGGATGCATCCCAAAGGATGTCCCATTTGGTGAGCTCCAAGTTGCACCAATAACAATTCTGTGTCAAAATCTCCTCTACAAGGATGCCCTGAAAAGAGACCTTGACTTTTTTAATATCAAGAAAGGCACTGGGAAGAGCTTGCAAAGGACCACGGCACCTGGAGGCCGGCTCTTCACCAAGGAGCAAAAGATGCATGAGGAATGCATGTCAGATGAAACTAGAAAAAGGGGATCCAGATTTATGTTTGTGACATGTGCAACCATGAAATCTCCTCAAGGAATTGAATTGTTCAGCGGCTCAAATAAATGCAGAAACCCAATGCACTGACGACGCCATCCTACGTGCATGGATCCGGCCAAGCAACTGTATGACTTTTGTGAATGTGTTGTGGCCTAATTGAGAGATTGACAGTTTTATCAGTGCTGTGATCACTGTTAAAGAGCACGCTTTACTTTCCCTTGGTGGGACATTGACGCTTACCCAATGCAACTCTTTTTACCTCTTTTTTTCTTTTTTGATCCCCACTTTTCCTCTTTATCTTTGTCTACCTTAGTTTATTGTTGTTTCTTTTTCATATTCACACTTGCTTTCTTATGCTATTCTTTTTGTTCTTACAATGAACACAGAAAATAAAGAAGCCTTGATGTGCATGCCTTTTTACTCCCGCCAGGGAGTAATGCATCCGCTCGTGTCCGTCCGTGTGTGTGTGTGTGTGTGTGTTCGTATGTTCGTGTGTTTGTGAACAAGATATCTGGAAAAGTTCTGAACGGATTTGGATGAAAGTTGGTGGGATGATTGCCCTTGGGATAAGGAAGAATTGATTCGTTTTTGGTGAAGCTCAGGATATTATTCCAGATCCAGGAATTTTTTGGGGAATTTCTTTTTCTGTTTTCCTTTAAAAAACATTTTCTCTGCAATAATTGGACCGATTGAGAGCAAATTTTCACCATAGGAGGGACTCTGTCTGCAGAATATTCTATTGGTAACTATGACGTCACAGGTCACGTGGTTCGGCCGCCGTATTGTTTTGAGTGAAAAACACTAAAATCCAATTTCCTCCAAAATGCCTGAACAGATCGAGGCCAAACTTTCCAGGCAGAATCGCATACACATGACGAACAAAAAAGTCAACGAGCATGACGTCATGCATCACATGGTTTCAGAGTTATGACGTTTTAAAGCACAAACCATTAAAACCTCGCTCCTGCCTCATTTGTGATCCAATCGAGGGGAAACTTCACAGATCTGTTCAGCATATCAGTCTACTAAAATGTCCTTTTGTAATTTGCGATAGGTCACGTGGTTTGGCAGACATCGTTAATTAAACGCAAATAATAAAAACATTTATATCTCTTGAACCACTTCATTGCTCGACGTGAAACTTCATACTGTAGTAGAAGTCATGAAGAGTAACAAGTGTGCAAAATTTGAAGATGATTAGATGTGCGGTCTGGAAGCTAGAAGTTGTTATTGCGTGAAGAAGACGAGTCTTCGACTATGGACGATTCATTATTTATCACATGTACAGACTTGCAGGCATCATTTGACACAATCTCCCAGGTTAATTTGAACCTCAAATAAAATTATAATTCCAGATTTGTCAATGGCTGAGGTATATTAACAAACGAATCAAACAGATTTGGCAAAATTCCAACTTTTTTTTTTTAAAGATTGCATATTCACTCAGGGTTGTGAAAGGCTGAAGAAGAAGAAGAAACCTCGCATGGGCTACCCAGACCAAATAAATAATTCTGGTTCTGGCTCTGCAATTTTAAGGTTCATTACTCCCACCAGGGAGTAATGCATTCGATCGTGTCCGTCCGTGTGTGTGTGTGTGTGTGTTCGTATGTTTGTGTGTTTGTGAGCAAGATATCTGGAAAAGCTCTGAACGGATTTGGATGAAAGTTGGTGGGATGATTGCCCTTGGGATAAGGAAGAATTGATTAGTTTTTGGTGAAGCTCAGGATATTATTCCGGATCCAGGAATTTTTTTGGGAAAGATTTTTTCTGTTTTACTGCATTAAAGCTTTTATTCTTATTCTTAAATGATGTTTTTCTCCTCTAATTCCAAGATATATCAAAATTAATTCTCTGACAGTTCGGGCCTACTTTCTTTTTCATTTATTGTTTTGGGGAGAGGGGATGTTAAACAAAACCTATTATTCCAACGAAACCCACGGCGGGAGTATGTGCTCTACTGAGTGGCGTTCTAGTTTTTTATTGTTGTCCTCTTGATTGATTTACATCCACATCATTTTCACTGTCGCTCTGTAATAAATATTTTTTTATGTATATATATATATATATATACAGACTTGGCATTTAATATGGAATATTTTTTTTTTCTTGACTTGGGTTTACTTTCTTGACTCAGTATATCAATTTGGTGAGTTTCTTTTACACTTTGGTGATTTATTTGTTAAAAGAACCATGTCACTGATTGTCTGTCGCAGCAAGAAGTCAACAACAGGATTATATCACAGGTGGCGTGGCAAAATGTACGGACAGGTGCATTTGATGATTGGCTTCACAGTCGGGTATACAAGGGTTGTTGCGTTCTGTATTAGTGGAAAACAACTGCTGCACGTCTCCAAAAGTTATTGCCGCTTCCTCTGGAGATGGTCCGTCAACTTGACAATGCTGTTTGTCATGGAGTGGTGGCTTTACGAAATTACGGCAATGAAACAGCGTGCTATTGCTCGGCAGTATGGCATCACTCAAGGTCAGGTGTCAAAGATCCTGAAACGAAATGCTCAGAGGGGTGTCCTTACTCCAATACCGAGGCCAGGACGTCCCCGCAGAACCACAAGGAGGGATGATCGCCAACTGCACCGGTTAGTCCGCAATGGCCGTACCAAGTCAGCTAATCGGCTTAGGGCTGAGTGGCAGCAACTGACAAATGTGCCTGTATCCAGAAGGCTAGTCAACCAATGACTGGTTCAAGCAGGCTATCGTGCCAGGCGTCCCCTGAGAAAGCCACGCCTGACAAGACAACACCGCCAGCGCCGATTGCAGTGGGCCAGAGAGCACCGTCAATGGCAGCCAGGACACTGGAATCACGTGATCTTCAGTGACGAGTCTAGATTTCTGGTCTATCGTCAAGATGGCCACGTCCGAGTGTGCAGACAAGTGCATGAAGCCTACAACAAAGATTGTATAGTGCCAAGAGTCCAAGCTGGAGGTGGTGGGGTGACCGTTTGGGCTGCTTTTCATGCAGGGGGCAAAACTGACCTGCTTGTTCTGAATGGAAACCTGAACCAGTTCAAGTACAGGGCCATTCTGGAAGAAACATTGCTTCCATTTGCTCGTGCAGCCTTTCGAGGAAACTGTCTTCCAAGATGACAATGCATGGCCTCATCGTGCTCGCATGATCCAACACTTTCTTGCTGACCGTGGTGTAGAGCATATGGAGTGGCCTGCCATGTCCCCGGATATGAATCCGATAGAGAACTTGTGGGCAGAATTAACGCGTCAAATCGACCACTTGGACCAGCAGCCGACCTCTGTGTGAATTGCAGCAGGCTATTGTTACTGCATGGCAAGCGATTCCTGTCCAAACCTTGGCAAATCTCGTGAACAGCATGCCTCAACGTGTACGTGCTCTCCTGAATGCTCGTGGGGGTTACACGAAGTACTGAACTGTAATTTTACTGTCCGTAATCCCAGTCATACTTTCAGTTTTGTTTTTGTTAAAAAAAAATTTGGCTAATGTGCAAAATAAAGAGATACTTCTGGAAAACGTACAGAAGTTTAATACATAACTGTCCATGAATTGAGTTCGATATCAGTTTACATCACTTTCAAGGATCAATTTATTTGTTTCGAAATGTCAAATGTTGTTTTTGTTTCTTTTAAAGGTCACATTAACAAAATCTAGAATAATTTCAACATAATTCCAATGAACTTTTGGTTCTTAGACATCTTGAAAAGTAAGTTCACCCCCACAAAAAAAATAATCCATATTAAATGCCAAGTCTGTATATATATATATATATATATATATATATATATATATATATATATATATATATATATATATATATATATATATATATATATATATATATATATATATATATATATATATATACTGTATATATATATATATATATATATATATATATATATATACATATATATATATATATATATAGATATATATATTATAAAATACATAAACAACAAAGAAAATGCCCTTCCATTTTATCAATCCAACTCTCTAGGCCTTCGAGAACAACCTGTTCCGTGCTCCAATCTTTTCACACGCAGTACGAGATTCTGACCTTTTAATCATCCGCACACGTCAGGGGTACTACGTCCGTGAAGTCGCCCACATTTTCACCGTGGGTCAGCAGTGTCCACTCTTTGAAGTTCCTGGACCAAATTCCAAACGTGCAAACATCCACATACGAGATTTTCTTCAGGTTTGTGTGATGCTGCCATTTTCTTTATGTTGCATTTGTTTAATTGTACATTGTTTAATTGTCATTTGTTGAATTGCATTTGTTTAATTGTCATCCCAATATAGAAAGCTTGGATTAATACATTCGTTTTTCTTGAAAACTTATCTCGACCTTCCCACTTTTCCTGGCATATTTTTGTTTTTATTTTTGCCCTTTCTCATCTCCTTCACGATCACTATGAAAAAAAAAAAAAAAAAAAAAAAAAACGTCCTTCACGATCACTATCCAGGTGTTTATTTACCGATTGTTCTATAAGAGCAAGGATAGACCACGTCGTATTCGAATGGAGGATATCAAGAAAGCTTTTCCGTCACACTCTGAGAGCAGTATTCGGAAACGTCTCAAACTTTGTGCTGATTTCAAACGCACAGGTAAGCAAGATAACGATATTCATGAACAAATGTAATGATTTATGACAAAAATTACTTTTAAGGAGTTGAGATTCAACTTTAGTTTGTGCTATCAGTTGGACTTACAATTACACTTAGGTACTCTGGAACTTGCAATGACACAGAGATGTATGTGTTGTGCAGAAGGGACTGTTTCTTGTTTATAAGGGCCTCTCGTTTGACCCTATGTTCTGATGTCCCAGCCGCAAGGTCTTTGTGTATTATTGATGTGTTACTTCATCCTCAAAAAATTGTCCTTTTACTGTTTTCCACTGACTTCATGTTTCTTTTTTGTCCACATTGATGCATTCTATTTTTTCGGTCTGTATTTCCAGGGTTAGATTCCAATTGGTGGGTGATAAAGCCGGACTTCAGACTTCCCACCGAGGAGGAGATCCGTGCCATGGTTTCTCCAGAACAGTGCTCTGCCTACTACAGTATGCTGGTTACAGAGCAGAGACTAAAAGTATGCTATTCTTTTTTTTGTGTTATTGCATGTGATATTATTTGATAGTTACAGCATTGTTTACATTGTACATGTATTACATGGTGTATATTGTTCATGTATTTGTATTTGTTGTTGTTTTCCTTATTTAACTAGAGGGTTGCGATTGGCGGTTGTTGATGGTTTCCAATATAGCCCACTCGTAATATTAGCCAATTGGTAGCATGAAATTCAGCCTCATAATGAAAACAAACTCATTTTTTCTCCCAAAAAGCGGGACACCATGGAGCGGGAACCAACTAATTAAAACTTTAAAAATAATGAAAAATTAAATAATTGAAAATTTAAAAAACTCAGTAATAAAATTAAGAAATAAATAATTGAAAAATTAGATTTACTATTTTAAATTAAATTAAATTAATTATAGTACTGTATATTGGTTGGCCATGTGCGTTATTCTGTCTCTTTGTTTGTATATCAATCGCCGTGGGTCAGCAGTGTCCAACCATCACGGTCACATTTTTACTCCGATGTTTACAAAGATTCAACACCTGGTAGAGTTGGTCACAATCAAGAAGCCGATTGATTTTGAGGTCAAAAGATCAACATAAGCCAAAGGTCAACAACTTATGTCAAATTTCGAAAATCCTCAGTTTTCATTCGATGACTTGAAATTTTAAGAAGATTTGCATATTCAAGACTGAATTTAACCATCAATTATTTTAAGGTCATTGAATTCAACCATAACCAGTAACCCAGTTTTAGGACCGGCAGAGAAGATAACCGAGAAGGAAGTTGAGGAAGCGATAAAAGCAATGAAGAGTAGAAAAGCGGGAGGGCTGATGGGAGTTGTGGGAGATATGTTGAAGGCAGCGGGAAATTGGGGTGTGAAGAGAATGACAGAGATCTGCAATCTGGTGGTGAAAGAAGGCCGCATTCCAGTGGATTGGGAACTGAGTACCCTCATCCCTCTATACAAGGGGAAAGGTGACCCTCTGGACTGTCGCTCTTATCGAGCGATAAAGTTATTGGAGCATGGAATGAAGGTATTGAAAAGGGTGTTGGAGAGGAGGATAAGGAAGAAAGTGAAGATTGACGAAATGCAGTTTGGATTTATGCCAGGAAGAAGAACGACAGACGTGCTTTTTATTGTGAGGCAGTTGCAGGAGAAGTACATGGAGAAGAGGAAGAAGTTGTTTCTTGGGTTTGTTGATCTGGAGAAAGCATTCGATCGGGTTCCACGTGAAGTAGTGACATGGGCATTGAGGAAGTTAGGAGTGGAGGAATGGTTGATCAGAGTAGTGATGGCAATGTACAAAAGAGCGCGCACAGCTGTAAGGACGAAGGACGGGAACAGTGGTGAGTTTGAGGTGAAGGTGGGAGTGCATCAGGGGTCGGTACTAAGTCCACTACTATTTGTAGCTGTGATGGAGGTGCTGGTTCGGAACGTAAAGGAGGGTTTACCGTGGGAGTTGTTGTATGCAGATGATCTGGTGTTGATTGCAGAAAGTATGGATGGACTGAAGGAGAAGATGAACAACTGGAAGGAATGTATGGAGACAAAAGGTCTGAAGGTGAATATCGGAAAAACTAAGGTGATGGCAAGTGGTAAAGCATGTGGTGAGGTGGAAAGAACTGGGAAGTGGCCATGTGCTGTGTGCAGTAAGGGTGTCGGAGTGAATTCCATTCAATGTACAATGTGCACTGAGCGGGTTCATCAAAAATGTAGTGGTTTGAGAGGGTCATTAACCAGTGTGGCAGCTACATTCAAGTGTAAGGTGTGCACAGAGGGAGCTGCAAATGGAGGAAATGTTGAGTTGGATCTTGGAGACGGCGTGAAGCTGGAAGGTGTGAAAACATTCTGTTACCTAGGAGACATGCTGAATGGAGAAGGTGGATCAGACTCAGCAACGGTTGCTGGAGTGAGATGTGCATGGAAGAAGTTTCGGGAACTGAGTGGCGTGCTGACGAGGAGGGGAGTGTCGTTGAAGCTGAAGGGAAAGGTGTATGCTGCATGTGTGAGAAGTGTTATGATTTATGGGAGCGAGACATGGGTAATGAACGTAGAGCAGCAACGAAGGCTGGAAAGGGTGGAAATGCGAATGGTTCGGTGGATGTGTGGAGTATCGTTGAGAGAGAGGAAGACAAATGATGAATTGCGAAAGTTGATGGGAATAGAGCCTGTGATGGATGCTGTGAAGAGAAACAGATTGAGATGGTTTGGTCATGTGTTGAGGAAGGATGAAAGTGACTGGTTGAGAAGAGTGATGGAAATGAATGTAGAAGGAAGTAGAGGACGGACGGGGAAGACCGAGAAAGACTTGGCTAAAGATGGTCGAAGAAGAAATGCGGGCAAGGGGGTTAACAAGGGGAGATGCAGAAAATAGGGCAAAATGGAGAAGATTGTCATGGGGACCGCAAGGCTAACCCCCGCTCTTGCAGGGAAAATGGCCTTAAAATGCCTGTTGTTGTTGTTGAATTCAACCATCAATTATTTTTGAGGTCAACATAGTCCAAAGGTATCAACTTAGGTGGGATTTCTAAAATCCTCAATTTTCATCCGATTGACTTAAAATTTGAGCAAACTTTGCACATCAGGTCACTGAATTCAACCACCAATTATGTTTGAGGTCAAAAGGTCAACATATCCCGAATTTATAAAATTGTCAATTGTCTTCTGATTTACTTGAGGTTTAAAGGAAGAGGATTTCCATGTCAGGTTAATGAATTCAACCACCAATTATTTTGAGGTCAACATAGGCCAAAATGTTAACATAGGCCAAATGTCACGGCGAGGTCACGTCTTTTCGAAGCTGCTCCATGCGCTCACGCTTTCGAAGCTAAGTGATATTTCTCAATTGTGTTTTTGTCGAGACTGTATCTATCTTTCGGTGTATGTACCTATAGCGTATCTTTTGGAAAATTTTTGGTGCTAATTTTTCGTACATGTATACACAATCGTCGGTTAATGGTATCGAGTATTCTGCGGCCTAGTACTCGTAGGCTTAGACTACCGTACCGTCTCCGACCTTGTGGTTTGTTTTTCTCTCAGCGATTCGTCGAATGCGCTGAAATTATTTTCGTTCTCTGATTCGTACCAGTCGTTCACCCCGTACCTCCTTGTTTAATATCTGTACTCACAAAAAAAAAAAAAAAAAACCCCAAAAAAAATATTTCCTTCCCAGGTCTTATTCGTTTATTTGTTGTTCTTTTTGTTCGTTCGTTCTTCGTTCGCGATCAAGCGGTTAGAAATGTATAATCTCTCCCCTGAACAACTATTTTCTCTCATATATTATAACACCCTTTTCTTCTTTTCCTACAAAAGGATGCTTTCGTCTTGCTCACCAAATCTATTCATTCCAAAAAAAATATATAATACCATCTCTTACAGTTCCTCCTTTCTACATTCCATAAACTATCCAGAACTCCATCCCTCCTCCAGTGTCCTCAAACGTATTTTTGACTCGAAGGTCTCAAACTCATTTTGCAAAAAATGTTCGTTTCCCATGAATCGTACACTTTTCAAAATCCAATCTCACCCCTCGCCTCCAAATCCTCCCCATCACCCATCCCTTTCAAATCTCCCCCCTTGCCCCTTCCCTCCCCTCCCTCCTAAACTCCTCCCACACCCCTCCCCTCCGAGACTCTCCCTCGCTCCTCCCCTCCTAGACTCCCCTCTCACCCCTCCTCCTCAAAGCATCCTCCCTGCTTCTTCCTCCTTCCAACGTTCACCTTCATCTCCCCAAACCTTCTGCCTTGCTCTTCCCCCTCCTCAAATAACACCTCACTGTGCCTCACCCAATCTCCATCAAACCTTTTGTCTGCCCCATTCTTCCCTTTCTCCAAGCTATTCTGAAATCTCTGACACACCTTCAACAGCTCTCCCTACCTCTTCCTCCTCTTCCACATCTTACCCTACCCCTCCCCCCCCCCCCCCCCTGTTCTGGACCCGATGCTCCCCCTTCCTCTTCATTAACGGTATGGACCTCAAACATCCGGGGCCTTCGCTCAAACTTGACTGACCTCTCCATACAGGTTGCTTCTGACAAACCAGATGTGATCTGCTTAACAGAAACTTTCCTCCTTCATGATGTCTCTGATTCCTTGGTATCTCTCCCAGGTTACTCCCTCCTCCGGTATGATAGACCTGAGCCTCGTCCTGGAGGTGGGGTTGCTATCTTTATAAAAAACTCTCTTCCTCACTCGCCCTCCACTGCCCTCTCTCCACCTCACCCCCAGGAATACCTTTGGCTACGGCTTCCCCTTCGCTCCCACCTTTTGTTCATATGTGTGTTGTACCGTCCACCAATCAGCGATGACTCCATCTACATCTCACTGTCTGATAATATGGACCAACTTCTATCTACCCATCCCAACTCTCTCTTCCTCATATGTGGTGATTTCAATTGTCACCATGCCAGTTGGCTGGGTGTGGGTACCTCTCTCACCAGCCATGGCTCTTCAGCAAAGGACTTCTGCGACTCACTGGGACTGACACAATTTGTCAATTTCCCGACCCGGATCTCAGTCAACGGAGCATCTTCTCTTCTGGATTTGGTTATGACAAACTTCCCTGAAAATGTCTGCTGCTCTTCTTCTGCTCCAAACGGCTCATCTGATCATGTGCTTGTCAAAGTGGACATCTCTCTGACCATTCTCAGAGAGCCTCCTCAGCGTCGACGAGTCTGGCATTTCACTCAGGCCAACTGGCACGGTCTTCAAGCAGCCATCAATCATCTGGACTGGTCTCCCATCTCTACCGCCTCTGACATCAACTCATCCTGGGAATTCTTTCAAAGTAAATTGCTCTCTCTCATGCACAGATTTATACCATCTCGTCTTCAGTTGTCATACCCTTCCTCCCGTCCATGGTACACGGAATCTTGTGGTGAGGCTGTTGCCCTGAAACAACTTGCTTTCGTCTCCTGGAAAGCAAATCCAACGGAAGGAAATCTCATTTCCTTTCACAAAGCCCGAAACAAGTGTGTGTCCACCCTCAGGAGAGCCAGGAAACAATATCTCACCATTCTCAAGACCGAACTCTCTTATCTGTCTCCCTCTTCCAAATCCTGGTGGCGTCTGGTCAAATCTGTTTCTGGTGTTTGTTCCCCCTCCATCCCCTCCCTCACCTCAAACGGCTTAACGGCTGACTCCGCACGTGAAAAAGCTGAATGCCTCAACTCTGTGTTTGCCTCTAAATCTTGTGTCCCAAACCCATCCCTCTCTGTACCCACCGTACCCAGTCGTACCCAGCTGCTCCTGGACTCTGTGTCCTTTCCTCCTGACAAGGTGGAAAAGTTTCTGTCAACCCTCGACTCTGATTCTGCAACTGGTCCTGACGGCATCAGCCCACGGGTCCTAAAATCATGTTCTTCTGCTCTTTCACTCCCTCTTTCTGTTCTCTTCACCCTCTCTTTTGCTCAAGGTCATCTGCCATCTGCTTGGAAATCAGCCAACATCACCGCTTTGCACAAAAAAGGTGCAAAAACAGATCCCAGCAACTACAGACCAATCAGCCTTCTCCCAATTATCAGCAAAGTCATGGAATCCATCATTGCTTCAGATATTAAATCTTTCCTCTTCTCCAATGGCTTGATCTCTGATCATCAATTTGGTTTCAGACCTGGTCACTCTACTCTGGACATGCTGCTTCTGCTTTCTCAACAATGGATGGAGGTCCTCAATGCCAAACAGGAAATTAGAGCTGTCTCCCTTGACATTTCACGTGCCTTCGATACGGTCTGGCACCCTGCTCTGCTCTCCAAACTCTCCTCCTTTGGTATCCATGGAAATCTCCACGCATGGCTGGCGGACTTCCTCTCTGGTCGTAGTCAACGTGTGGCCCTGAATGGGTTTCTCTCATCTCCTCTTCCTGTTCAGGCTGGAGTTCCCCAAGGTAGTGTTCTGGGCCCTGTGCTTTTTCTGGTCTTCATCAATGATCTCTCTGACTCTCTTGAAAATCCTCTCTATCTCTTTGCTGACGACTCTACTCTCTGTCGCTCCATTCCTCATCCCTCAGATCGGCAGTCTGCAGCCTCCTCACTCTCTGCAGACCTGGACAAAATCACAGACTGGTCAAACAAGTGGAACATGTCTTTCAATCCTGACAAATCTCACACTCTTACAATGTCTCTCCGAAAGGACCGACTGGACAACCCTCCCATCTACTTTCTCAACAATCCTCTCCAAGAAGTTCTGTCGCTCAAGCTTTTGGGTCTCACTATCTGCCATGATCTTTCTTGGGAAAACCACATTTCCAAGCTGGCCTCCAAAGCCAGTCGCCGACTGGGCATCCTCCGTCGTGCGAAGTCCTTCCTTGGCACACCTGAGCTCCTCACCACATACAAGGCTTTCATCCGCAGCTCAATGGAATACTGTTCCCCCCTCTGGGCTGGTGCTCCTGCCTCACACCTTGCTCGGCTTCACGCTGTTGAGGCCAAAGCTTTCAGAATCATTGGAATCTCCTGCGATGTAGTCAACGCCGAGGGCCTTTCACTCACTCACCGCAGGCAGGTTGGTGGTCTTTCTGTCTTCTACCGACTCCTCTCCGGCCTTGCTCCCCCAGCTCTCTCTGTGCTCTGTCCCCCCAATATTCCTTCAGGTCGCACAAGATCTGCCTGCAACCCTCTTATGGTTAAACTGCCAAAGTCTAGGCTCTCTGCTCACCTTCACTCTTTCATTCCCCTTTTCTCCCGCCTCTGGAACAAACTCCCCCACTCCCTTCAATCCCACTCCTCCCTCCAGGTCTTTAAAACAGCTGTTCACCACCATCTCTTATCGTCCCCCATCGAAAACCTTGATCTTTTCTACCCCCGGTAATTCACCCCAGAGTCCTTGCAGTGTTCATATGTTTTAATCCTCTCCCACCTCCCCCCAAGTCCTCCCGATGTCCCTGCTCTCAAATGTTGTGTTTGTGTCCTTCCCCCTCTTCCCCCTCTCTTTTGTGTCCTTCCCGCTCTCTCCCCATCTTGTCTGCCGCTCCCCTTGTTTTTGTGTTTTGTGTGTCGGTTTGTCTTTTTGTGTGATTAATGTTAGCTCTTTCACGAGCCTCGATCTTGTATCCCAAAAAAAAAAAAAAAAAAAAAAAAAAATGTCAATAACTTAAGTGTAATTTCTGAAATCCTCAATTTTAATCCGATTGACTTGAAATTTCAACAGGATTTGGATATTTTGGTTTTGAATTCAACCGCCAATTATTTTTAAGGTCAAATTTTTTTTAGGGATTTTGCAAGTATCATGTTCTGCATGACGTCTTACTTGTCTGTTTGTTTGTGTGTTGGAATCATATCATGTTGTGTGTCGAATTTTTATGTGATTCTTTACCATTGAGAGATAGGGCCAAAACGATATATAGCTCGATATCTCATAAAGTTGTGGATGGATTCAGACGAAAGTTTGTGAACAGGTTGGGTGTGTGACAAGGAAGAATTGAGTCAATAGTGGTGAAGATATGAATCCGGATGTGGATATGAGAATTTTTATGTGATTCTTCACCATTGAGAGATGGGGCCTGAAATGAAATATAGCACGATATCTCAAAAGGTTGTGGATGAGTCATGACAAAACTTGGTGGATGAGTTGGTTCGGTGACGAGAACAAGCCGATTAAATTTTGGTAAAATTCCGAATCCAGATCCGGCCTATTAGTGGGAAACAAAACATAAACTGTTCAGCCTGGCGGCCGTATGTGCTCTGCCAAGTATCCTTCTAGTTTCTTCATGTTTAGCCAATATTAATAGTACATGCATTCCTGTATGCCTGCCATTTCTTTCCACGTCTGACCTCTCTCTCTCTCTCTCTCTCTCTCTCTCTCTCCCCCTCTCCCCCACTCCCCCTCCCCCCCTCTCCCCCTCTGCCCCTTTCCCCCTTCCCCCCTCGCCCCCTCTCCCATGCTTGTATGATTTAACATGACAAAATAACACGTATTCGGAATTTTAAACCTTTTTAGTGACAAATCGTTTTAATTTCACGTGTTTGTGTGTGCGGGCCATCTAACTCGGTAGTCCAGCCTGGCAAGAATGAAAAAGGGCTTATACACTACCTGAAATCCAAACTCGCAGTAATCCACAACCGACGGACCTCTCTCCCATGCTTGCATGATTACCTCCAACACAAGTGATTCTTCACCACTGAGTGATAGGGCAAAAAATGATATATAGCATCATTTCTCAAAAAGTTGTGGACGGATTGGGATGAAACTTGGTGGACAAGATGGGTGTGTTACAAGGAAGTAATAATTCAATTTTGGTAAAGATTTTAATCCGGATCCGGATCAGAGAATTTTTTAAAGTGTTTCTGCACCACTGAGTAATAAGGCTAAAAACGATATATAGCACGATATCTCAAAAAGTTGTGGATGACTTGTGACAAAACTTGGTGGATGAGTTCCATAAATGACAAGAACAAGCTGATTAGATTTTTGGTTCAGATCCGAATCCAGATCCGACCTATCAGTGGGTAGAAAGCGTAAACTCTTCAGCCTGGCGGAGGTATGCGCTCTACCTACCGAATGCTGTTCTAGTTTCACATGAGGACATAAGATGTATTCAAAAAAATTAACCTTTTTAGTGACAAATCGTTTTAATTTCACATGTTTATTATGTGTGCGGGTAATTTAACACTGTAGTCCAGCCCGGCGAGAATGGATACACCTCAAATCCAAAGTCACAATAAAACATCTGACCATTGTTACCCTGGAATACCTCATTCTCTCTTTTTACTTCTGAGAGAGTACCTATAGAAACTTCTGAGTGAGTATTTTTATAGTTTGTTCTTTTTGTGACATGTTTTCTACACTGACTTTTCCCCTTTAACTTTTATGTTTTTAAACATGCACTTTTCCATAGGTATCGTTAGTCCCTATTATTTATCACGAGTTGAGATACGATGTCATTTTTATGTTCTGAACTGAGCTCATCATGTTAAAAAATATCGCTCATGACTGTAACACTCCCCATTTCTTTAAAGAGTGATCTGTTGTTATTGGAGGAATATGTGCCTAAATCATGCGCAGGACAAGGACAGTAGGATAAGTCGGCATGAACTGTCAGGCCATTAGACAACATTGGACAAATCAACACAGTATATGGGATTTGAACGTGGAATCCCAGCATCATGAGATATATGCTGTGATGGGAGCACCAAACAGGACAACCCATCCCTAACCCTAACGCTTCCTTGTTTCTCCAAAGGATGCTGGATATGGAGAAAAGTCTTTTTTTGCTCCTGAGGAGGAGAACGAGGAAGAGTTCCAGATGAAGATAGATGATGAGGTATCGCAAATTATGAACGCCCATGTCACACTCGTTCTCATTATACATTAATAATTCTGCATTTTGGTTGTTTCTTCGTTGACAACATAATCCTGTTTATATTCAAAATTTCTATACATCCGCTCTCACAACGATACCATCCATCAGGTACGAACAGCTCCTTGGAACACGACTCGGGCATTCATTGCCGCCATGAAGGGAAAGTGTCTGCTGGACGTGTCAGGTGTGGCAGATCCCACAGGCTGTGGGGAGGGTTTCTCATATGTTAAAGTCCCAAACAAGCCACAGGGCCAGAAGGTGGGCATGTTCATAATGGTTCGGAGAATCATCCATTCTGTGTATAGATTTGTATTAATGTCCTCGCATTGGATCATAATTTTTGACAAGCCTTTTTTTTAAAGCCTCTTTACTTTTAGGTGCCATTTTATTGTCTATTTAGCAAGAATGCATAGTGACTTGCATTGTGGCCATTGGTTTATTTTAATGAGGACTGGGGTGGAGGGGAGAGAGTGGTGTGGAAGCATTTTGAGGGATCAATGGTCCAATGACCGACTTGGAGAATGGTCTCTCATGTGATTTCTTTTTAATTTTGTGTTCAGCTGGGTTATCATGTGGCTCTGGATCAAAGTGTCCCAATACAACAACAAACACAACATGCATTTTAAAGGCCATTTTCCCTACTAGAGTGGGGGTTAGCCTGTCCCAATACCATAAAACAAACCGTCAGAGTGATATGCCTAACCGTTATTTCACTTTACACATGATATTGTTTCTCTATGTGGAAATATGAGATAAAATGTGTGCTCTCCCCCTTCCTTTATTTGCATCTTTTATTTAATTATTTACCCAGGATGAGGGCCAGCTACCTGGCTCCAGAAAGACAGTCACAGGAACGGATGCAGACCTTAGGCGTCTCTCCCTCAAGAACGCCAAGCAACTCTTACGCAAGTTTGGTGTTCCAGAGGAGGAGGTGAAAACTGCAGAATCCACATGCACCAGATCCATGTCATCATTTAATCCATTGAACTTGACTTCTTGGGTTTTTTTTCTTACCTGCCAATATATTTTCTCGGGATTTAGATCAAGAAATTATCCCGTTGGGAGGTGATTGACGTCGTACGGACCATGTCCACAGAGCAGGCCCGCTCAGGTGATGGTGCGATGAGCAAGTTTGCCAGAGGGTCTCGCTTCTCAGCTGCGGAGCATCAAGAGAGGTATAAAGAAGAGTGTCAGCGGATCTTTGACCTGCAGAACAAGTAAGAAGTACATCCTTACTACATAACACCAAGTTCTCCCACACTGATCTTTATACAATATGCTTGATTCATATTCTGTACTTGCACCATTTGTTTTTAAGTATGACATCTTCTTCCAAACAGGAGACCTTTAATGAAAACAAAGTTGATAGACTTAAAGGAAAGGTTCAGGATGCGAACAGTGTACAGTTGATGTCCTCAAGAACACAAGGAGGAATCTGTTTTTATGGCTAAAATATCGATAATGCTTTGCAGTTAGAAATAGAATGGCACTCGGTAGAGCGCATACCTCTGCCAGACTGAACAGTTTACATTTTGTATCCTACTGATAGGCCGGATCTGGATCCGGACTTGAACCAAAATTGAATTGGCTTGTTCTTGTCACTTCCCCAACTCATCCACCGAGTTTTGTCATAACCCATCCATAACTTTTTTAAGTATCATGCTATATATCGCTTTTGGTCCCATCTCTCAATGGTGAAGAATGATGTAAAAATTATTGTATCCTGATCCAGATTCTGATCTTCACCAATATCGAATCAATCCGTCCTTGTCACGCACCAAACCTTTCCACCAAATTTCGTCCAAATCTGTCAACAACTTTTTGAGATATCCTGCTCACAGACAGACAAACACAGGGGTGAAACCATAACCTCCGTCCATCTTCGATAGTGGAGGTAATTATCATTAGACGTTACCTTTACTATTTGAAATGGAGGCACTAAGGCATATTGGATGAGGGTGGTCGCCTTTCCATGGCATCATATTGTCATCCCCACCTTGTGTTATTATTTAATCCTACATGTTCTTGTTTTTTTACTTGTCTCTGCCACTTGTTTGGGAGCACAGCATCTGCCTTCAAATATTAAGAGTTCTACCCCCTAGATCACTTGGCCCACCTTGAAGCGATATATCAGATGCATTTCTTCAAGGTGTCAAACATTGTTGTCGCCCGACATCCTGACCGCTGATTTATCAGGATCAGGCATCACACCAATATACCTCCTTTTGCAGGAAGGCATAGCAGAGAATTCCTTTACCTTGGCTACATTTCAGAGTTGTAAAATCCAAATGTGAAACATGGCTTCTTGCATAGCTTCTGCACTCTGTAAATATGACTGAGTAGGGGTACAGGTAATAAATAAATATTGCATTCTATTAGGATTTTATTCTCGTCGTACTGCGATACGAAAGAATGTAGTCTTAAACAAAGTAAGAATTGGTTGACATCAATACAAAACATTGGTCGCTTTGCTGAATTGTACAGTCGCTTAATGTGCGCATTATATCCAGGAAATTCTTAAAAGATAGGCTGACTATGTATTCAAGGCAATGTTAGCTGCATCCAAGACCTCTCCTTTTAAGGCTGGTAAATATCTCTTGATGGGTTAGTACCAACAAATACCTAGTGTTGGCCTAATGGTTAGGGCGGTAGGCTTGGGATCCTAAGGTCCTGAGTTCGAATCCCGTTGCATTAATGCCAGGTGGGGTTGACTCAGCCTGTCATCCTTCCGAGGTCGGCTAAATGAGTACCTGATAACTGGTTATAGAGAGGCAATGCATCAGCGGCAGCCCATGCCCACAGAAAAATGATGCAACCGGCAGCCGGGTGGCTGCACACGGACCACCACCACAGTACCAACAAAAATAGACAGAGGTGCAGGTTTACCCCAAAAGTGTGGAACATGCTATCTCTCTGTTTTATAATTCAGCAAAACCTGGAGCTTCCAAACTCATGCATGTCAGGCTCTAATCTAAAACAGTAATTGAAGCATCTGCTACACGGCTTTACATAATGGATGTGATGATGGTGGTATTTGTATTGCAGGTATTAAATGCATCACCCTGATTTCTGTGTGGCACAGGGTTCTGGCATCAAGTGAGGCTCTTTCCACAGATGAAGAGAGTAGCTCAGCAGAGGACAGTGACTTTGAAGAGATGGGAAAGAATCTGGAAAGCATGCTAGCAAGCAGGAAGAGTAGCAGCCAGCTGTCTCATGAAAGAGAAGAGCAGGAAAGAAGAGAGCTGCAGAGGCTCATGCTGTCCGATGAACTGGATGAAGAGCGCAAGGAACGGGCCAGGGACCGCCGTGCCTCGTGTAAGCCTGGGCTCTTCAGGGATTGGGATAGCCAGAATGAAGAGTGTGAGGAATGGGAATGAGGCATTGATCTTCCCAGTTCTTATGCATATTGCTTAATTCTAGTGATGGCCACAACCACTCCTGGAGGCTTCCGTGACGATGACGCAGCTTCCGTGGGGAGCCTTACATCCTCCACGACGGGGCGGAGACTGAAAATCACACGCACGTTTCGGGATGGCGATGGGAAGGAATTTGTGCGATGTGAAACGGTGCGCAAAGCAGCAGTGATTGATGCGTACACACGCATTCGATCGACACGTGACGCAGAGTTCATGTAAGTATGGTGCCTGAGCACAACTTCCTGCAAACTTCTTTTAACATCGAGTCTAAGGCTCCTAAAGGAGCACTATACATTTTTTTTTCTTTTGTATACAAGATCGAGGCTCATGTAAGAGTTAACATTAATCACAAAAAGACAAACTGACACATAAAACATAAGATAAAGGGAGCAGGAGACAATATGGGGAGAGAGAGCAGGAGACTCGTCGGAGCAGCACACAAGTACAACATTTGAGAGCAGGGACTTCGGGAGATCTGTGGGAGGGGGAGGGCTTTGGGGGCAGGAGGCACGGGAAGGGGGGGGGAGAGGTATAAAACACATGGACACTGCTAGGACTTCCAGGAAAGAAGTCGGAATTTCAAAAAGTGGATCTGGGATGAATTAACGGGGGTATAAAAGATCAAGGTTTTGGATGGGGGAAGACAAGAGATGGTGGTGAACAGCTGTTTTAAAGACCTGGAGGGAGGAGTGGGATTGAATAGAGTGAGGGAGTTTGTTCCAGAGGTGGGAGAAAAGAGGAATGAAAGAGTGAAGGTGAATAGAGAGTCTTGATTTTGGCAGTTTAACTATAAGAGGGTTGCAGGCAGATCTTGTGCGACGTGTAGGAATATTTCGGGGACAGAGCACAGACAGAGCTGGGGGAGCTAGGCCGGAGAGGAGTTGGTGGAAGACAGAAAGACCACCAACCTGCCTGCGGTGAGTGAGGGAAAGGCCCTCGGAGTTAGCTTCATCGCGGGAGATTCCAATGATACTGAAAGCTTTGGTTTCAACAGCGTGAAGCCGAGCTAGGTGTGAGGAAGGAGCAGCAGCCCAGAGGGGAGAACAGTATTCCATTGAGCTGCGAATGAAAGCCTTGTATGTGGTGAGGAGCTCAGGTGTGCCAAGGAAGGACTTCGCACGACGGAGGATGCTCAGTCGGTGACTGGCTTTGGAGGCCAGCTTGGGAATGTGGTTTTCCCAGGAAAGATCATGGCAGATAGTGAGACCCAAAAGTCTGAGTGACAGAACTTCTTGGAGAGGATTGTTCAGACAGTGGATGGGAGGGTTTTCCAGACGATCTTTTCGGAGAGACATAGTAAGTGTGAGTTTTGTCAGGATTGAAAGACATGTTCCACTTGTTTGACCAGTCTGTGATTTTGTCCAGGTCTGCAGAGAGCGAGGAGGCTGCAGACTGCCAATCTGAGGGATGAGGAATGGAGCGGCAGAGAGTGGAGTCATCAGCAGAGGGATAGAGAGGATTTTCCAGAGAGTTGGAGAGATCATTGATGAAGACCAGAAAAAGCACAGGGCCCAGAACACTGCTTTGGGGAACTCCAGCCTGAACAGGAAGGGGAGATGAGAGGAATCCATTCAGGGCCACACGTTGACTACGACCAGAGAGGAAGTCCGCAAGCCATGCGTGGAGATTTCCATGGATACCATAGGAGGAGAGTTTGGTGAGCAGAGCTAGGTGCCAGACCGTATCGACGGCATGTGATATGTCAAGGGAGACAGCTCTGATTTCCTGTTTGGCATTAAGGACCTCCGTCCATTGTTGAGACAGCAGAAGCAACATGTCCAGAGTAGAGTGACCTGGTCTGAATGCAAATTGATGATCCGAGATCAAGCCATTGGAGAAGAGGAAGGATTTGATGTCGGAAGCAATGATGGAATCCATGACCTTGCTGATTATTGGGAGCAAGCTGATTGGTCTGTAGTGCAAGGATCTGTTTTTGCACCTCTTTTGTGTAAAGCAGTGATGTTTGCTGATTTCCAAGCTGATGGCAGATGACCTTGAGCAAAAGAGAGGGTGAAAAGAACAGAGAGAGGGTGAGATAGAGCGGCAGAGCAGGATTTTAGGACCCGTGGGTTGATGCCGTCTGGTCCAGTTGCAGAATCAGAGTCGAGGTTTGACAAAAACGTATCCACCTTGTCAGGAGAGAAGGACACAGAGTCCTGGGGCAGCTGGGGTCGACTGGGAAAGGTGAGTACAGAGAGAGATGGGTTCAGGACAAGATTTTGAGGCAAACACAGAGTTGACATATAAAAGAACATATATTTAACATATAAAATAACATTAAGAGCAACAGTGTACTTCTACGTGTTGATAAGGGATCACGAGCAATATACTCAAATGGAAATACCAAATCAGGAAGACCAGTATGTTAATGTTGTTCTGTGTTGCTCTATCAACACCCTAATGTAGATCTTTTCCTTTATGTAATCATTTTTCTATTCAATGTTATCACAACTGATGCCACCATTATTTTCTTATGTTATGCCCTGAAGTAAGCGCTTTGCACTGTTTGATGAGAGGCATCGAGAAGAAATGAGAAGAGAGCGACGACGTCTGCAAGAGCAGCTTCGTAGACTCAAAAGGAATCAAGAAAGGGAGAAGCTCAAAGGACCTGCTGAGCGGAAACCAAAAAAGGCCAAGGAAAAACCAGATCTTAAGGTTGAATTAAGTGATAAAAATGAAGCATTTTCTTGGAAGGGAAGTGTTGTGTATGTTTGTGGGCACACGTGTGTGTATGTACATTTGCCCTTCTTTCCATCTGCATTAAAACTTTTTTTTTAATGGGCTCTCTGCTCTGTGTTTGCTGCACCCTTGCAGTTGAAGTGCGGTGCATGTGGTGCTGTCGGGCATATGAGGACCAACAAATGCTGTCCGCTCTACCATCAAACCAATGCACCACCCACCAACCCCGTCGCCATGACAGAAGAACAGGAAGAAGAGCTGGAGAAAACGGTCATTCCTGATAGTGAAGAACTCATCAAAGTGGAGGGGACTAAGATTGTTCTGGGAAAACAGTTGCTGGAAAGGTGAGTTGTGGCATTGACTTGAGATTTTTTTTTTTAATGATGCTTTGATGTTTGCAATCATTGTAATATGCTGTGTTTTAATAGGTGTACTGAGTTCCAACTTTTTAATCCTTCTTTTGATTGAGATGAGATTTGTTTATAAATCCACGCCAGAAGAAAAGATGCGGCTTACGAGGTCTATGCAGGAAGTGGTTATTTGGACCATTCGGCTTATTTGGATTCCTTATCCCATTTTTTGGCTCCTTAAAGGAATCTCTCATTTTATTGCGGCGAGGTTGTGGGGGAGGAGGGGCACCTTTACCCAAGTTTTAAACAACTTTCATTGTTTTTAACCATAACTCCATAACATGCTATCACCAGGTCCCATGTATGAGGTGTTAAAGGAGAATCTTTTTGAAAACTAAATAAAATCCAAAGGGAGATGGGTCATCCCCGACACTTCATTTTAAATTGAAGCCTACTAAAAATGTAACATGTATTGCCTATTGCTAGCATTTGAAATAATGCTGGATTATAAAATAACCCATTGAAAACGGGTATCCTGCTGTTCACGATATACATAATTCGAGTTTTCCCTCCTTTATTAGCCCCTGTTGGACTTAATCCAAAATGGGGGCTTATGGATTTGGTCTCGTCCGCAACCATATCTCGGACATGTATTGACCGATTTTGTTCATACTTGGCATGACAGTATACATATATGCACATCATTTTGTTTCACGATGCCATCAAATGCCATTGGATCTGCATTTACCGATGTTGTTAAAACTTTTCAAACAGATAATGAATGATGGCTTACATATGCACATCATTCCTTTTCGAGATCAGATCCAAAATATCTGACTGGTGGCTATTTTGTAACGCATTTCCAATCATTTTTGGAAAATGCACGGTCCGATTTTGTTCAAACTTGGCACAAGCACAGTGCATGATGGCATACACTTGCACCTCACTTTATTTTGAGATATGATCAAAGATGGCCGACTGGTAGACTGGCGGCCATTTTAGTTGTAAATAAAACCCTATATTGAACACATCCTCAACCATTTCTTGGAAATGCATTTACGGATCTTGTTTAAACTTGGCACACACATAATGAATGTTGGTTTACATATGCACGTCATTTTTGTTCAAGATCAGATCCAATATGGCCGACTGGCACCCATTTTGTGATTTAAACGTGTCCCCATCCTTTTCTCGGACATGCATGGACCGATTTTCTTCAAACTTGGCACCAAGACAATACATGAGTATACATATGCAGAATATTTTGTTTTGTCATCCGACCAAAGATGGCCGACTGATAGCCTTGAACTCCGTACAGCAAATTTACTAAAACCATGGTGGGAGCAATGACATTTTATGTCTTTTTACCTTTTTCAGAGGAGAGGGTATTGCATTTGAGTCCATTTGTTTGTCTGTCTGTTTTTTTTTTGTCTGTCTGTCTGTCTGTTTGTCTGCACAGAATAAATGTAATTTTCTCTGCAGCCGTTGGTCCGATTGATAGGAAATTTTCACCATAGGTGCCTCCTCCTGTATAGTGGTTTTGGTTTTATTAATGATATTTATGACATCATAGGTCACGTGGTATGGACGCCATCTTGGAAAAACTGAAACACTTTGCACCTCTATATCTCAGAAAGTGCTGCATAGAAAAAATTGAAACGTGGTTCACTGTAAATAACTCTCCATGGGGTTTAACATATGTTAATGATGATGTCATAGGTGCCTCCATTATGACGTCATAACTCGACAAGTACAAAATTTCATCCGATCAAGATGAAATTTCTTGAGCATCATTTAGAGATACATTGGTGGAGAAAAAAAATTAATGATGACGTCCATCAGTCACGTGGTTCGGCCGCCATATTTGTTTTAACACAAAAATCTTAACAACCACTGAAAACACGTCTTGGCGAGAATCTGAAATCTCTGATTGCTCTTTCTTGGTCTTCTTGTTGTTTCTGCTGTAAGTATTATCCTGGCCTTCGAAGGCTGTATGGATGCATACAAGCAAACGGAGAGCAAGTTTAGATGTGATTGTGTTGCTTTAGTCAAACAGGAAGAGTGGTGTGCTGAGCCAGGTCATGTGTTGTGCAGTGCTGATGAGGTGAGGAGGAAATCCTTGGTGCTGAAGTTTCCCAGGCAGCAGGCCCCACAGAAAAAGAAACGGAGAACTGGGACGAGCATCCATTGTGACTACCTGAATGTAACTATCTTGATTTTGAGCAACCTTGCCATTGCATTTGTGCTAAAATGTGGAATTTAAAGGTGATTCATTGATATATGTGAAGGTGTGCACGTTTTCATATACAGTACACACATAAATTCAATACTTTTTTTTTTTTTTTTTTTATCACAGCATACTTTGGTAAAATTAATGCAACATTTTCAATTTTGTCCTTGAAAAAAGGTCAAGAAGACATGTCTCTCAATTCTAACATTCCCTAATATTGTCTTGATAGTACGATTATTTTTCCACTTTTGCAACTGAAATACTCCTCGCAATAGATTGGCAGTGATGTCAAAGCTGCATCTGTGTGCACGATCATGATGTCATCATGTGGTGTAAACATAATCATGCTCTGAGAATACTCACACTTGTTAGATTAAATGTTTTTCGAGTAGGAAATCTGTGTTGGTTGAAAAAAATTTTTTTGATCTGCACTACGCAGCTTAAAATGTTCAAAAACAACATTAAGAATTACTTGGGAAGAGGAAAATGAGAGTGTTGACAGATAGCATCATTGATTCCGCTATAGGGGGACTATATTTCACTAAGAGCCCCCTATCTGTTCATGGCATAAGAAGGACGTTGGAATATTTGAGCCCAAGTCCAATTAGTCAGGGATCCAGTCACCAAAATTTGAGAGAACCTGCCAAGGCATGCTATACTTTTTGTTTGTGTTTTTTCTATTAATTTGGACATTAAGGTCCGCTGAATGAGAGGTCTGCTCTGCCGGAAACCTTGCGAAAAAAATTTGTGGCCATTTTTGTATATGCAGCCTTTATTTTTTGACCGAAAAATGTGAAAGATGTTTTTTTTCTTAAAATCCTGAGTGGGTTGTGTAGGCTGTCAATAAATGCAGCCCAGATACACAGAACGCATGTGTTGACAACATCAAGTTGAGAAATACACTTACAAAACCTTTCCAAATGATTTAGAATCATTTTTATGCAAAAGCACCCCCGATTTTTTTGCATTTTTTCATTATTTTCATCTTGCTCAAAAAAATTGTGGCCAACGGACCCAGATGTGGTTGAACAGTCAGTTCAGTACTGCATGGATGTGTCAAGAAAACAAGGCCAAGAGTTCACCATCATCACATGCGACCAAGCAATCTATGAAGTGGTTCTGGGTCTGCAAAAGAAGAACCCCCAGAAGTATGCCAAACTTATCTTGCGCATGGGTGGCTTCCATATTGCTCAAAATTTCCTGGGAGCAATTGGGCATTTGATGCAGGCCACTGGAATCGAAGACATCTGGTGTGGTGTGCCAAATCGAAGAAGGTGTGCCAAAGGCTATGGCACACCTGGATATGGATGACACCAAACACCATGAGGACTCCAACAGCAAAGGCACAATGGAGGCTGAAAGTGTTAGGAAAATAACAGATGTCATCAACAACCAGATGATTAATCCATTCACATGTGAAGAACAGGAGCTGATGAACCTCTCAATAGGCCACAAAGCTGCATCTGCAGACTTGGTGAGTGCCCGTGAAAAAGGACTGGATGCACTGGCTGCAGCAAGAAAAACAGACAGTGAGAAAATAGCCCCAATAAAACTTGCCACATTTGCAGCAAAGCCAAAAAAGTCACTGTCCATGGCACTCAAAGCCAAGAAGGTCGACGAGGAAGAGAGTGCAGTTGTCCGAAACCTGTACTTTGTGCAGGCCTTGGATGAAGACGAGAAGGTGGAGGTCTTCAGTCATGAGTGGACAAGTTTCCCAGCCTCCCTGTTTGAGCCAGATCCATCCCTTGACCAAGGTTATGCCATGCGTAAAGGGAACAAGGCCGACTACTTGGCTGCAATGAAGACATCCCTTGGCAGCTCATGGAGGGAAGTGGACAGACTGCCACCGTCTGACAAGCCTGTTGTAATGGTAGTAGATGCCATGGCATTAATCCAGCGTCACCAACATATTGGGAGCAGCACCTTCCATGAACTGCAAGTAAAGTACCTGAAGTACCTTCCTGCAGGATGCACACTTATTCTTGGTGGAATCTTACGTGATCTTGGTCGCACTGTCCTGTTGTCAGCAGATTGTCAGATTGAGCTTCCAGAACTGTCCTGTGAGAAGCAGGAGGAGGCAGATACCAGGATGTTTGCCCACATTACATACTCAGTACAACATCTGCACCACAAACGGGCTGTAGTGGTGGCTACTGACACAGACGTGATCATGATGTGCATATACTACATCACACACCTGGATGGCCTGCAGGAGCTGTGGGTAAAGAAGATGGATATCTACCTACCTGCTCATGCAATCCCCGAAGCCCTGGCAGTGAAGTATGATGTTGAAGCTGCAGATCTTACATCCATGCTCCTCAGCACCTACATACTGACTGGATGTGACACAGTGAGCTATCTCTACAGAAGAAGAAAAAGGCATGCCTACAAAACTGCTGTTGATCACCTGGCAGACCTTCTGCCCCTGTGCAGATACGGTGACCCTGAAGAAAGCCTGGATGTTCAGGAAGATGTTGTGACAGCAGCTAGGCGATACATGGTGTCACTGTGTGAGAGGAGTGACTTCGGTGGTAATTTGGATGCACTGTGAGCCCATCTCTTTGGTAACATCAAAGGAGACATGCGTTGCCTTCCACCTACCGAAGATGCCTTCCAATTACACCTTCGCCGAGCCCTGCATCAGTTGGCTGTATGCAAGCGAGCACGCATGTTTCAGCCAACCTACCCTGCTGCCACTGACTTTGGCAGAGAGCTTGTCAATGGTAAGTTGGTGGCAACCATGATGCTGAAGGAGGCAAAACCTGCAGAATTCAAACGCACCAAATACTGTCACTGCAAGAAAAGCATGTGTGCCCGAGGATGCTCCTGTGCGAGAGCCAATGTGAAGTGTGTCATCGCATGTCTCTGCACCGGGGACCCCAGCAAATGTTCAAGGATTGAACTCACACTCGAAGACAGTGACATGCATTACACATTATAAGTTATTTTGTTCAGTGCAATGTTAATTTCATGTGATATTACAGACGTTGTTGCCAGTAATTTTTTATTTTGTCATGTTCAATTATTTTGTTCAGTTAAAGTTTAATTTCATTTTTTCTACATACTGGTCACTAATCTATCCAAATTCAGCTGCGTAACGATCATTGTTTTGTTGGCTTGTCATCCTGTGTACATTTTGTTAAAAAAAAAAATCATTCTGCTGTTTTGTATTTCTTGTGTTACAAGTATTTTTTGGGGGGGGGGCACAGGGTTCTGTTAAAATTAAAAAGATGCCTTGGCCAGGATGTTTAATAAAATGGACATAAACTACCATGATGCTCAATATACGGTATGTCTCTCGGATTTTTTAGTGTAAGGGTAATAAAATCACCACAGATCCATTGATTTTGGTTTTATTTACAGAATGTTTACTGTGGAATGACTATAATGTTTAGTGAAAAGAATGACACATTGGCTGATGTCATAACTCAGGGCATAGTTGATCACTAATGAAGTAAAGATGAAAATAATGAAAAAATGCAAAAAAATCGGGGGCGCTTTTGCATACAAATGATTCTAAATCATTTGGAAAGGTTTGGAAGTGTATTTCTCAACTTGATGTTGTCAACACATGTGTTCTGTGTATCTGGGCTGCATTTATTGACAGCCTGCACAACCCACTGAGGATTTTAAGAAAAAAAACATCTTTCACATTTTTCGGTCAAAAAATAAAGGCTGCGTATACGAAAATGGCCACAAATTTTTTTTGCAAGGTTTCCGGCAGAGCAGACCTCTCATTCAGCGGACCTCAATGTCCAAATTAATAGAAAAAACACAAACAAAAAGTATAGCATGCCATGTCAGGTCCAACCCATTTTATTGAGCTTTTGAGCCTGTGGATCCCTGACTAAATTATACTTTACCAAGCAGAATCAGGAAGGATTAGAGATTGGGGTGAGTGGAGAAAGAGTTTCTTGGAGTGATGATGTCATGAGGTGGGGCAGAGGAAGAAATTTAATTTATTGTGGATGAGATAGAACACTTGTCTAGAGGCTAAGATGCTACACCATTATGACTTAACATCGTGTGTTTATAACTACAACTACTTATACACCATTATAACTACTACTACTATATACTACCACACCGTTATGACTTAACATCATGTGTTTATAACTACTACTACTTATACAACATTATAACTACCACTACTACTATATACTACCACACCGTTATGACTTAACATCATGTGTTTATAACTACTACGACTTATACACCATTACAGGTACTATTACTATATACTCATACTACTACTACTACGATATACTACCACGTACTACCACACCGTTATGACCACCGAACATCATGTGTTTATAACTACTACTACTTATACACCATTATAACTACCACTACTACTATATGCTACCACACCGTTATGACTTAACATGATTTGTTTATAACTACTACTACTTATACAACATTATAACTACTATTACTATATACTCATACTACTACTACTACGATATACTACCACACCGTTATGACCTAAAATCATGTGTTTATAACTACTACTACTTATTCAACATTATAACTACTACTACTATGTGCGACCACACCGTTATGACCTAACATCATGTGTTTATAACTACTACTTATACACCATTATAACTACTACTACTACTACTACTACTACTATTATATACTATCACACTGTTATGACTTAACATCGTGTGTTTATAACCACTACTACTACTACTTATACACCATTATAACTTGTAACAACTACTATAACTACACTATTATAACTACTACTGCTATATACCACTATTATTACTGCTGCTTCTACTACTACTACTACAACTACTACTATACCTACTACTACTACAACTACTATTATAACTACTACTGCTATATACCACTATTATTACTGCTGCTTCTACTACTACTACTACAACTACTACTATACCTTTACAACTACTACTATTATATACTATGGCTAATACTACTATATATTATTACTACTATATACTACTATGTACTACTATTACTATATCCTACTAACTACACTAATACTACTATATACTGCTACTAATACTGCTATATATCACTATAGACTTTTACTACTAGTAATACTACTACTACTAATACTTTATATGACTATATACTACTACTAATACAAATAATAATATATACCACTATTAATACTACTATATACTACAACTGAGCTTCCTGCACCCTGAACACATCCCTCTGAAGCCATTCTAACAATGGCACTACCACCTCTTCCACACTCTACTTCTACAACATATTATACAACTTCTTCAACAACTTCTTCTTTCCCTATTACTACTACAACTGCTACTACTACCTCTACTGCGTCAATCACGCTTTATTTATGGTGTCGTCCTGAAGAGGAAGTTTGACACAAGTATTCCCTTATCCAGGTGGCCAGGCCTGACGTTTGACTGTTGCTGTTTTGTGCAGGATTTTTTTTTTTATGGTGTACCGAGTCACGGTTTGTGGAGGAGCTATAACACAGAACGGAGCAGGACATAACATAAATCACTTTTTCTTTGTGAAAGACAACTTGGGAACTTTAACCTGCGCCAACTAATTTTATCAGTTAACGTCTAACTAAGGGACAGCATCACTTTGAAGCACCAATTCGACATTTTGTTGTTGGGTCGAGAATTAAACCTAAACTAGACAACTCAAATGAAAGTGTGCTTCCTCTGCACCATCCTGTTGGACAGGTAGTAGATGAATACCTTGGTGGGAAAAAATATATGCTCAGTTCCAATAAGTTCATTTTACTTTCAAATTTTATCAATAAAAACTGCACGTTAACCTTGAACGATTCATGAAACCTTACATTGCAGACGTGAACCAATGGAAATAATGTTTATTATAATCTGGATGGAGGTTTTCATTTTGTTGCACATTCTGCACCTTTGTGGAGATATACTGTACTTTGTACTGTCGTGATGTTTACGTAAAATCTGATTTTTGAAACTTTACACAATTATTTTTAACAAAAGAATGAAGCTTTTTCCCCAAAACAAAATTCACAAATAGCAAACCACATTATTGTTTTCTTCTGAGATGCAAAACACATTTCTGGCCTAGTGCAAGTGGTGTGCTTGGGATTTTATGTCGCCATACAAGTCATCCATACAGACTCAGGGTGCTTATACTAGTATCATATGAGTCTTTATGGGTGCAAGTATTTAAATGGTTGCACCAGGGAGGGTCTGTGTGAGTGCTTTACCTGGTCCTGCCTCCAACAGCGACCCAACAAGTCAGTCCACCGACGACGCACAGACCCAATGGTGACCCTGTCCTCTGTACTGGAAGAAATCCTGAACACAATGAGGGACCTGCCCAATGTATGCACTTTCTCATTTTATCTATTGTTTTTTTAATGTAGCTGCTATTCTTGTAAATACACTGCTACTTCCTGATGTTGGTGAAATGTATGCAATGTATGTAAAGCTCTTCCATTCATGTTATAGATCGAAGAAGAAAAGGAAGTAATCAATTTTTTAAGATGCTCATGCACAAAGTTAAATGGCATTTAAGTAATTATCTATCTATAATTCCAGTAATCTCTGTTTGTACGTCTGTACGTTTGTACGTCTGTTTGTCTGTGACCGCTGTTTCTCGACAACCACGGGTCCGATATACTTTTAACTTGCCAGGTATATTGCTGGGGACCCGAGGATGTGCCTTTTCAAGGTTTCATATTAATCGGACAATTACTTACCGAGCTATGTCCAAAAAACGATTCAACCAATCAGAGAGCAGCGAACGATCGCGTGTGCCGAACGTGGAGGACACACTCTGCCTCGGATGGCACATTTGAGAGCGTATTCATTTATTTCACGTTTGCAAACTATGTTGGCGTTAAACTATGTTTTAAAACTAATAAAACCGAATTTGCGATTCATTCGCTTTCCTGCGCGTTTGTGCACGCGATGGCGATTTCTTTACCAAACTCCGGAAGCCGTTCGCTTTGGACCAAACCATTGCATGTAAATAGAGGGGGGGGATTGTCACCGTACTCGCAAGCCGTTCGCTTTGGACCAAACCATTTCATGTAAATAGAGGGGGGGGATATAATTTTAGATATAGATATAGTACGGGCAATGCCCTAGTAAATGTAATGTTTTAAGTTATATTGTTTGATGTTTACCTATAATCATTATACATACACAGGATATGTGAATTATATATACTAGGACGTGCCCGTACGTGGGTGCCCGTTCCTTGGCAAAAAAAAATAAAAAAATTTTTTCCCAAATTAAAATAAAGTTTACCTCCCTGTCTTTGCTAGCCATGACATTCGATGCCATTGACCATTGCCACTCCTACGCCACGGTGAGGCGACAGGGTAGGATTTGTAGGAGACCTGAAAGTGCAGTGTCAGTATGTATTCCATGTTCGAATTGTTTTAGTTTTAAAATAGTTTAAAAAAAAAAAGGTTTGCAAAGCATATCAACAAATTGAAACAGAATTGAAACAGAGCAGAATTCGTTATTATTATTATATTACTACAAATTATTACAAATTCGTTATTATTATTATATTACTACAAATTATTACAAATTATTACATTACAAATTTTATTCGTTAATGTTAATTCCCTGCCATCACCCTCTGCCATCACCCTCTGCCATCACCCTCCCATCACCCTGCCATCACCCTCCCATCACCCTGCCCCATCACCCTGCCCCATCACCCTCCCATCACCCTCCCATCACCCTCCCACCACCCTCTGCCATCACCCTCTGCCATCACCCTCTGCCATCACCCTCTGCCATCACCCTGCCATCACCCTCTGCCATCACCCTCTGCCATCACCCTCTGCCATCACCCTCTGCCATCACCCTCTGCCATCACCCTCTGCCATCACCCTCTGCCATCACCCTCTGCCATCACCCTCTGCCATCACCCTCCCATCACCCTCCCATCACCCTGCCCCATCACCCTGCCCCATCACCCTCCCATCACCCTCCCATCACCCTCCCACCACCCTCTGCCATCACCCTCTGCCATCACCCTCTGCCATCACCCTCTGCCATCACCCTGCCATCACCCTGCCATCACCCTCTGCCATCACCCTCTACCATCACCCTCTACCATCACCCTCTACCATCACCCTCTACCATCACCCTCTGCCATCACCCTCTGCCATCACCCTCTGCCATCACCCTCCCATCACCCTGCCATCACCCTCCCATCACCCTGCCATCACCCTCCCATCACCCTGCCCCATCACCCTGCCCCATCACCCTCCCATCTCCCTCCCAAACAAAGAATAATAAAAATTGTCTACATGTACATTGTACACACCTTTATGTCGTTAGCACCTCTTCATAAACAACATTGCAGAGGAAACGGCGCTTCTTCTTTGTTTCCTCGTCCTGGGCAAGAATGCGGAGGCTGCTGGATCTGCCAACCCTACAGGCCGCCACGTAGAACTGACAATGGCTGAAGAAGTCTCTTGGGCAGAAGATCCCAACATGGTGTAGCGACTGCCAAAAGAAGTTGTGAACTTTTTTTTATGAATTCGTTTCGAAACAATTTTTCTTCAATAAATAAATAATAATAAAAATTGTCTACATGTACATTGTACACACCTTTATGTCGTTAGCACCTCTTCATAAACAGCATTGCAGAGGAAACGGCGCTTCTTCTTTGTTTCCTCGTCCTGGGCAAGAATGCGGAGGCTGCTGGATCTGCCAACCCTACAGGCCGCCACGTAGAACTGACAATGGCTGAAGAAGTCTCTTGGGCAGAAGATCCCAACATGGTGTAGCGACTGCCAAAAGAAGTTGTGCACTTATTTTGATGAATTATTTTCGAAACAATGTTTCTTCAATCAATAAATAAATAATAAGAATTGTCCACATGTACACACCTGTATGTCGTTAGCAGCTCTTCATAAACAACATTGCTGAGGAAACGGCACTTCTCCAGGAGATCCTAACATGGTGTACGACTGCCAAGAAAAGTTGTGCATTTTTTTTGATGAATTCTTTTCGAAACAATTGTTCTTCAATAAATAAATAATAATAAAAATTGTCTACATGTACATTGTACACACCTTTATGTCGTTAGCACCTCTTCATAAACAACGTTGCTGAGGAAACGGCGCTTCTTCTTTGTTTCCTCGTCCAGGGCAAGAATGCGGAGGCTGCTGGATCTGCCAACCCTACTGGCCGCCACGTAGAACTGACCATGGCTGAAGAAGTCTCGTGTGCAGAAGATCCCAACATGGTGTAGCGACTGTCCTTGGGATTTATTCACAGTCATGGCAAAGCAGGGTCGTACCGGAAACTGCCGATGCCGCAGAGTGAACGGGAACATGTTGTCAGATGGACTCAAGGTTATGCGTGGAATGAGCAATGTGCGTCCAGAATTGACACCCATCACAGATTGTGCAACCAACAGATTTGGAAGGATCTGAAGTATGATGTACCTTGAGCCATTGCAGTGCCCGCTTTGCTGGTCGAAGTTTCGCAGCAGCATGATTACCATACCCACCTTGAGAGAGATTCGATGTGGCGGCATACCAGATGGACAGAGGGTGTTCAGGAACTCAGGCGGATACAAATGATCACCCTCAGATTCCGCTGTATCGACGCTACAGCAAACATGTTCCTCCCCTGGAAATATGGTCGTCATGTAGGCATTTACCTGATCGACTTCGGAATTGGTTGGACATAGTATAACACGCTCGCATAGCCACTTGGGGTTGCTAATGTTGTTATGCAAGTCTTCGTACACCCAAGTGACAATATCCTGAAGTTTTTCACCTGGAAGAATGAGCGGTTCCCTGAGCTCAATAGCAAATTCACCCTCTGCTGGATGGACAGGAATCTTCCCTTCACCCAGATCCAGCAGGAATTTTGCAAAAGCAGATTCGTCCTGTTGTTCTCCAGCACCCTGCATGATCCTCATGTTTACTCTGAGACGAAGTATCTGCACTTTTCTCCACAGGTATGAGCTCTTGAAGCACCTTCCAACTATGTCAATACGGCTACCGTGTGGCACAACAGTAAGGATCTGCCTCCAGTCACCACTGAAAAGCATTGTAATGCCGCCAAATGGTTCCTCTGAGCCCCGAAGCCACTGGAATGTTCGATCTGCTGCCTCCAATGCTCGACGATCCATCATTGAAACCTCATCCACCACCATTAGATTAGTCATGCGTATGAGTGCTGCAGTGGTGTCATTTTCACTGATGTTGCAAGTGGACTCATCAGTGAGAATGAGAGGACACTTGGTCCTACTATGGAAGGTGGCCCCTTTAGGCAGCAGCGTAGCTGCAATACCACTTGCAGCAGTTGCAAGAGCCACTTTGCCCATTGCTCGCACTTTGTTGAGTATATGAGACAATGTGAATGTTTTCCCAGTCCCACCACTTGCATCAACTGCAAGCATGCAGCCATGTCCGTGTTCCACACTCCGCATCACTTTATCGACAACAACGCGCTGCTCGTCATTAAGAAGGCACTCTGTTTGAGCGATGTGAGCCTCAAGTTCTCCTATATTGTGCACTGTTTCGTGCTCGATGACGCGCGGAATGCGAGACTGGAAATGAACTGGTTCAGGCTCAGGAAGGCCAAAGGTCTTACTGAGCGAAAAGCCGTGGCACTCAACTTTGTTCCTCAGCTCTAGTAGCACTGCACTCACAATGCGTCCATTTGGTTCATTCACACCTGCTGCACGCATGAAGTCCTCGCACAGCACATACTTGTGCCTTTCCCAGAACTGCACGTGGTTGCCTCTGAGAACGAAAATGAGCATGTTGGCAAATACTTCGCGGACAGCAGGGCCAAATGCAATATTTGCAGCCTCTTCCATAACAGAATCCACCTCCTGGTCATTGTCAACGATGCCATATGCAATGCAGGCTGCCAGATAGGTCTCCATGACCCTACCACCAACACGACGGAGATCCTGAAAGCATGTGGGGCCAGGCACGCGGTACAGTAGCATGCGGAGATAGTACAACTCGGCAGTATGTGAGTTGACGGGAATAATGGGGAGCCGCCCAACCGTATCAGCCTTACGGTTATCCTGGAAACTCAGCCTTCTCTTCCGCAATTGAAACCTTTTCCTCAAGTAGGTGAAGTGTTGGAATACATCTGGATATAGAACATGACGCATGTGTGGATGGAGATTCATGGCTTCGAAAAAGGCGGTGAGGGTTGTTGCAGGGGGTCCTGACTCTGCCACGTTCTGTACGGCACCTTCGTCATTGAACGTGATCACCTGCTCATCCTGTAGATGGAGTGCCAGCATCTCGACTGGTGGGTACTTGCGTTGAATGGGGAAATCGTATATGCGCCAGTATCCCTCAGATGCGGTGATGTAACGCCCTAGTTCGTAGCGTGCCACTTCATCATGTCGTAATGCCTCTCGCATCCTCTCATGAGGCTCCAGTCTGACCAGGCACTGGTCCGGGCCCTTTTCAAGGTATTTGTACAGGTACTTGACACAGGTGACAGCACAGACGATCTCAAGGTTGATGTGAGCATCGTACCTGAGGACAATATATGGATTGTAAGGCACAACCCATGCATTGTTAACTAATACGTTAGCACCGCCTCGTATTGTCTTCATGATGGGATCACCAGGTGCTGCTTCTGCCCGTCTTCTGTACAGGGGATAGGAGTCATCAGAGAAGCTTGTCGTTTGTCGTAGGGCTTTGGGATAGTCCTTTGTGCACTTCCGGTCTGCCATGCAAGGGCTCAAGATGTTCCATTCCCCACATGGGCCGTGAATCATGTGTGATGTCACGATACGGTGTAGTTCCGGATTTGTGAGTCTGTCAGGAATCTCAGCAGAGACCACGCGATCGACATCTGCTGGTGTTCTGGGCTTGTCGCGAGGTACCACGGTCAGGAGCATGTGTATATGGGGAAGGTGACGCTTTTGCGTTTCCTTCACCATCACGTAAGCGTCCACATGCCCCAAGATGTCATGCTTGAGGATGTCAGCGAGGAGTGCTTCCACCTTCATATGAAACACCCGGGCGATGATATCAGGTCTTGCATTGGGTGGCTGACCCTCAAAAACCGATTCTTTAATTTCTGGCCACTTTGGGTTGCAGGTGAATGTTAGGAAAAAGTCTGGTTTTCCCTTGACTCGGACTAAAGCCATTGCATCCTGAAACTCTTTGGCATACCAACGTGGCGACCCATAAATTGACGGTGGCAGAATGGTGAGGCGTCCAGGTAGCACCTCAGCATCACTGTTCAACGCATCAACGATGATCTTATACTTTTCTGCCTTAATTGACTTCTGGTTGCAGCGAATCCAATTGAGACGGTGTGACTCAATTTTTGCCATCATGTCGCATACGTACTGCTGTGTCAACTTTCCACCACGAAGCAGGAGATTGAAGTGATGAGTAGGATCACGTACTTGTAGATGGTAGCGGTAGAAAGTTGTTGGCGTTGTCCCTGCCAACTCAGTGTGGTACCCCTGAGAGCCGCAGGGTAGCAGAAGTATGTATGATAGTGGGTCATACGCTGGATGCATGGCATCTATTGTCTGTAAACCCCCTCCTCTGAGGTGAACAGCGACTGCCAGCCTTCCAAACTGCTCTGTTGTCATTGCCCCTGGAGCAATGACAGCCACATCGCTGTCTGGTGAGGGAAGGTTGACGGTACCATGATGAAGGTCTCGGCGCCGCGTGCGACCTGTTAACACAATATTCAGTTCATTGGCGCTATCATTATGAACCACATACTCAATGGCAGATTTGAATTGCTGGACGTATGGGTTGCACTCATGAATGGCCTGTTGTGCTCTTAGCAAAAACTGCTCATTCAGGCCACTGTTCGAGGTGTGGGCACGACGATAATCCAGCTCATGGGCTGGATCGTGAAAGTAGATCTGAGCAAAGCGTGGGGTACAACCCAGATCGGCAAGAGGAGCACCAATGTAATGGTAAACCTTACCTTGTATGCGCACTCCAGGATTGAAGCCAGGCATACGTATCTCTCGGACACCGATACTTGCCATTGCCAGCGCGTTGTTGTACTGTTTCGCGTGCTTCACAAAGGCCTGGTTAAGGAAAAGGTTTTTAATAGCATCTGGAGGTTGTGATGGAATTGAACCGGGTTTTGGATTCGTAGGATCATGCATAAGATCGACCTTGCCGTGGTTGCAGCAAAATCCTCTTCTCTCCTCATTCCACACCAAAGCAGCACAATGCGAGCATTTAGTGCATTGAAATATTGAGGTCCTGCTCAGCGCGTGCCTGTACTCACCATGAAGTACCTCTCGGAAGAAATCGGTATCATCGTATCGAGCAAGGTTGCGATTGTCATGGTGAGCCTGCTCTAGTCTCACACGGTGTACATCCTGATGGCGCAGGGCATCCCTTACTTGCCGGTCTTCTCGCTGGTGAGGGATTTCTTCTGCACGACGCCTTGTCTCGCGTCCAGTGTTGTCTGCCAAGCGAGCAGTCCGTTCCTCATCCGTTTCTTCTGCACGACGACTTGTTATGCGTCGAGTGTTGTCTGCCAAGCGAGCAGTCCGTTCTTCATCCGTTTCTTCTGCACGACGCCTTGTCTCGCGTCCAGTGTTGTCTGCCAAGCGAGCAGTCCGTTCCTCATCCGTTTCTTCTGCACGACGACTTGTTATGCGTCGAGTGTTGTCTGCCAAGCGAGCAGTCCGTTCTTCATCCGTTTCTTCTGCACGACGCCTTGTCTCGCGTCCAGTGTTGTCTGCCAAGCGAGCAGTCCGTTCTTCATCCGTTTCTTCTGCACGACGACTTGTTATGCGTCGAGTGTTGTCTGCCAAGCGAGCAGTCCGTTCTTCATCCGTTTCTTCTGCACGACGCCTTGTCTCGCGTCCAGTGTTGTCTGCCAAGCGAGCAGTCCGTTCTTCATCCGTTTCTTCTGCACGACGACTTGTTATGCGTCGAGTGTTGTCTGCCAAGCGAGCAGTCCGTTCTTCATCCGTTTCTTCTGCACGACGCCTTGTCTCGCGTCCAGTGTTGTCTGCCAAGCGAGCAGTCCGTTCTTCATCCGTTTCTTCTGCACGACGACTTGTTATGCGTCGAGTGTTGTCTGCCAAGCGAGCAGTCCGTACCTCATCCGTTTCTTCTGCACGACGACTTGTTATGCGTCGAGTGTTGTCTGCCAAGCGAGCAGTCCGTACCTCATCCGTTTCTTCTGCACGACGACTTGTTATGCGTCGAGTGTTGTCTGCCAAGCGAGCAGTCCGTTCTTCATCCGTTTCAGCTGCACGACGACTTGTCACGCGCGTAACGTCACGTGTCAGGCGAGCAGCTCGTTCTTCGACAGATTCCATTGCGCGTGCACGCCGTGCAGCTTCGTTCCTTCGTTCTCGTAAACGACGACTCGATTGGGGCATTGTCTTTATCTACAATCTATCTATAAGATAGACAGTAAGTATATAGACGGTAAGTATAATATAGATATGATAGAATAGATAGATCTAACAATAAGACAGTGGGAAGATACAATCGAGACAGTAAGTCGGCACTTTCGTAAGGCCGGAAGTGAAGTCCTCACTGTCCGGAAGTTCGCATGTCGCAGTTACGATTATTCGCCATTTAGTGTTAATTCAATTAGCGCCAACGTATTTTGGCTTTTTGCAATTTAATCGCAAGGAATCAAGCAATTCAATTTAAAAAATGAAAAGGAAAAGCATTAATAGGCTACGCAACAACGGGTTCTGTGATTGGCTGCCGGAAGTGCAGTCTTTACGATTATTCGCCATCTATCGCAATTCGCAATTCGCAAAAGCATTAATAGGCTACGCAACAACGGGTTCTGTGATTGGCTGCCGGAAGTGCAGTCTTTACGATTATTCGCCATCTATCGCAATTCGCAATTCGCAAAAGCATTAATAGGCTACGCAACAACGGGTTCTGTGATTGGCTGCCGGAAGTGCAGTCTTTACGATTAGTTAATTAGTTTTAAAACATAGTTTAACGCCAACATAGCGGCAACATAGTTTGCCGACGTGAAATAAATGAATACGCTCTCAAATGTGCCGTCCGAGGCAGAGTGTGTTCGCCACGTTCGGCACACGCGATAACTCGCTGCTCTCTGATTGGTTGAATCGTTTTTTGGACATAGCTCGGTAAGTACTTGTCCGATTAATATGAAACCTTGAAAAGGCACATCCTCGGGTCCCCAGCAATATACCTGGCAAGTTTAAAGTATATCGGACCCGTGGTTGTCGAGAAACAGCGGTCACAGACAAACATACAAACACACATACACACATACACACATACACACATACACACAGAGATTAATGGAATTATAGATAGATATATATATATATATATATATATTTGCCATTGTCCCTCTGTGGCGTTCTGTATGTTTGCCTTTGCCCCTTATGCACGGCCATATATTTTAAGTTACAAACTCCAGCTTGGGGTACAAATACAACTTTGTGTGGGGGTAATATAGGTTATGTGGCCACATCCTCACACGTGTGCATAAATTATCTATGTAAATGTGTACCGTGTAGCAACACCTTGTGGTGGTGGCAGAGGGTATTACAATTTCCTTTTTTACCTGGGCAACGCTGAGGTTAAAGCACTCTTCGTGTGGGTAAATTAACCAGAGGGAGACGGGGATATCGTGTGAGGGAAATATTTCTCGCAGCAAGGGTCGTGCGGCTGGGGTGAGATGGTGGGAGAGGAGGTGGGTGAGGAGGCTGGGAAAGGGGGGAGGGGTGAATGGGTTGTGGGAGGAGGTGCTGGGAAACACCAATGTCTCTATCCTTTGATTAAATCCATCAGCGAATCGATGGGTACTTTTGCCAGTTGATTATATTTGCTGTTCTTCACCAAATTTAGCATTGGTGCTGTAATTTGTCTAGGTTTGTGGTCCTTCAACAGGATGTAATATCCCATAATGAGGAAACCTTGATATTCCCTCAGTTCCCAGTTAATTTTGTTTGGAAAATTGATGTTCTCCACCATGTGAGACAAACACATTATGTATCACTCACAATGAAGGCTTATGGGCAGCTTGTAATCAGAACCGCTTCCATCAAAAGTCAAGGAGTCACTTCTGCACACCTGCTGCTATCTCTGCATTTCTATCCACACTTCCTTTCCACCACCACCCCTTTCTTCCAGACATACCCATTCCACACGCCCGTGAACCCTCGTCTGGTTCGAGATTATCATCGTGTGATCTCACGCCCGATGGATCTGCAGACAATGCGAGAGAACCTTCGTCGGAAACTTTACCACTCTCGCCAGGAATTCAACTCGCACGCAGAACTGATTGTGAAGAACAGTGCCATTTACAATGGTGAGATCCAGGAAGTTGGGTTTCTTATGAGAGGGAAGTTTTAACTTGAGATGGTGGGGAACCACAGAGCAATGGAGCAGCGTGACTTTATTGAGCGAAGCAACCAGGAAATTGGTCACTTGTAGACGCATGTTTAACGTCGGAATACTAAAAAGGGAAGCCCCACTTTATTACTTAGTCATGTCTGTTTGACAGTCTCTTTATTAGTGAGTGTTTCAGAGGAAAGTCTTGTCAACTAGAAAACCATTATCATTGTCCAAATGGTTAAATATTTGATGATGTGAGTCAAGGAATAAGCTATTAAATGTCCATACAGTTATACAATTGTTTAATAAATTTATCAGCATCATTGTGGAGGAAATCGTTTCAGACCGGAATGATAAGCACGCCGACAAGACAAAAATTTAAAACTTGTAAAATGTATATGATTTGCACAAATATAATGAACTAGATAGTAAAACATGCCACGATATGCATATCCACATGGTGGGCTAGTCGACACTAACAAATGATGTGGGCCATTTATTTATTAATTATGTACTGGAGGAGTGGGGGTGAGGAGGTGATAAATGAGAAAATTTAATGGAGAAAAGGATGCCAACTGAGGGTGGTAGGAGATTGAAAGTTTGGAAGAATGTGGGAGAAGTTGGGAGAAAAGTAAAATAAGTTGAGCAGGAGATGAGAACAAGGGAACGTAAGGAGATATATAGCTGATGTGATGCATTGTGCAGAGGTAGGATAGGCCTACTTGCCTTTTAACTGTCTAATACAAGTTTGACTCCTGAACTGACTCTAAAGTTTCACCTTAGTGCTTCACAGGTAGCGCATTCCATCAATTAGTGCACTGTCTTTTGAAAAACCATTACGCTTGACATCGCATCTTGCAAGCATTTGCTGGCGAGTGTGAAAAGTCCCACGGTATGCCATTGTGGTCTTGGTAGATCTTCCTGTAGGTAGGTCTTCCGCAACAGTAGGCCATTGTGCTTGGACTTTAAACAAATTCCTGCCCTAACCTGTCACCTGAGATTTTGTTGAGGTTACCAGAGTCAGATGTGGGTGTGACAACCAAGTCCCATATTATCCAGACAGCATATAACAACTTGTGTGCAGTGATGGGACTTTGAGGACTGAGTTGGAACACTAAGTTATTAAGAAGTGCCAATGCTAATGCAAGACCCAGTACTCCAACTGTCTTCCGCTACAGATACATAGGCATGGATAGAGTGAATATGGGGAGATGAGGGGAGGTGTGGGTCAGAAATTCAGCTATACTTGAATACTTAACAATAGAATAAGCTATTCTTGCGTGGCAGGATAACTGAATATGAAGCTATCCCATCGATTTATTGGATTGACACGGCAGGAATTGTGGGATTTGGCTGGGGGAAGCTTGGCTCGAGCCTTTCACGAACTGGTTGGCCAGGCCTCATGATCAATTAAGGTTACGGTAGAAATTTGGAATTTGGCCAAGGTGCCGGCGTTAGTTATTCTACTCTTTGTAAAAGACACCGTGGTATCTTTAGCGTAAACCAACTAATGCCAGCAGATGGGACGCCAGTTTATCGTCCATCCGAGGCACATTGATGAATCACCCTGCCCGTGAATGACAGTTTTCGCTCGGCTGAGATTCAAACCCAGGTAAGGGAGCTTAGAGGTGTGTATCATTATCTCCACAATGTTAAATTCAATGAAAGAGAAAGTCTTGATTTATTGATGGTGCCAATTTGGAGCAAGCCTCACGAGTCAGCCGAAGGCTGATGCTTTTTCTTGCCTTGCTGATGCTTCCCCTGTCATTTGTTACCTGTTTTGCAGGACCGAAACACACATTAACACTCACAGCACAGTCCATGTTGGACCTCTGTGTCCAGAGGTTCAAGGAGGTAAAACCTGTTGTTTTTTTTATCTTGCTTGTTTTTTCTGAAAAATGGATGTAATTAACACAAGGTTGAGCGAAGGATGTTAACTACAATGGAAGCAAGGAGAAGCTTAAGCTTCAGGCGTTATCCCAAAAGAACCGCTCTTTTGCTCCGGTGAAGGGTTAATGCGTGAAACGTCAGCTCCATGGCAGTTAGCATACCTCTATAAATCATTGTGTTGATTTCATCCATTGTCATTCCTGTCCGCCGACATTGATCGACACTGGCCTTTAGGACTAAAACGAGTTCTTCATTCTTCCTTGCTCTGTGGCTTTCTTTGCAGAAAGAAGACCGACTGGTACGCTTGGAGAAAGCCATTAATCCCCTGCTGGATGATGATGATCAGGTCGCATTTTCATTCATCCTAGACAACATCGTCACGCAAAAAATGATGGCTGTACCAGAGGTGACAACCTGAGACATTGCTCTTTTCTCCTCTTTATTTTAGCAAGTATATTCGACTCGACTTGTTTGTTCACTCTGTGCCTCTTTTTTTTCTTCTTCTTCTTTCTTGCCTTGCTTCAACCATCTACATCACTTTTTTCACTTCCCTGACCTTCACCCTCTTCCCCCTATCCTCTTCTATTAGACTCCTCATGCCTTAACTCCATCCTTTTTAATTCTCTCCCTCACCAGTGTTGGCCGTTCCACCATCCTGTAAACAAAAAGTTTGTTCCTGATTATTACAAGGTCATCGAAGAGCCAATGGACCTGGAGACTCTAAGAAAGGTCAGATTGCAATTGTTTCTCGAGTGGTTATTCCTCTTGTTGAAATACTTCCTCTTGTTGATAATTATATGGGTACACGATCTTACCTTCCAATCCCCACTTTTGCCTTTGTACCTTCTGTTTGTATTCCAAGAAGACTAGCTGAGTTGCAGTTTAAAAGAGTGCAGTCGGCATGAATGAGCGATCTGTTTCTCTTTATGTTTGGCAGTGACTGTCTTTCTTATTTGGGACTCAAAATGCTTTGAGGTTGCTAAGCCAGACTTGATAAACTTCACTTGTTCGGTCGTTAGTTTATGGGGTTATTTTACTTTTATGGGTTATACAGTATTAGGAACTTTGGTAATCTCGTATTCCGGTCTGGGTAACTTGTCTGATACTTTCTCTCATGTTTGAACTCCACCTGCAGTATTGGAGTTATATTCCGATGTGTCCTAATGTTTTTGTTGTTCATGTAAAAGTACATTGGCATCTGTTAATGCCACTGTGGCTTCATATAATGCAGATACAAGGGCGTTTGTAAAGTAAATGTCTACAATGCTACCCATGTTTTATATTATATTGGGCCGAAGACTTTTTCCCCCATCCCCACCTCCTCCCCCACCTCATGCAATCTCTTCCACAATATTCGATACTTTCATTCATGGCCACATGTTATTATGGCCACAGTTAATGGCCACAGTTATACCCACCTTCTCGTGGGGTCAGCTGGGGGGATTTTTGTCCCCCAAGTCTTTCACGAACCGGCACCCTGACGTTCGACTAAGGTAGGCTGGAGCTGGAATTTGGCCAGGGTGCTGGTGATAACTCATCCACTGTTCATGAAGGATATCGTGGGATCTTTACGTCCACCAATTAATGCTGTCAGATGGGACTCTCAATTTAACGTCCATCTGAGGGACAGCACACATGTTGACCTTTTCGCCCTACATGGGACGAAACACCAGAATTGCCATTTATATTTGGCCTGAGATTCCAATCTAGGCTAGGCAGCTCAGAAGCGAATGTGCCTTCCTCTCGGGCTATCCTGCCAGCTGAAGCATTAGACAGTGATTAAAAAAACCCCTTCTGTGCACAGGAATTGAGAACTGACGACACAATACCAATCAGGTCTCTCAACCATGTGATACCAGCTGTTTCCATAAACTCACTTATTTATCACTGCAGTTTGAAGCCTGAAATAAAAAGCCAAATGCCATCTTGCTTGTGAATTATCAAGGCTTCCTTTGTTATTTGTTCAAATGCCACCAGCTTATGGGATTACTTCCTTAATTCCAGTGTTTTCAACACATGACTTGTGTGTTCAAATTCTGCAGATCTGCTACTGGAAAATACAACTATGTCATTGTCAGGCTCACAGTCAGAATCCATTGGCATTCAAGTGACATCTTAAAACGTCGTCTCTTTATATCGCCGTTGACAAAACATTGTTGGTTATGAGTAGAACTTACTAAAATGATCCTATTTCTTTAAACAAAATTTCCTATTGAACATAGTTGTTGTAATTATAATATGTTTTTTGTCTTTCCACTTGCAGAATATTTCGAAACACAAATACCAGAACAGGGAACAATTTGTTCATGATGTGACGCTCATCCTCAACAACAGCAACAAATACAATGGTAATAGTTGACTGGATCCTCGCTCCCTGCCCAGCAACTGCTTCTCCCACACTCATGCTCTCTTTAAATCCTCCTATAAGTTCAGCTAATCGCATTTTTAATCCACATATTACTGATGTAATTCTGTACATAACTCAAATCACATATTGTTTTGATAGCGAAGTATTGATCATTTTGATCAAGAACAATTAAACTGCTATAGAAGAAGTCAAATTCCGGGAGTCTTGACATTGGTAAAACAAAAGCATTTAAAAATACAAAGTTTATAAACATGTTTTGGAAATTGATAATCTTCGGAATGTGTGATCCGACACAAGAATGCAGTGCGAGTCATTTCCATACTCTCTCTGTGCAGCGATTAAGATAACATTATTGCAAACGTATTGTGGTTTGTCATGAATTTGCAAAATCTTGGTTTATCCTTTTATTGTGCAACAGTTTATATTGTTACGGGTTTGTGGGTCGCGTGGTCGCGAGGGGAGAACCCGGACCCACTTCCCAGCCGGGGGCCCTGAAGCCGATAAGCTGCAGATAACTCTGTGGCACGACAGGTTGCTATGCAACCGCAGACGCCATCTGAGATGCTTAATTTAGGCAGGGTCCAGCGTCTAGCTCCGCTTTACCTTTCTGGCAAATTACTCACCCCAGATGGGCAACCGTCCTCTCAATGCCCTACCGCTGTCAATCAATAATGGCCGAGTGTTACCGTGAGTGGTACATTAGCTAATCACTAACCATAACAGAACGGCAGGGCAGAACCCCCTGTCTCTAGAACCACACTATAGTCTAACCAATGGAGAAAACATGATCAGGCAGTTTTTAAGGTTTATAAAGATCAAAAGGACATGTATTTACAGGAATAACAGTTCACAAGAAGGGTGATAGACAGAGAGAGAAGAAGAAGAAGAAGGCGGGCGTGTTGGCGACCCCTCACTCGCTCAACGTAAGCCTGTGGGCTTACGCTGGTTCCATCGTGAAACAGGGAGGGGCCAGAGAGAGAAGAGGGGGTAATGATGTCATGCGCCGTGGGAAGAAGTGCGGGTAAATGCTCATGGTGCGACAGAGGAAATAGTGAATGTGAGTTGGTAACCCTCCAAAGCTTGTGCTTGAAAACCTCCATAGGGAGGTGTGGTTCTGGGGCCCCGCCCCCTTGAGCGCAGCTTGGACTTTGGCAGTGTCATCTCCCCATTGGTATGTTCCTGTTGCCATGCTGCACTCATTGGTGGCCGACCATGAAGCTCACGCCAAATCTCGCCCCTCTGTAGTGCTTTGTTCTGCTGTTGCTCGCTCATTCACGAGATTCACACTCCCGGTCCGCTGTTCATGATGTACTGGCTTTGATTTATAGTGAGTTGCAATATGGCTTTTGTGAGGTGCAATGTTGTGCAAAGCGATGCGGAGAGAGAGATTGGGAGAGAGGGGAAGAGACAAGAAGAGAGGGGATGTAGAAAGAGAAGAATTACAAAGTGGGGTTCGAATCTGTTACACAAACACCATGCAGTTCCCTGTTCATTGATATGAGGGGAAAGGCAATTGTAGCTCAAAAAACAATTGCTACACTAGCGAGCGAGGCTTTGACCGGGCATAGTGCTCAAACACAAACACAAAAAGGAAAAGACAGCATTGTTGATTGGGGCTTCAGTTCCCAAAGACTTTGGACTAAATGCTTCAAAAACCAAGAAAACACTCAAATACCAGGAGTTGTAAATGAGGTCAAGAGGACTTGAAAATTGAAGAAAGCTGAAATTGTACCAGTGACAGTCGGAGCAACAGGGATGATCAGGAACACCCTTACTGAGCACTTAAAAAGCATTTCGGGGAATATCACTACCAACGGGCTACAAGTAGAGGCGGTCAGAGGTTCAGTGAGGATTCTAAAAAGTGCACTTGGAACGAAGCTTCACAATCTGGTTTCATGAATAATGATCCTTTTACAGTAAAATGGAGGTGGAGATTTAGAGTTCTGGGAGAACTTCCTCCCACCTCCTAAACCCCGCACATGGAGATAACAACCAACGCGAACCCTGATGTGTTGGAGGTTTCTCCCTGGGGTCTTCCAAAAGCGTAACAATATCAACAATACTAATGGATATCGTGGCTCCAAATAGCTACAGCGCTGTTAAATCTGGACTCACTTGGTGAGGCTGTGCAATGCTGGGTTTCAATGTACTGTGTGGGCTTGAGCTCGTTATACAATTTCAATGTTTACATGTTCCAGTGAAGCAAGCCAAAGACAAATTGGTGCCACCACAGTAATAAAGTAGAAAATGTTAGGGTAAGTAGATTTAGGAGCAACATTGTCTATGCTGGGGGTTTCTTTGAGGCAGCTTCTTTGTGTGTGTAAGTCTTTGAGGCAGCTTCCATCAACCAGAATGTCATAGAATGGCACTCGGTAGAGCACATACCTCTACCAGGCTGAAAGGTTTACATTTTGTATCCTACTAATAGCCTGGATCCCAATCCGCATCTTCGCAAAAATCGAATCAATTCGTCCTTGTCCACCAAGTTTCGTCCGAATTAGTCCATAACATTTTGAGATATCGTGCTATATATCATTTTTGGCCCTGTCTCTCAATGGTGAAGAATCACTTGATAAATTCTAGTACCCAGACCAAGATTTTTTTTTTCTTTTTTTTTTTGGTATACAGAGTCGAGGCTTGTGAAAGAGCTAACATTAATCAAACAAACAAGCAAACAAAGTATATAAAAAGGGGAGCGGTCGACAAGATGGGGAGAGAAGGGGAGGAAGCACACAAACACAACATTTGAGAGCAGGGACATCGGGAGATGTTTTTGGAGGGAGAGGGCCTGGGTGGAGGCAGGATAGGTATAAAACGCAAGGACACCAAGGACTTCCAGGAAAGAAGTCAAAAGTCATCTCAAAAAAGTGGATTTGGGGTGAAATTAGCGGGGGTAGAAAAGATCAAGGTTTTGGATTGGGGAAGATAAGAGATGGTGGTGAACAGCCGTTTTAAAGACCTGGAGGGAGGAGTGGGATTGAAGAGAGTGAGGGAGTTTGTTCCAGAGGCGGGAGAAAAGAGGAATGAAGGAGTGAAGGTGAGCAGAGAGTCTTGATTTTGGCAGTTTAACCATAAGAGGGTTGCAGGCAGATCTTGTGCGACCTGCAGGAATATTTGGGGGACAGAGCCCAGAGAGAGCTGGGGGAGCAAGACCGGAGAGGAGTCGGTAGAAGACGGAAAGACCACCAACCTGCCTGCGGTGATTAAGTGAAAGGCCCTCGGAGATAGCGTCATCGCGGGAGATTCCAATGATTCTGAACGCTTTGGTTTCAACAGCGTGAAGACGAGCTAGGTGTGAGGCAGGAGCACCAGCCCAGAGAGGAGAGCAGTACTCCATTGAGCTGCAGATGAAAGCCTTGTATGTGGTGAGGAGCTCAGGTGTGGCAAGGAAGGACTTCGCACGACGGAGGATGCCCAGTCGGCGACTGGCTTTGGAGGCCAGCTTGGAAATGTGGTTTTCCCAGGAAAGATCATGGCAGATAGTGAGACCCAAAAGCTTGAGTGACAGAACTTCTTGGAGAGGATTATTCAGAAAGTAGATGGGAGGGTTGTCCAGTCAGTCTTTTCGGAGAGACATCGTAAGAGTGAGAGATTTGTCAGGATTGAAAGACATGTTCCACTTGTTTGCCCAGTCTGTGATTTTGTCCAGGTCTGCAGAGAGTGAGGAGGCTGCAGACTGCCGATCTGAGGGATGAGGAATGAAGCGGCAGAGAGTGGAGTCATCAGCAAAGAGATAGAGAGGATTTCAAGAGAGTCAGAGAGATCATTGATGAAGACCAGAAAAAGCACAGGGCCCAGAACGCTGCCTTGGTGTTCTTCACCAAAGATCTTCACCAAAATCCAATAATTTCGTCCTTGACACACCCTCAGCCTTTCCACCGAATTTCAGCAGAATCCACACATAACGTTTTGAGATATCCTGCTCACAGACAGACAGGGGTGAAAACCTAACCTCTGTCAACCTTCAGCGACGGAGTTAATGAAATGTTTCCTGGAATTGGAAAAAGTCAACAACTACATGCCAAATACTGCAGACACATACATAGCTACGGTTACCTCTCTGGCCATGAAGCCCCTTCATATCTCTTCCCTACCCCACGATGGGATCTGCTAATTCCCTCCTTGCCTTGTATGCAGAATTTACATGTGTTGTAAAGAACTGTACCATGACATATGATCATCATTCATTACCAACAATAATGAAAGAGCATGAATGAAGTTGTCTTTATAAAGCAATTGATTTTGTTGACATGATCATTCAAGGAAAGGTTTAAGCATTTCCTGGAGTGGAGAGTGGAGTGGTTGACAGAATCAATTAAGGAGTTTTCACATACGTTCCACGTATGTTTCACGTAATAGAATGCGTTTCATGTTTGCGGAAAAATATCTGTTTATCAAGCAATCTTTTGCTTCTCACTTGTCCCATAAACAGAGCCCAAGTCCATAAAACTCTGTCATTCAAATTGTTCACTGTGTGACTTCTGACCACTTCATGAAAAATTTCACAACGTCCATCGACAAATTCCATTCTTGCTTCTGGAGCTCGGCTTTAATGTCATGACAAACCCCTCATCACGAAATGAAAGCGAGCCTTCACGAGCAAGGCTACATTCCACTTATCATGAAGGCTGCACTGCAGCAGCACAAAGTCACACAGCTAGGAATTTTTATCCCGACGCTTTTTGAAAAATCTTCTTTTTTTTTGGAAAAAGAAAATCTTTTTTTTTTTTCCTCTTTTTTTTGACGTTTTTTATTGCCATCAGCTCCATTGTCTGTCAGTCCGTCTGTTACGCTATCTCCTCCTAAATGATTGAGTATAAATTCCCCAAACTTAGTCGTGATAATTACCACCTGCAAAGAAAGTACAAGAGAAATGTCATTTGGCCCCATCCCCTTGGGTGCAGGCAACAGGCCAAATACAGAAAAATGCTATTATGGGCACATTTAAACTATTTTAGAATGAAACTTTGTACAGTGAAACCTTGACTTACGAGTGCACCAACTTACGAGTTTTCCGAGATACGAGCCTTTGCTCGGTCGGTTTTTTGCTTTGTGATGCGAGCCGAGATCTGAGTTACGAGCGAGCGAGCTTGGATATAAAACACGTAATCGTCGAAAAACATGAGCGAGGTGTGCGTGTTGTCGACTTGGCGAGGCAGTACGATCGTAGTACTTCTACGATATGTACGATTTTGAAGCAGAAGGAGTCGATAAAGGCTATAACGCCAGCCAAGGGCGTTAAGATTATTTCAAAGCTCCGGACCTCTGTCCATGAAGAGATGGAGAAGTTGTTGTTTGTGTGGTTGACGGAGAAGCAGCTCGCAGGAGATACCGTGACCGAGAGCATCATCTGTGAGAAGGCACGAGACATTTACGGGGATTTGGTGCAGCAGACGGTGGGAACATCAACGGACGAGGCATCGGAAGAGTCATTCAAAGCCAGTCGGGGATGGTTTGGTAATTTTAAGAAGAGGACCGGCATTCACTCCGTCGTCAGGCATGGTGAGGCAGCAAGCTCGGATGTGAAGGCAGCTGAAGATTTTATTATAACTTTTGCCGAACTGATAGAAGCCGAAGGATACATCCCCCAGCAAATCTTCAACTGTGACGAGACAGGGCTCTTCTGGAAAAAGATGCCGAGGAGGACGTATATAACGGCAGAGGAGAAGAGCATGCCAGGCCACAACTTGTTCAGAGTGCCGGCGATAGCTCGCCTTCTCTTTGTGGAAAACACGGTGAGATCCTTAACATCCAACAACTAATGGGACGCAAACGGGGCGCCCAGTTTAACGGTACACACATTGATGAATCACCCTGCCTGTGAAACACCGACATGACAGGTTATAGCTGGGTCGGGATTCAAACCCAGGCTGGACAGTTTAGAGTCAAGTGTGCGTACCTCCAGTCCAGGCCATCCTGCCAACTTGTATGCTGCATACAGGTGAAATATAAAGCGCGAGATATTTATATATGTATATATTTCAAAAAAAAATGGTGTGGTTTTTGGGGGGCTGGAACGGATTAATAGCATTTCAATTCATTTTAATGGGGAAATTTAATTTGAGAAACGAGCAAATTGAGTTACGAGCTCGGTCACAGAACGAATTAAACTCGTAAGTCAAGGTTTCACTGTATATGCAATCAACATTGGGGGATGCATGAAATATGTAACCATTTTTTTGGATTTGACCCCTGGTTCATGCCCCAGGGAGTTGGGACTTAGGGTCAGAGTGGTCAAAACGGGGAAAAAAATTTTTAACTCAAAATTTTATATTGGGTCATACCCGGTGGAACTTTTTGCCATCTTTCAACTTTGTTTTAGGTGAGAAGCGTGGGGATTTGTGATGGGGCGGCATCAACTTCGCTATATCTAGTTATGCCTGAGTCCAGTTTTAATTCTCAGCATGTATGTTTAAAATGCAACATTGAGTCTTACGCTACAAGTATAAAGTTGTCCTTTTTATGTCCATTGGCTCACCCAAAACTTTGTCCAGTAAGAAGTCAAAGTGGCATGCTTGTCTGGATTGCCCAATGTTGTCATCTGGCACTTGTCAAATATGTAAGAGTACAAAGTTTATTTCTACTCAATAAAGTGTTGTGCAAGGCATCCAGGCGTGTTTCCCAACACTGCTTGATCAGGCCGGCGAGGCAGTTGGAAGAGCAACATCCCCATGTTTGGAAAGAGATGTTACCCTCTTCCCTCTCCCTTTCAGGAATGAAAAAATTTACCTGAAGTCTATAAGTAAACCTTCATTTCTTAAGAAAGTGCAATGGCTCATTGTGAATTCCTCCTAACACCCATCACTACATCCATCAACGTGGGAAATTGCCAGTTAACTCAAGCTTCATCAACCCCAGCCATTTTATCTCAGACTCTGTAGCTGTTGGTCATATTCATCTGTATCTGTAGGGATGGCGGGATTGCCGAGAGATACGCTCTGTCGCTTCAAAGCTGTCTAGCCTGGGTTTGAATCCCGGACCCAGCTGTAAACTGTCATCCTGGTGTTTCACAGGCAATGTGATTCCTCAATGTGTGTGCCGTCTCTCAGATGGACATTAAACTGGGCGCTCAGTTTGCTGGCATTAGTCTGTGGACGTTTAAGATCCCACGGTGTCCTTCGCCAATAGTAGACAAGTATTCGCTGGCACAATGGCCAAATTCCAAATTCCTGCCCTAACCAGCAGGGGTACTGCATCAGCAGCACAGCCACGCTCAGAGCAATGATACAAACCAGCAGCCACAGGCTACACACTAAATTAATGAACCTGTATCTGGGCTATACCCGATAAGGGGTATACCCGATAATATTATCTTGCTATTCAAAATGTGTTGATGATGTAAGTAACAGTGTTGGGGTTTTATCCACAAGGCAACCAGAGACATTCAAGTTGTGATATTCTGAGTCTGATTATGCGGTGAATTTTTATATAGACGTTTTTTTTTATAGACATGTCGCAGGTTTGCAAGAGCTTCGTGTTGCTGTTGTTGTTGGTGTTGGGGTTCTTGTTGGGGGTTGATTTTCGAAATGTGCACCCATTAGTCGGACAGCTGCCGGACACCACATCTGACACCCACAACCACATCTGATGCTTGACTCCACCCACCATATGTTACGCACTGCCTCAACACACCAATGCGAGTGCACCACTTACCCCGCGGTTACATATATATATATATATATATATATATATATATATATATATATATACATATATACACACTAGCAGAAGTACCCGGCATTGCCGAGCGGGGGAGGGGAGGGGGGAGGGGAGGGGAGGGGAACGGGGGGGAGGGGAGAAGAGGGGGAGGGGGGAGAAGAGGGGGAGAGGGGAGAAGAGGGGGGGATGGGGAGGGTGAGGGATGGGAAGGGGTGGGAGGGGGGGGATGGGGAGGGTGAGGGATGGGAAGGGGTGGGAGGGGGGAGGGGAAGGGGTGGGAGGGGGGAGGGGAAGGGGGGAGGTTACATTACACCGATTTACATTGAAAACTGCTGAAATATGTATGCAACTTCAACTTAGCACAGTTTAGTAAATACTCGAGATAAATCCATGTGGTAAAAGATTGCTGAGAGTTGCTAAGACCTACGACTTAGAAATTCCACCTGGACACACTTCAGGGGGCACTTTCAAAGGGGAGATGTGCTTATTCTTTCTAAAAAATATTTTAGGTGTGGTATAGACACGATATTTGCATGCATCGGTTTCAAAAATCGAGCAAATATGGTAAATATTACTCACGTGAAACCAGGATCCGTCTCGGTGGTAGCCATGAGTGTGTAGATGTCACATGATCAGTCATGAAGAGTGGTTAAGTCCAAAATATGGCATACCATGGCATGAAAACGATTTGCCTGCAAAGCATTGCACCGCAACGGCGGTCACAGAGAGCCATGCACAGCGTGACGTAGGTCGTGCGCGCAGCGCCCCTGGCGGAATTACCGGTCCCTATCAAAGACATTTAATTCATATCGCGCAAAATCGACACAAAACACGATCGCTTTTCGCTCTGAATTACGTGCAAACGTGTGACGGAAATCACCATCACCCAGCATCGAATGCCAACCAAGATGGCGCCCGGTAACTGCATCTCCGCCTATGTGGAGTGAATGGCAATGGTCACATCACGTGATCGCTCTGAGCG